>NW_004444159.1:1934954-1980902 GCF_000243295.1 Trichechus manatus latirostris
TACCTGTGTTTTATTAACTATGCAAAGACATTAGACTGTGTGGATTATAACAAATTATGGATAACAATGCAAAGAATGGGAATTCCAGAACTCTTAACTGTGCTCCTGAGGAACATGTACATAGACCAAGAGGCAATTGTTGGAACAGAATAAGGGGATACTGCATGATTTAAAGGAAACCCTGGTGGCGTAGTGGTTAAGAGTTCGGCTGCTAACCAGAAGGGCAGCAGTTCGAATCCACCAGGCACTCCTTGGAAACCCTATGGGACTATGAGTCGGAATGGACTCAATGGCAACGGGTTAACTACATGGTTTAAAATCAGGAAAGGCGTGCGTCAGGGTTGTATCCTCTTACCATAATTATTCAATCTGCATGCTGAGCAAATAATCCAAGTAACTAGACTATATGAAGGACGAGAAATCAGGATTAGAGGAAGACTCATTAACAACCTTTCTTGCTGAAAGTGAAGAGAACTTGAAGCACTTACTGATGAAGATCAAAGACTATAGCCTTCAGTAAAGATTACACCTCAATATAAAGCAAATGAAAATCCTCACAACTGGACCAATAAGCAACATCATGATAAATGGAGAAAAGATTGAAGTTGTCAAGGATTTCATTTTACTTGAATCCATAATCAACGCCCACTGAAGGAGCAGTCAAGCAATCAAACCACGTATTGCATTGGGCGAATCTGCTGCAAAAGACCTCTTGAAAGTGTTAAAAAGCAAAGCTGTCACTTTGAGGACTAAAGTGTGCCTGACCCAAGCCATGGTATGTTCAATTGCTCTATATGCATCTGAAAACTGGACAATGAATAAGAAAGACCAAAGAAGAATTGATGCCTCTGAACTAGTGTTGGCGAAGAATATTGACTATACCATATACTTCCAGAAGAATGAACAAATCTGTCTTGGAAGAAGTACAGCCAGAATGCTCCTTAGAAGCAAGGATGGCAAGACTTTGTCTCACGTACTTTGGAGATGTTATCAGGAGGGACCAGTCCCTGGACAAAGACATCATGCTTGGTAAAGTAGAGGGTGAGTGAAAAAGAGGAAGACCCTCAATGAGATGGATTGAAACAGTGTCTGCAACAATGGGCTCAAACATGGCAACAACTATGAGGATGGCACAGGACTGGGCAATGTTTCGTTCTGTTGTACAGAGTGTCGCTATGAGTCAGAACCAACCTGATGGCACCTAACAGCAACAACACTGAGATGACTGACACACTCATGTTAGCAGCATTCCATGAAAGAATGTCCTGAGCAAGAGAGAAATACAATTTGGAATGCATTTCTTGCCTATTTTGTTCTCAACTAACTCAGAGACCCTGGGTCTCATGATGAATATGCTCTCCATCTTCGAGGACATAATAATGTTACTCTCAATAACAAGTTATTCTCAGTGTTATCCCATTAAGAATGGGCATGGCTTCTGTCATAATCTAATCATCCTGGGCAAGTGAAGTTATTAACAATCAATAATCTTAACAAGAAAATTCTAGAAATTTTCAAAAATTCACCCTGGTGTTAGAGTTGACTGAGCAGAAGCCACTCAAAAAGACTTGTAGAATTTGTATTTGTAGGCAAGATCACTCCTGTGGGGTACCTCCTCTCACACAGCCTCAAAGGTACCTGGCCATGCTGGTGATACTCCATCAGGGCCAAGAGGCAGAAAGTACCTTGGGTAAAACATGGTGGGTCTCAAAGAAAGACAGGAGGCATCTTTAGCTCCTAGTGGCCAGGTTTTGACCCCTCTATACAAACTGCACTGATTAAGGTCACAATGCCCCGGTCAAACTACTAATCAATTTTCTAGAAAAAATATTCTTGATAAATTGGAATTTATAAATTTGAAAAAAGCAGATTTATAAAATATTGGATAAGGTGACTCTGATCTCATTTCTTTATTCCTTCATAACACATTCCTCTGCCATCTATGGGTCTGGACTTAATGGTAAATTGGGACTATCAGATACAAAAAATACCCATACACCAATGAACTGACTGTGCAATAATAAGGAAAATTTAATTTTCAAATAGAATGAAAGTAAAAGATCAATTATTTTAGAACATTAGGCAGTAAAACAAGGATCTCTACTTCTCTCTTATGTAATGTATAGTATAAAGTGAATATGTCTAAACCTTTACCACTAAAAAGATAGAAAAACAACGGAATTTTTTAAAAAATTTAAAAAATAGAGTACTACAAACTAGGGTAAACTGCTACAAATATATATGTTAGTATGGATTTGAAGGAACATGTTATAATTTACTGGCTGACCTTTCAATGATTTTATGCCACTTGGTATTACCCAATTTTCACCTCAATGACTTTGAAGGCATAAAGAGGCATTTCATCTTTCACAAACCAATACAAATCACTTTGCTTTCAGTGTACTAACATAGCAGACCCTTATACGGTGTTTACTATGTGACTGTCCTAAGTGCTTCTACATATATTAACTCCTGCCAGCCACCATAATAACTCCCCACCAACTCAATCAGTTGTCATCATGTTGACTGTGATTCATGGTGATCCCATGAGTAGCTGTGTGCTCCGTAGGGTTTTCAATGGCTGATTTTTCAGATCACCAGGCCTTTCTTCCGAGGCACCTCTGGGTGGACTTAAACCAGCAATCTTCTGGTTAGCAGCAGAGCACTTTAACTGCACCATCCAGGGACTCCCCATAAGAGGTGTGTACTATTAATATTATCACAGATTTACAGATGATGAAACTGAGGCACAAAGAGGTTAATTAGCTTGCTCACAGTCATACAGCCAGTAAGTGCAGAGCCAGGATCCGAACCTAGGCAGTTGGGCTCCAGTGCTGCTCATGTTCTTAACCATCATACCCCACCCACAGCCGTCGAGTTGATTCTGACTCATAGTGACCCTACAGGACAGAGTACAACTGCCCCGTAGGGTTTCCAAGGCTGTAAATCTTTACGGAAGCAGACTTCCACATCTTTCTCACACAGAAAGCCTGGTGGGTTCAAACCTCCGACCTTTTAGTTGGCAGCTGAGCGCTTTAACCACTGTGCAACCAGGGCTCCTAACCATCATACCAGTGGTTCTCAAACTTAGCCTGCATCAGAATCCCCTGGAGGGCTCGTTAATACACAAATCGATGGGCCCCACCCTGGAGTTTTGGATTTAAGTACTTATGGAGTGAGGCCTGATAACTTGGATTGCTAACAGTTTCCCACGTGTTATGGACTGCATTGTGTTTCCCCCACTCCCCTCCTCCCGCCTCCCCCAAAAAATACGTGTTGTAATTCCTAACCTCTATGCCTGTGGTTGTAATCCCATTTGGGAATGGGTTGTCTTTGCAATGTTAATGAGACAGGATTAGTGTAGGGTATATTTTCAGTCAATCCCTTTTGAGATACAAAAGAGAGTGAACAAGCAAGCTAAGAAGCATGGACAGGGAACACACATTCCAGGCCACATGAAGATCGCCCAGGAGCAGAAGCTTAAAAGAGACGAGGACCTTCCTCCAGACTGACAGAGAGAGAAAGCCTTCCCCTACGGGCAGCACCCTGAATTCAGACTTCTAGCCTCCTAACTGTGCTGGTGTAGTGATTAAGAGCTTGGCTGCTAACCAAAAGGTCAGTGGTTCAAATCCACCAGCTGCTCCTTGGAAACACTATGGGGCAGTTCTACTCTGTCCTATAGAGTCTCTGTGAGTCGGAATCAACTCAACAGCAATGGGTTATGGAAACTGTGAGAAAATAAATTTCTGTGGGTTCAAGCCACCCACCTGTAGTATTTCTGTTGCAGCAGCGCTAGATACCTGAGGCAGCAGGTGATGCTGATGCTGCAGGTCTGCGGACCACACTTTGAGAACCACTCGCTATGCAATACTCCCTCTCCATTAAGTATGAATTGTATTCCCCTCACCTGTTTTAAGGCTCAATGCTATCTGCTCTCAAGATTTCGTGCTTCTCTCCCTAAAACAGTACAAACTAAATGTACGCCACTCCACAAATAAATGTTTGACTGTCTCATGGAGACAATCTGCACCCTCAGGGAGTTATCAAGTTAGGGTAATGATCAGAATCACAGGTGAGATCAATTCCAAAGTAGCAATATTTTAGAAGGCTTGCTTTATGTGTCCAAAGACAGGGTGATGGGGGAATGAGGAAGATTACTTTAAACAAATTCTTGGCTACCTAACCTGTCCTCTTTGGCCACATAAACAAAATAACATTCCCATACACTGAAGTATAATCCACTGTACCTTAGTGATCAAGCATAGATTAAATGAGGAGTTCTACCACCTTCCAAACATGCTATATGGAAATCTTCTATTTCCACATCTTTATCCAAGGTGGAGAAATGAAACACTAAAAATACTGTTATTTTGTGATATATATCAAAGAAAAAAAAAAGATGTTTCACAAATAATCTTACCCCCACCATGGCCTGCCTTTCACAAAACTGGACATCCTGCTAGAGAGATACACGCAACACTGAAGCAATTTGTTTCTGGGAATGAATAACACATAAAGCATAGTTCCCAAAAATAAAAACCTTTTTTCTTCTCTCTTCGGTGTTTCCAAAGGGGTAAGTACTTTCCAAAGAGTGGTGTTGGCTTTCCCCAGGAAAAACTGTGCATTTCTAGAGTGTACACAATTCCTTACGATAACTTTAGTTCCTCTCTGCAACAGTCTCTTGTACCCCGAGTCTTACAAAGAACAGAACATAGACAGGCTGAGGAGCATGGTTTGGTAACCTCTTGAGTCTTTGGAAAAAAAAAAAAAAATTCAGGTAGATCATTGTAGGTATAAGGAATATGCCCTTGACTGGGGGAGACAAAGCTAACCAGTTATATAACCTGAGCTAGGGTCAGCTGTATTATCCCTTTTTCAGGGACAAAGGAACAGATACAGAAAGTTCAATGCTTGTCCGAGGCCTACACAGAGTGAGCCAGAGATTATCGACCAACAGTGAGATTGCAGGAGTCCCTGAGGATCATACCTGTGAAAGCCAGAGAGAAAACGAGAAACAGGTGTGGCTGGGCACAGTGATAACAGCCTTTGATTTTCCTCCACCCAAACCACAATAGTTAGTGTTCTCCATCCTGGCTTTCTCAAATTTGCCTTTCTCTTCAAAAGGAGACCAGTTTCAGGTATCTGAAAAGGTAGAATTTTTATCCTCACTTTAACAGACTGCCCCGAAAATCCAACAGAATCCATACAGCAATCAGTCCATAAGAAATGCTTTTCCAAAGAAACCACTCTCCTAGATTCCAGAATTGGACCAACGACTGGATCCGGATCTTGTTTCCAGAATTACGCATTGGGTTAGTGAATCCAAATCTCAACATTTGTTCATACCCATTGTGAAGATTTCCAAATAAAAATAATTAAAACACTATGCTTCAGAGACTTACACTTCTGGCTATGATGTATCAAAATAACATCCCCACCAAAAACAACTAAAAGCACTGGATTAAAACAAAAACCTATTTGAAGACATTTTAGGGCAACCAAGGCAGGCAAGAGTCCATGGGTCAAGATCTCAGACAGAAGGGCAATGCACTGACATAAGCCCTGTGTTTGCTATTGCTTTTTCATTTGAACGCATTTGTCAATTCCTCACATCATAGACAGAGAGCAGCAGACTACAGCTTGAAGCAGTATCACTAGCTGGGGATAAAAATTGGAACTTAAGGCAGCTAGGACTTAGAGGTCTGAAGTCCCAGAGGAAAGGGGCTGCTAGAAGTGAGCTCATAGAAGTGATCTCATAGAAGTTTGAGTTCACCTCCCTACAGTCCCTTCCCTCTAGGACCTTGGCTCTTCAAGTCCTGGCTGCCTTGAACTCCAATATTTCCATTTGAGGTACTTGCCAAATATTAAGCTATGTATGCATGGGGTGAGAAGCTGAGAAAACAAGCAGCAAGAAACTGCTTAGAGGCTAAAAAGCAAAGCAGAGTTTTTGGCAATATCACAGAGCTGGGGAGTTAAAAATTAGAGTTCAGGGCCCACCAAGGAAGAGGTGCTCTGATAAACACCCTAGACATTCAGCTGTGACCCCGAAGAGCTAAACTCTAGGAGAAAGGGAAAACCAGCAACAGATGGGCCTCATCAAATCCTGAAACTGTTCACAGTGGCATATCTAGGGTACTGCGCTGGCCCTGGACATGTGGTATAACTGAGCAGTTTCTATTAATCCAGAATGGCCCAGCGTCCTTCCTCAAACATGGTAATGTGTTAATTAAAAGATTAACCAGCTTGACTTTTGTTTTTGAGCTGATGTTATGGTAAAGTTATTTAAAAGAGGAGTGTCAGATGATTGGACAGGGGTGCAATTTCAGTGCTTGCCATAGGCACCATTTTCCACAGATACGCTGCTGGCCGTACTGGGTTAATAGAAACTGCTCAGTGGTGCCACGTGTTCAGGGCCAGTGTAATACCTGCCATACCCTAGTTACACTTGTGAACCTCAATTAGAATAAAAAGAACAAGGTGACTTTCCTGTATTTTGTCTGCTTTCCAGAAAAAAATTAAATCCAGTATGAAAGAAGATAACAGTTTCTAGAAATATTTTTCATAAATAATGTCTGGAATTTAATAAAAAAATTATCAGGCATGCCAGGAAATAAAACCAAATAAAACCAAAGGATCATGCAACTAACAGAGACAGACCCAGAGGTGATCCAGACAGTAAAGCTATTAGATATGGTCTTTGAATCCAGTCTTATAGAAAAAGGATAATAAATCACAAGGTGGATTTATTCCAGGGATTTGAGGTTAGTTTAACATTAGAAAATCATTTAATGTAGTATACCACACTAACACATATGATCTCCCCAACTGATTCAGAAAAAAACATGATAAAATTCCATACTAATTCTTAATTAAACAACAACAAAAATTCTCATCAAACTGAGAATAGAGGAGAATTTCCTTAATATGATAATGAGTATCGCCAAAAACATCTGTAGCAAACATCATCCTTAATGGTGAAAAATTTGAAATCTTTCCCTTGAGGTTAGAAATCTCACAGGTATCTGAATTAAATACAACACTCTGCTAGACGTCCTAGCCAGTACAATAAAACAAGAAAAAAATAAACAAAAAGTATAAGCATTGGAAAGGAAGAAATAAAACTGATATTATTTATACATGTCATGATAATGTTCACAGAAAATCCAAAATAATCTACAGATAAACTATTAGAATATGTGAATTTGCAAGGTTGCTGGATAAAAGATGAATATAAAAAATCTTGAGCAGTCCTATATGTGAGCAACAAAAAATTAGACCCTGAAATTTTAAAAGAAAACCAATAATAGCATTTACAATAGCATCAAAAGACTTCAGTAATTACAACGGAAGGCATGGAAACTACTCCCTGAGGGACTGAATTGCTGCGTGGAGGGCTGAGGGGACCATGGTCTCGGGGAACATCTAGCTCAATTGGCATAACATAGTTTATAAAGAAAATGTTCTACATTCTACTTTGGTGACTAGCATCTGAGGTCATAAAAGACTGTGAGCGGGCCATCTAAGATACTCTCTGCTGGTCTCATCCCTTCAGGAGCAAGGGAGAATGAAGAAAACTAAAGATACAAAAGAAAGATTAGTCCAAAGGACTAATGGACCACATCTACTATGGCCTGCACCAGACAGAGTCCAGTACAACTAGATGGTGCCCGGCTACCACCACTGACTGCTCTGACAGGGATCACAATAGAGGGCCCTAGACAGAGCTGGAGAAAAACGTAGAACACAATTCTAACTCACAAAAAAAAGACCAGACTTACTGGCCTGACAGAGACTGGAGAAACCCCGAAAGTATGGCCCCTGGACATCATTTTAGCTCAGTAATGAAGTCACTCCCGAGGTTCACCCTTCAGCCAAAGATTAGACAGGCCCACAAAACAAAACAAGACTAAAGGGGCACACCAGCCCAGGGACAAGGACTAGAAGGCAGGAGGGGACAGGAGAGCTGGTAATAGGGAGCCCAAGGTTGAGAAGGGAGAGTGTTGACATGTTGTGGAGTTGTTAACCAATGTCATAAAACAATATATGTACTAACTGTTTAATGAGAAACTATTTGTTCTGTAAACCTTCATGTAAAGTACAATAAAAAAAAAAAGACTTCAATACCTAGAAATAAATCTAAGAAAAATATTCAAGACACAGAAAATTACAAAATATTATTGAGAGAAAGTAAAGAAGGCCTAAATAAATGGAATGGGGCCCTGGTGGTGTAGTGGTTAAAGAGCTCGGCTGCTAACCAAAAGGTCAGCAGTTCGAATCCACTAGCTGCTCTTCGGAAACCCTATGATTCTACTTCGTCCTATAGGGTCGCTATGAGTTGGAACCAACTCGACGACAATGTTCTTTGTTTTTTGTAAATAAATGGAAGTAATATATTATGAAAGATGTTTACCTGTGTTTCACTGCCTATGCAAAGGCATTCGATTGTGTGGATCATAACAAATTAAGGATAACATTGCTAAGAATGGGAACTCCAGAACACTTAATTTTGCTCATGTTGAACCTGTACATAGACCAAGAGGCAGTGGTTTGAACAGAACAAGTGGATATCGAGTGGTTTAAAATTAGGAAAGGTGTGCATCAGGGTTGTATCCTTTCACTATACTTATTCAATCTGTATGCTGAACAAATAATCCGAGAAGCTGGACTATATGAAGAAGACTAGGGCATCAGGATTGGAGGAAGACTCATTAACAACCTGCGTTATGCAGATGACACAATCTTGGTGCTGAAAGTGAAGAGGACTTGAAGCACTCACTGATGAAGATCAAAGACCACAGCCTTCAGTATGGATTACACCTCAACATAAAGAAAATAGAAATCCTCACAACTGGACCAATAAGCAACGTCATGATAAATGGAGAAAAGATTGAAGTTGTGAAGGATTTCAGTTTACTTGGATCCATAATCAATGCCCAGGGAAGCAGCGGTCAAGAAATCAAATGACGCGTTGCATTGGGCAAATCTGCTGCAAAAGACCTCTCTGATGTGTTGAGGACTAAGGTGTGCCTGACCCAAGCCATGATATTTTCAATTGCCTCATATGCATGTGAAAGCTGGATAATGAATAAGCAGGACTGAAGAATTGATGCCTTTGAATTATGGTCTGGCAAAGGATACTGAATATACCATGGACTGCCAGAAGAATGAACAAATCTTTTTTGGAAGAAGTACAGCCAGGATGCTCCTTAGAAGCGAGGATGGTGAGATTTCTTCTCACGTACTTTGAACATCTTATCAGGAGGGACCAGTCCCTGGAGAAGACATCACTCTTGGTAGAGAGTCAGCAAAAGAGAGGAAGACCCTCAAGGAAATGGACTGACACAGTGGCTGCAACAATAAGCTCAAGCACAGAAATGACTGTGACAGCAGCACAGGACCAGCAGTGTTTCACTCTATTGTACATAGGGTCGCTATGAGTTGGAACAAACTCAATGGCACTCAACAATGACAACAACAATATATCATGTGCATGGATTGATATATTCAATAATGATAAGATGTCAGTTCTTCCCAAACTGATCTCAAGATTTAATGCAATTCCAATCAGAAGCTCAGCAAGTTTCTTCTGCAGAAATTGACAAACCTATCTAATAATTTATATGGGAATGTAAAGACCCATGAATAGCCAAGAAAGTACTGGTGCAAGAATAGAAAAATCAATGGAACAAAATAAAGAGCCCAGAAACATACTCAAAGATAGATGGTCACCTGATTTATAAAAAGGATCATATTTTCAATAAATGGTATTGGTTCAATTAGGTTTTTCTAGGCTTCACTTATGATCCCCAAAATCTGCCGCTGTAGTCTAGCCCATCTGCTGAGCTCCGCACTTTTGTATCCCATTGACTCTTGTGCCATGACTCAAACATCTCCATGCCCCTCCCAGACCTACTCTTGAGTTCTCTCTCTTCAAACTAAAAATTCTGGAAAGTTTGATTTTGTCCTTCAACAGTTACTATTATTATAATTCTTGGGAAAATTCGATTTTGCCTGTAAAATAGGTCAAAATTTGTGAATTCTATCAAAAATTTAATTTAGGTAATAATTCATTCGGGGTTTGTTCCTGGGGACTCCAGTGGCATGGTTTCTGCATTGTCTAAGGAAATCTTTCTAGGTTTTGAAAACCAACTCTAAAGCTGAATTACCCTGTTTCCTTGTTTCTAAGATGCATTTCTTCACCTTCTAAAGATTCTGAAGTTAGGATGAAACATATGAAATAAATCAAAATAAAAAAATAAAATAAACCTTGCCTGTTTCCAAACAGAAGAGTAAGTTGTCAGATTGTACTGCTTGTATCTGGAGGAACTGGATTTTCGATTTGGTAATTAATTCTGATGTTAAATGTCTTCCAAAAGACTGCACCACAATACAATACTGAAGAGAAAGCTATCATGTATACAGAATCAGGGGCGGATTATCCAACAGGCAAGGTAAGCACATTTTTTCATCACATCAAAGATTCTGCTGCTAGGTATGGCTGGCATCTGTCTCTCTCTCAACCCCACAGCACCTTCCTACAGAAGAAAAATCTCTGCAAATTTACAATCCCTGAAAGGGGCTACAGATTAGTAAATAAACACAAGTAAACCCATGCTCACCTTGCTTATTGGATAATCCGCCCCTGCAGAAAACAGACCATCAGCGCCAAGCAATGCGATTGCCCAAACATTTCGAGTCAAAGTATGGAATTTCAGGGAGCCCTGGTGGTGTAGTGGTTAAGAGCTCAGCCGCTAACCAAAAGGTTGGCAGTTTAAATCCACTAGCCGCTCCTTGGAAACCCTATGGAGCAGTTCTACTCTGTACTATAGCGTCATTATAAGTCGGAATCGACTTGATGGCAATGGGTTTGGTTTGTTTGTTTTGGATGGAATTTCAGAGTCCCTGGGTGGCGCTAACAGTTACCATGCTTGGCTGTTAATTGAAAGGTTGGAGGTTCAAATCCATTTGGAGGCACCTGGTAAGAAAGGCCTGGTGATCTTCTTCTGAAAAATCAGGATCGAAAGCGCTAAGGAGCACAGTTCTACTCTGATACACGTGGGATCATCATGAGTCAGAGTCAACTCAACGATGACAGTTTGTTTCTAAATGGCATTTCAAAACTAGAAGAGGCTGGTGTGGCCAAGTCATGCACCAAACAGGACCATCATTCAGATACTGGACATGTCGCTCTGTTAAAACTTCTGGCTAGCTTTGAAGAGATGCTCTTTAACTTCCAGGTACACAAAATTCATTTAAGAACATAAAAGCAAGTCTTTAACCAAATAAGAAACATAGGTGAAAATGATTTTCTTTAAAGGCTCAAAATTGCAGTATTAATCTAAAGATGCTATAGAAGTAAAGATCGTGAGCACATGTTACAAAAAGCAGGAGGCACCGTGATGCTACTCTGTGTGACATGAAAGGTTAAGTTATTCAGAGCTATCTTTACTCTCCAAGTAAGGAAGATGGGTTAGCGTGTATGTGATACTGAATAAAATGGTAAAGAAGTAAACGGAAAAGTGTCTAAGAATGCGAGTAAGTAAAAATACCTTTGTGTACATTTCTTCTAGTCTTTCTCCCCCTCTAGCTCCCATCTCTAGAAAAGCTTATAACTGGTTTTAGAATTATGGAGAGATAGTACTTATTGTCACTGAATATATATGCATGACACCGGGCAATCCTTTTGTCCTGGCATTATACCATATGAAATGTAAAACAGGATTTTCTCCTATGGCCAAAAAGCTCTGGGATGTTTCCTTCCAAATAGAGTTGTCAGGACAATAGAATGGCCCAAGTGTTCTTGGGCAGTGGGAGCTGGGGCAGCTGCCTTGAGTGGATGTCCACCCTCGGAGAGGTCTCCCTCTCCTTTGGCCCAGTCTGGCATTTCTCCTCCTACTCCTCCAGATCGCTCCAGTCAGGATTTGGGGCTATACCAATACAAGAAGGGGAGAAATTGGTCCAATTTTGGGGCAGTTCTCTCCGGGCTCCCCCATGTCCTACGCTCAGGGTCAAAGCCTCCCAGTTCTGGGATGGGGGTGGAGGGGGTTGGGGTCTTTGTCCTCTCCAGAGCAGTCCCAGCAGCAGATGAGTTCCGCTGAGTCACTGCTGGCCGGGTCACAGGACAGAGTGAGGCCGAGGGTCAGAGAACCTTGGCTCAAGTCCTGCTGATGTCAAAAGTGAGATAAACACACTGAAAGACTTTGGGGAAGTTACATCTCCAAAACACAGACATAAACATAGGGAAGACACTTCTATCTACCCTCTTGGGTGGTGACTTCTATCTACCCTCTTGGGTGGTGGCTTCTATCTACCCTCTTGGGTGGTGATGACTGGGCCATATAAATGTTAGTTTTATACGTCCTAGTCTTGAAACAAATGCCAAACTAAGCTACTCTCTGGGATTAGAGGAGCAGATTTCGGTGATATTTATCTTTTCATTGTATTTTATAAACTCAAGAGCCCTTTCATACATTGTGATTTCATTTGCTCTTTATAAAGCTCTAAGGCCAGCAAGGATGGGTGTCCTGATTCCCAATTCACAGATGAGGAAGAATTCACTTCCAGGGTGTGCAGACGTGTAGTAACATTCATCTACAACACCTAGTTATAAAGATGCCAGGTACTGGCCACTGGCTTACAAATGGCAGGGTTCCATTAAGAGAAACTGTATTTTGGCCAGTTGATGTGATTTTTTACATTTCTGTTCTAATTCTTAGAGGGTCAGAGGAATGTGCAGAAGTCCTTAGGGAAGCCTGGGAAGCAAAGTACCCGGCCTGAATTCTAACAGTCACATATTTTCACCAACCAAAACCAAAACCAAACTTGTCGCCATCGAGTTGATTCCAACTCATAACGACCCTATAAGACAGAGGCGTACTGCCCCAGAGTTTCCAAAGAGCAGCTGGTGAATTCTAACTACCAGACTTTTGGTTAGCAGCTGAGCTCTTAACTACTGTGCCACCAGGGCTCCTGCAGAAGCATCCTTGGGCTGTTTGCATCAAAGCTAAGGAAGTAGGGGAGGGGCATGGCACAAGGAGACTGTACCCACAGAAGACTGCTTACCTCTTTCCAGCACTTACCCCAGAACTGTTCCCATGACACTGGGGTGACTTTGGGAAGCATAGCAGACAAGAGCTTAGGCATTATTTCAACTTGGCAAAATTCATATATGCCATGATTCACTCTCTGCCCTAATCTGACAGGGTCATGGTTACATACTAACAAGAGAATAGATGAGAAGGTGTTTTCCAAACTGTGAGTCCTATATACATGCAAATTTTTTTACCAGTGTCATCATAAAGACATTGATTTGTAACACCAAAGGTTAAGACAAACTCTTTTTAAAATAGAAACACCACAATCCCAGAAAGAGTAATTTTAAGAAAGTAAGAGCAAAGGGCATTCACTGTGCAGGGTACTGCACTGCTGATCCTACTCCAGTCAATGGGTTGCTTCAGATCTTCTCCTGATTTAACATCTTCTTCAGGCCTTATTCTCAGGTTTTGAGTAAAGTGTCAAATGCTTCCTTGCTCTTACTAAAAGTCCTATCTACTCAAGTTGCGACTTTTTTGAACTTACCTGGTCCAATGACTTCTCATCAGTCAAAGGAACATATTTCTGCAGCGTTTACAGCAAAGGCCAATCTACCAAGAGTCTTTCCTGACCCTCTGGGTGGGGCTTCCTAAGTTGCCTTTTCTATCAGGAGGCCCCACACATAACTTCTCCAGCATCCATCCACTGAGTGGATGACTCAGCATTGAAAAACCTGAGTTTTTTTTTTTTTTTTCTTTTTCAAGGCAGCCAACTATTTTGCAACACAAACATTTGTTAAGTGAATCTATCAAATACTACAAATATTACTTAAACATGGATTAGACAAATAAGTTTCTTCACAAGCCTAGATAATTGTTTTCAGTCAAGACACCCCAAGCTGGTGCAGATGGGAGATCAAACTCTTCCCCCAGGAGTCTCGCAGATAAGTCTGGGGACCTTTGGAAAAACATTCGGAGCCAGCAGGAGGCCTGGGCTCCTGGCCTGCAGATAAGAAAAGAAAATCTTCCTGCCAATCTGGAACCCTTCAAAAGCTTGCAATTCTCCAATTCTCCCAGTGCTCCCATCTCCCTATGCACAAAAACGAAACACACCCAGGCGCCAACACTCTCGTCCTAGAAGGCGGAGAAGCTGCAGCTCTCAGCTTGGAGAGACAGTCATCAAAGGCTGGGACAGTTTGGGATTTTGTTTTTCAAACCCACTGTTGGCCTCAAGAAGTATGACACCACCATCTGAAGCGCAAGGCAGCTGCTCTGTTTTGGCTGGAGTTCAGTATAAACCTCAGAAATGTTCTGCTAGATCCTTTTTTTCATTTAATAATGAGAGTTTTTTTTTTTTTAAAAACAACAACAACAACAACAACAACTCTAGAGTCACAAAACTCTCAACCTACTGTTTCCACTACAAGGCTTTTCCTGCAAGACACAGAAAATCAAGTGTTCCAAATGAATTCCCAAGCAAAAAAAGGTGCTGGTGGGTTATTTCCACCAGAGAAACACAATGGAATAAATAATCAGGGAGACTAAAAATCAATGGCTAAAGTATTCCCAAAGAATCACTGAATACCAATTCTCTATGAAGTACAAAAAGAAGACAGTCTAGCAACAAATAATCTGTTTTTTAAAGAGGCCTTCAACAGGTAAGCCATTGGATATACAGACATCAGAAAACTTTCCATTTGTTTTGAAATTTTACTCCATTATAAAGATACCAAAATAGCTAGATTTTACTTATGATTTGACTATGCCAGCTAAAAATTCATGTATCACATAAAACACCATAATGCGTCCCCCCAAAGCCTGGCATCTGCCCTTCCTTGTCTATTGCCCCCATTACAGACTTGAATGCACAGGACCAGATGCTGGCGATGCTCTCTAAACTAAGATAAATCTTTTGGGAAGCCTGAACATTCGTTATCATTTAGTATGCATATTTGTGACAGACCCACACACACATCCATGAATTTAGGAGAAGCCAAAGTCATTCCAAACAATTGGAAATTCTTGGGAAGTCAACAGATTTTTAAAACCAAAAGCAAGAATATGAACTTCGGTTTCTAACTAGCAAATTTGGTTTAAAGCTAGCAAAGCCCTTGGAAAGTACGTAAAGGTGGGTTCCATCCCCCTCTGCACTCCGTTCCTTTAATTTTCATCCTCATATCTACCATGTAACTGTTAGACTATCGTATGATGTATTGAGTTTCTCCTCCTGTACTATGAGAACTGTGTGGTAATGCCCATCTCCTGTGCATCGTGTACACGATTCTTGCCAAATTACTAAACTGACCTTGAAATACTAGCAAAATTCAAGCTTACTTGGCTAACTTTTTGTGTACTACAGGTTTGAACTAACTGCTGTTATATTTCATACCGCTCATCCCCTCCTGCCCACCGCCAATAACCACATGGAAGTTTCTGTTTATTCCTAGGCAGCCCATGAATACAACTTGTTGCAACTCTTTTGTAAAAGGGTCTAGCCTCATTTCAGGAAACAAGAATAATATAGACATATGGGGAAAAAAATCTATAGTTTCCTGTATCCAAATGATGAAAAATATATTCAACACACACACACACACACATACTCACTAACTCAAAGCTAAACACATATTTGCAGAAATACATAGCCTTGTCTTCGCCCGAATTAGTATCATTTGTAAGCATCCTTATGTAATTTTTAAGTGTGGATTCATTTTAGCCAGCCTTCCCCATCATTCAAATGTGGGGATTAAACAAAACAGTAGGAACCATTTTATCCCCAATACATTATACAGTTCTCTGATCACATAAGGATGCTTAGTAAATATCATTCACTGACTTGCTCAGGAAAGAAAAGCTGTTTGGAAAACTTTCAACTTAGTAACAAATCATCTTCTTGCCGGCTACAGACTCCCACGAAGAATCAGCACCTCATCCTCTTCCCGTCCTGTCCTCAACTCCAAGCCACTTTCCACAGACACACATGGAGTTACATGATGACAGGGGAGAAACGGGGGCCAGCCCCACCCTCGGGGGCTTCCTCGAGCCTTCATACCTGTGCTGATGCTCCTGTAAGACTTGATAAATGCTGATAAGAAAAGTTTGGTTTTTAAAACTCCCCATAACACAGTCCTTGTAGATTCGGAATTCTGCAGCCGTCAGTGCTTCACCCTCAGGAATCTGGGATAAGTTGAACTTGAACTCTTTGTGGTGTCGCTGGCGAGGGGAGAACTCCTTGTCGTACTCCACTATAAGATTAAACAAGAGAGATTGACAACCATTGTTACTTGACTAAGTGCCACAGGCTCACCTCATGAACGTCCCCATGTTACTTCCTAAGTGGATTACCAGCCAGCAATGGCTTACAGGAGAGCCAGGGGTGGTGGAAAGAATATTGGCTACGCTCTCAGGCAGGCTTAGATTAAAATCCTTTATTTTATCAAACGCTTAAAGAAAATTCTTAAGACTTTAAATACTTTAAATATTTAGTTTAAACAGTTTGTACAAATGCATTAGTTAAGCTCTTGGCTTCAGGTTTCCTCGTGTATCAAGCAAAAAAAATCAAGCCCATTGCCACTGAGTCGATTCTGATTCATGGAAACCCCAGGTGTTACAGAGTAGCGCCGCTCCATAGGGTTTTCTTGGCTGTAATCTTTATGGAAGCAGATTGCCAGGTATTTCTTCCATGGTGCTGCTAAGTGGGTTAGAACCGCCAACCTTTAGGTTAGTCTAGCATAAACCATTTGTGCCACCCAAAGACCATTCTTCATGGGAATAATATGACTTCACTGGGGTGTTGTGAGAATTAGGGAACTAGTGAATAGGAACGCATCTGGCAATCCCGGCCCCAGTATTCCCTCCCGGCTCCTTTCCTCTCTCCTATTGGTTCTCCTTTCACCATCTGTAGTTAATGTGACCAGTGGTAGCCAGGAGCCAACTTGTGGTAGGAGGTTGGGGGATTGGGGGCAGGGCCAGCAGGGCATGTTGCCTGGGCCTGAAGCTTGAAGGGCCCTCAAATTCTGACTGCTGTTCAGGGGGCATTTTTGTTCAGTTTAGAGTAAAGCTTCACAGAAAATGTGGCCCTCACTAAAGCCCTCCTATACCTGGCATCTGAGGCTGACAGATTCGGAGGGGAGGGAGCCTCAGCACGAAGAAGCTGCTAGAACCTCCTTTTACCTGCCTGTAGATCCCAAGTATGAGAAAAAAGTCATGGGGGTAAATCACAAACGGGACACTTGGCTATTTTGCAATGCTCTCAATTGAAAAAAAAAAAAATGGAAAAAGATTGAGTCTAATTATTTTTTAACAAAATCTTTTCCTGCATGAAAGCAAATTATAGAAAACTGCAATTACTGATGATCATTTTTCAGAGTCAAGCTGCAGGTGTCTCTAGACAGTCCTTTGTGAGAGAAATGATATCAAACCTCAGATGTTTAACTCATAATCTTTGTAAAAGAAAAAAAGGAGTATTCTGTTGTTTCCCACCATAAGCCCCTGTTTTCCCTGTGACTTGTTTCTTAATGACAATCACGGTGAAATCTCATGAGCAAATTAATCCTTTATGGTAGCATTTTCCCAGGGCTCGTGGGTAGAAAAAAATATCAAATTATTTGCCACTTCCAACTTCCCACTGACTCCCACATGTATTATTGTGTATCATCACCAGAGAAAACTTTTGGAGATGTAGATTCTTTAAAAAAAAAAAAAAAAAAAAAAGTCATTAATGCTTGAGAAGAATCTAAGCCCTCAATGGCATTTGCAGAAGCTAAGGAAAGTTAAGCCAAGTATAAAACCAAAAAAAAAAAAAACCAAACCCACTGCCGTCGAGTCAATTCCGAATCTAGCGACCCTATAGGACAGAGGAGAACTACCCCATAGGGTTTCCAAGGCTGTAAGCTGTACGGAAGCAGACTGCCACATCTTTCTCCTGAGGGGTGGCTGGTGGGTTCAAACTGCAGACCTTTTGGTTAGCAGCCGAGTACTTAACCATTGTGCCACCAGAGCTCCTTAAGCCATGTATAAACTAAAACCAAACCCGTTGCTGTCAAGTTGATTCTGACTCATAGTGGCCCCATAGGACAGAGTAGAACTGCCCAATAGCGTTTCCAAGGAGCGGCTGGTGGATTTGAACTGCCGACGTTTTGATTAGCAGCCAAATGCTTAACCACTGTGCCACCACGGCCCCAAGCCACGTATACAAGGTCTTAAATAAAGCATTTCTGAAATGGCCATGTAACTATGCAACAAAACTTTTAGATTCAAGTTATCTCTCTTTGTACTTTGGCAGTTTAGAAAAAACAGTTCTGGCTTGTGTAAGAGTTTGAATATAAGTAGAAAGAGGTCCAGCCAGAAAGTAAATCATGGTTCAGTCCCAACCAGAAGGCAGGTTTTCTAATTAATGGCTCAGCATGAAAAGCAATATTGTTGGGAAGTTCACCCAAGGACACCCACACATGATGGCGGATCACTTTTCCCTAAAACTGATCTGCCTTTTAAGTTTGATATGTTATCGTCATTGGTTAAAAAGTGAATCAAATCTGATTTCCCAAAGAGACTTTCTAAAAAATAGTCACAGAGCCTTACTATAGGGCCTTTTGGGTGATTCACTGTTATATGGCTAAATGAAAATACATTCTTAAGATTCACTTGAGAACAGGCATTAGAGTTCTTCAAAGAAGTTTTCTAACTCTGTTAATATAAACAATTAGGGAAAAAAAAACAGACATGAAGCAAGATATAAGGCAGTAACTGTGAGATATTGCAGTTACAGGAATGGAGAAAGGGACAGAAATTCAAGTAAGTGAATATTGTAGTAAAGTCTTTGGAGAGGCGCCCTTCCCCCATGCCCAGATAAACCACACTTCCTGCATTCACATCCTTGGACGCTCCCTTCCCTTGGGCTGGCTCTGTGACCTGCTTTGGACCAACAGATATAGCAGAAGTGATGCTATATGACTTTAAGGCTAGGTCATAAGAAGCTGTGAACTTCCTTCCACTTAGATTTCTTGGAATGCTCATCTGTGGAAAGATAGCTGCTATGTGGAGCCCTGGTGGCGCAGTGGTTAAGAGTTTGGCTGCTAACCAAAAGGTCAGCAGTTCAAATCCACCAGCCATTCCTTGGAAACCCTATGAGATCACTATGAGTTGGAATCAACTCGTCAGCAACGGGTTTTGTTATTTACTTTCCTACTGTATTTCACGCTACAGATCACCCACTTCCTTCTTAAAACTCTCCTCCTTCTTTGGCATCTATGACTCTGGACTATTCTAGTTTTCCTTCTTATTCTTTTCTGATTGTTTCATTGTTTCCTCTTCATCCTCTCACTCCCTAGGAGTTCTGTAAAGCTCTGTTCGCAATCTCTTTCTCAGCAGCCCCACAGAGGCGACTCCAGCTATGATTCTATACTGACAAGTCCCAAACCAACCTGTCTGGTTCTGACCTCCCTTCTAACACCATTCCCACATTTCCAACTTGCTTCTCCATCTAGATGTCACACTGGCATCTCAAATTCAGTGGGATCAAACTGCTCACCATCCTCCCCAAACCACTTCCTCTTTGATATTGCAGCCAACATTTACCCAGACTAGATTCCTCAGTCAATCTCAACTCTTCCCTCACCCTAGGGCTCCACACCCAACTGATCAATTGAGCCTGGTCTATGTTATTTCCTCAATGTCTTTAGAATATGTCCCTTCTTTCCTTTTCCAAAGCCACTATCCTAGTGACAGCTGTCACTCACCCAAACTGTCACAACTGTCTCCTAATTGGTGTCCTTGCTGCCAATATTTCATTATCTTTACTTCCTCTGTTCAAGGCCGAGCACCATCTCTAAACTGACCTCCTGCTGCTCAAGTGCCATTAGGTTTGAAGAGTCCTTGGGTGGTGCAAATGGTTTAATGGGCTTGGCTGCTAACTGAGAGATTGGCAGTTGGAGTTCAAATCCACCCAGTGGTGCCTTGGAAGATTGTTGTTGTTAGGTGCCATCAAGCTGGTTCCGACTCATAGCAGCCCTATGTAAAACAGAATGAAACAATGCCCAGTCCTGCACCATCCTCACAATCATTGCTATGCTTCGAAGATAGGTATGATGATACACTTACAAAAAATCAGCCATTAAAAACTCTATGGAGCACAGTTCTGTTCTGACACACGTGGGGTCACCATAAGTTTGAGACTACTTGAGGGCAACTGGTATGTACAAAGTCCACTACCCTGAAACCTCCATGCTGTGAGAAAGCCCAGGCTAACCATGTAGAGAAGCTGCATCGAGAGAGAGAGAGAGAGAGAGAGAGAGAGAGAGAGAGAGAGAGGGAGCTTCTCTGGCCAGCCCTGAACCATATCAGCTGAGGCATCAGACATGTTACTAAAAAAAGCCATCTTGGATGTCCGGCTCTGTGGAGCCTTTGAATAAATCCAACCCCAGCCACTATCTGACTACAACTGCATGAGGGACCTACAGCAAAAACCACCCAGCTGGGCCCAGTCAATTCACAAAACCACAAGAGATAACTATACGTTGTTTTTACAAGTCACTAGTTTTGGGTGGTTTGTTAAGCAGTAACAGACAACTAACACAAGAGAGAAGAGAGGACAGGATAAGAAAGGAGAGGAGAGGTTAAGAGAGGGAGAAGAAGTGAAAAAGGAAGTCTGTGCATGCAATAAGGATTCTGCAACGCTGAGAGGCAATATGTATGACCAAGGAAGAATACTGGCAAATGCTCACAGACAGTTGTGGATAAAGAACCTAAAAGTAATAAAATAGAAGCACAGTTCAAAGGATTCCTTCTATTACAATGTGCAGTTTGAACTCATTGCCTCATAAGTCCATTTTCTCGTTTCTTCTTGACCGGGACAACATTATCTGAAGCACTCTGAACTTTCTTCTGCTTTTCCTTATCCATCTCTGAGGAGAGTCTCCTTAGCCCCCAAAGTCTCTGATTGCTACCAACCTCCTTTCAAGCTCTTTGACCAAGCCCTTTACAATACAGTCTTCTGAATCTCTGTATACATCTTAGCTCAAAACTGTGCCACCTTCCTCACTCTCCCCATGTTACCTCAGCCACCAATCACTGAAATATGCCTGAAACTTCTCCTTTCTCTCCCACTCTTCTGAATTTACACCATGTATCGGTACCATTTCATAAAAACGAAACAAAACAAAACCAGTTGCCATTAAGTCAATTCCAACTGATGGTGATCCCATGGGTGTCAGAGTAGAACTGTGCTCCACAGGGTTTTCAGTGGTTGATTTTTTGGAAGTAGATCACTAGGACTTTCTTCCAAGGCACCCATTGGTTAGCAGCCGAGCACATTAACTATTTATACCATCCAGGGTGTCTCATAGGATATAATAAATAAATAAAATTAAGTCACTGCCTATATGTGCATTTGAAGACCTCAGTGGCAAAACAGTAATGTTTCCAATGAGCTTAGCAACTCCCCCTTCAAGCTATATGGTTCTGGACAGTTCAAGGACTAGGAGAGGAAGGGAAGAGGAGAGAGGTGAGTCTTGAATTCAGACCTTAGCAACTGTTTTGTTGTCTCTAAGCATTTGGCTTATCAATCTGGTGGTGCCAGGTGTGTTATATAATTAAGGAGCAGCTAAGAGTGTTGAAGAAGAGTCAAACTGCCAAGCAGGTTTGAAACCCAGCTTCCCTTTTTGTTAACTGTGTGATGCTGAGCAAGATATTAGTCTACCTTTCACCATCAGTTTAAGAAAAATGACACTCCAAACATCAAGTGAGACAGTCTACGCAGAACAGGGAATGGCACAGGGTACGGCAATTGTTAGTTATGATAACCATTAGCCGTTATTTGATAATCTAGCTCCTCTGAGCTTGTATGCTTTTGCTGAGTCATTCAAATTACTCATGAGTCTATTGATAGGGTTGATTAGTGCTTCCTCTAAATTAGTTTTTTACACTAGAGAGATGTATTCTGTGAAAAGGTCTGTAAGTGAAATAACCGTTTTGAGTATAAGCCTTGGTGTCTGGCTATTAAACACAGAGCTGTGTTTTCTGAGGCAATGATCCTAGAATTTTTTATTTCAAGGACCAGTGACCAGTAACTTACCCAAGGTCAGTGACTTTTCTGTTTTCCATTTGTAAGGACAAGAAAACAAAGCAACAAGTTGCATTCTTTTAACTCTATGATTTCATTTCTAAAGTTCCTTTTAACACCAAAAATTTTTTTTTAATTTAAAAAAAGTAAGGACATAATTGAAGGATCTAATACAATCCTTTAAATTGAATAAATTCAGCTTTACATATGTATCTATAAAATTCAGTCTATTTGCTCATTCTGCCTCAAAGAAGAATTGGACCTTTAGTCACCACGTAAGAAACACAGCCCTAAGGAACAAAAGGTCTTGGTTTAAGATTAAAATTTTAAATTCTGTAACACTGATATATCACAAAAGGACATATGTAATTTATGTAAGTCATGTAATTTATGAGACATAATAAAGTATTGAGGAAACCACCACCCAACTTAAGAACGAGAACTTGACTACCAGTCACTAGTTGCCATTGAGCTGATTCCTAGACATTTTCTTATATGGTCACACTGCATAATCACACCTAACTAAATTAAAATAATGTTTTCATTTTTATTACAATCCTCTAACACCCAGTCCGTAATCAAATTTCCTAAATCATCTCAAAATTGTCTTTCTACATTTGGTTTATTGGAATCAGGAGCCAAACAAGTTCCACACATTACACTTGGTTGTTTCTTAAGTTTCTTTTAAACTAGCAAGCTAGGATAGAAAGAACTCCATTAATCCAATAATGAGTCTATATGAAAAACCTACCACAAACAATATTCTTAATGCTGAGACATTAGAACCATTCCTTTAAAGTCAGGAAGAAGGCAAGGATGCTCACTTTCAGTAACGAACTGGAGTTCAGTTAAGTACTGCTAAGATTAAATAATAGGAAAGGAAGAAACATGTTAGAAATTAATAGACCTTGTCATGGATTGGATTGTGTCCCCCAAAAATATCTGTCAACTTGGCTAGGCCATGGTTCCCAGTTTTGTGTAATTGTTCACCATTCTGTCATCTGATGTGATTTTCCTATGTGTTGTAAATCCTATTTCTATAATGTTAATGAGGTGGATGTGGCAGTTATGCTAATGAGGCAAGACTCACTCTACAAGATTAGATTGTGTTTTAAGCCAATCTCTTTCGAGATATAAAAGAGAGAAGTGAGCAGAGAGACATGGGGACCTCATACCACCAAGAAAGCAGCACTGGGAGCAGAGCACGTCCTTTGGACCTGGGGTCCCTGTGACTGAGAAGCTCCTAGACAAGGGGAAGATTGATGACAAGGGCCTTCCTCCAGAGCCGACAGACAGAGAAAGCCTTTTCCTGGAGCTGATGCCCTGAATTTGAACTTCTAGCCTAGTAGACTGTGAGAGAATAAACTTCTGTTTGTTGAAGCCATCCACTTGTGGCATTTCTGTTACAACAGCACTAGATGACTAAGGCAGACCTGATAAGAAAGTTTAGCAGGCTTGCTTCCCTGAGGTATTATTTAACTTATTCTGCTGTCTTTCCTATTTATTCTTTAGCATGTTGGCATTTGCATTCCTAAGTGACGTGGTTTGGTTTCAAGTACACTTGCTCTTGGAAGAAGGTAGGGAGAATTTCCTATCTTTCTTTTCAAGGTATGATCTCTACCTTGAACATCTGGTAGAATTTATCTGTAAGATCATCTGGGCCTGGCGTTTTATTTGGAGAAGATTTTTAATTAGGCATTCATTTTCCTTTAAACATACAGGAATATTCAGGCTATCTGTTGCTCTTTAAGTCAATGTTTAAACATCACATTTTTTCTAGGGGTTTGTCACTATGGTTGATTTTAAAAAAATTATTGCCATAAAATTTTTCAAAGTATTCTATTATTTAATCTCTGCTCACTCTATGATTGTTTTTCCTTTTTCATCCTAATATTGCTTATTTGTGTCTTCTCTTTTTATTGATTTGTTTTACTACAGGTCATTTTCTTTTTCTTTTCTTACTACTGCTTAATTTGATTATAATAAAAACATTTTAACATAGTATTTTCTGAATAGCATCCTAGTAAATCTGAATTATTTCAATTAAAGCTGTGTAGAAAAAAATAAGGACACCACCTATTTTAACTGAAAAATACAAAAGAGTGAAGAAAGAGAGGGAGGGAAGAGACTAGGGCAATCTTTCTATTTAATATATTTTATTTTAAGAGTAATCACATATTTCTTATTTTCTCACAGACTGAACTCAGCCTCTGGTTAATTCAGTCTAACCCGAGGTAATTACATTCATTCCACAATGAATTCTACATTTTCCAAATGTTTTATGCTTCCACACACCAAACTTGAGGCTCTTAAAAAAAATTACAATTCCATCAACTTAGGTACACAATTTTTTCATGCACTGGCAGAAGATGATTTAATTTTAGGCAATAAGGACAGTTCTAGCTATTCTTCCAAGGGTTAGAACAACGGTAGCCTTTTACTTTTATGTTGCAAACATATAACCTTGAATGGTAAACTTGGTTGAACTCTCCAACTCACTTTTTAACCACAGTGGCAGGAAAGACTTCAGCCCTCAGGGGTAACCAAATATTTATAAATATTTGTATTAATGTTCTATGAGAATCCACAAATATCAATAAGGATCTATTTTCCTGGCTACCATGCTCTAAATGATTTTTTTCTTTACTTTTTATTTTAAATATAGACTCACAAGTACTTGCAAAAATAGTAGAGAGGTCCTGTGTACCCTTCATCCAGCTTCCCCCATGGTAACAGGAAACTGACATTGACACAACACAGCTAACTAAACTACAGGTTGTACTCTGATTTCACAAGTATTTGCATTCACTTGTTTGTTTTTGTTTTTTATTTTTGTTCTGTATGTGTGTATATCATTATTTGACAATTTATCTCATGTGTAGATTTGTATAACCACCACCACAATCCAGACAAACAGCTGTTCTGTCATCACCAAGAACTCCCTTGTGCTACCCTCATATTCCAAATGACTTTTTAAGACTAGATCTTGTTTATATAAAGAGCTTTAGGATCAGCATTGAGTGCCTTCATATTAACGACGGTAGTAAGGGTTAACCAAGTCATTTTTAATTTTTGAAAAATCATTTTAAAACCATTTTTATACCTCAGTATAGGTATTAATGTCACTTTTGGTTAGGAAGAAGCTCAATAGATGCAACTCTATTATTTTACTATGGAAATAAGTAGTAGGCTTTAGTTAACATGAGGGAATACACTCAGGCACCTAAATCAATAAACCCATGACAAGAGGAAAGACCTAAAAGGAAAAATCACAGCCTTGATAGCATCTCATTAATATCAAATAAGCACAAGTGTGCTCATTTACGAGGATTGCTATGAAGAAGCCATCAGTCCACATTAGTAAAAATCAATATACACAGTACACATTTGTTCACAATTAAGAAAAAGTTTAACATCTTCAGTCAAAACACAGATAGGACAGCATAAAGAGAAAAATAAAGACTCTCTTACATCTTGTTTTTCAACAGCAAAACAATAATGAACAGAATATCCTCACTAGGACTAAGGGAAGAAATTTAAGTCTGTATTATTATATCAGATTGTAAGACTGTAACTCCAAGGAATGATTGTCAAGTGTTTTAAATTACTTATATATGTAAACATTTTCTTAAAAGACTAGTAACTAAGAGATACAAGACACAAGTAAAAATTAAACATCAAAACTAGTTTGAAGTAATTAGATACCACTGCTTCTCATATTTTCTGTTCTTCATTTTAAATTGGTTTTTTAAAAGTTTTATTGTGGTAAAATATATAAGAGAACATTTGCCATTTTAATCATTTTCAAGTGTATGATTCAGTGATATAAATTACATTCACTATGTTGTACAAACATTACCATCATCAATTTCCAAATGTTTTTCATCACCCTAAACAGAAATTCAGTATTCTTCAATTAATAACTCTCCATTTCCCTCCTTCCCCCAGCCCCTGATTGTCTGTATGCATTTACTTATTCTAGATATTTCATATAAGTGGGATCATACAATATTAGTCCGTTGGTGTCTGACTTATTTCACTCAGAATAATGTTTTCAAGGTTCACCATGTTGTAGCATATTATCAGAACTTCATTTCTCTTTATGGCTAAATAATATTCCACTGTATGGATATATCACACTTTGTTTATCCATTCATTTGTTGATGGATACTTGGGTTGTTTCCACGTTTTGGCTATCGTGAATGATGCTGCAATGAACATTCGTGAACAAATATCTGAGTTTCTGATTTCAAATTCTTCTGGGTACATATTGAGGAGTAAACTTGCTGAGTCATATAGAAATCCTATGTTTAACTTTTTGAGAAACCACCAAACTGTTTTCCACATCAGCTGTACCATTGCACATTCCTGCTTGCAATGGACAAGGGTTCCATTTTCTCCACATTCTCATCAGCTTTAAATTGCTTCTTAAAATAGTAAATTATCTTTCATAGCAGTGTCTCCTAGTCTGATAATAAGGTACTCTGTTTTATTAATGTAGAGATCTGAAATAAATCAAAATGAATAGTAAGAGGAAGAACTCCTTTAATAAGGATCTATTATTACTCATATGAAAATCACAGAATATTTGCAAAAAAAAAAAACTAAAGCTGCAGTAGAGAGATCAATCCCACTTGTTTGTTAATTGTGTAAAGAATATGTTTTCTGATCTTACAACAGGGCAATGAGGAGAAAGGGGGAGAAGAGATACTGCTTTTGACCCAAGGCTGCCCAATGTCTCGGTTGAGCATGACCGTCTTTCTCTGAACTAGGTGGACAAACCAGTTCGGACTTCCTAAGCTGGTGAAGGAGAGCCTGTAGCTGAACCGAAAATGTTGTTGCATGATTACAGGCTGGCACGCTTTCACAAAACGCTTTTGAATCCTGCCAACTCAGAATCTTAAAAGAAACTTCCTGGTATAATTTTATGAAATTTTAAACAGAAAGTTTAAATACTAAGAGACCAATGAGTTTAAGTGTGTCATATTAAAAACAAAAAAGAAAAGTGAAATATTGTACTCTAGTAGCGTCAGAACCCGTCTATACCCACGGGGTGGGGATGAGAATCAGGATCAGCACAAAGCTGATTCCTATGAGGTGGTGGTCAGACATACCTCCACTCTCCAACTTTTTCACCATTTCTGACACCAGCCATCCCCACCATGGAACTCTCTACTTCTCTGCTAAGTTCAATAATTCATTGCAATGGCCACACATACTTATAGGCCATACTCCTGATGATATGGTTTATTCAGGAAGTAGCAGGGTACAACTCGGGATCAGGATCAACTTGGAAGTAACAGGATACAACTCAGGAGACAGGATACAGCTCTTCAGTCAGGACAGCTTCCAACCAAGACAGCTCTCAGCTTCTTCTTGAATGTGCCTGCAGGCAGCCCTTCTCTCAGCCATGCCCTGCTTAGGCAAGTGTTATAGTTCTTTAGCTCCACTGACAAGTGCCCAGAGGCACCTGACCCTGCCAGCAAGCCTCCTGCCAAAGGCACTCATCTCCTCACTCTGTGAGTCGGCAAACCCACTGCAGTCACCTCATGCTGATCGTCTGGTTCCCGCCACTCACACTGCTGCTGCCGTTTCTCTGTCACTGGGCTCTGCTGTGGTTGCCACCGTCTCTCACCATCTCATGTCATCTCCAGTATTACAGCTCTCTCTCTCTCTCTCTCCTGTGTCTAGGTGGTTCTCGATACAGGGACCCTGAGTCCAAAGGTCACACTCTGCTCCAGACTCTTTTTGACGGTAGTGAGGTTCCCCTTAATCTCTGTGCAATTGGCCCTTATGTAAGCCTACTTCTTGTCAATTTCAAGTCATGGCTCTCCCACCAGACCTAATTAATCAGTAGCCACAGTCCCTTAATTGGCACAGTAATCGACTAATTCCCGAAAGGTCACTTAATCCTATTGGGTGGTTTTAAGCACCCTATTCACATAGTAGACTAACCAATCCCTCGTAAGATTGTGGCCCAGCTAATAATTTTTGGCAGAATTATAAACCCAAGTCCAGAAAGGCCACATATAAGAGATACCTATTGCACTGCAAATGTCTACATCACTATGCGCTATCTGATATTTTGGTGTTTCTCTTTATTACTTTTAAAGTTACTCCTATTAATCTAGCAGTTAAAAAGTATACAACTACCCAAAATGTCATTAATCTCAGTGTCACTGAGGACAGTGTATCTTGTTAATGCTCAGAAGGAATAAGACCTACTTACTCTAAAACTCCACCACCCATCTATCAGTTTGTTGTACTGTGGTGGCTTATGTGTTGTTGTTGTGATGTCAGAAGCTATGCCAATGGTATTTCAAATACCAGCAGGGTCACTCACGGTGGACAGGTTTCAGTGGAGCTTCCTAAGACAGACTAGGAAGAAAGGCCTGGTAATCTACTTCCAAAAATCAGCCAACGAAAACTTTATGGATCACAGCAGAACACTGTCCAATTCCCTTGCTTTGGACCCATCACCAGGAAGGATCAATCACTGGAGGAAGACATTATATTTTGGTGAAGTAGAGGGCCAGTGAGGGTGTGGGAGACCCTCGGTGAGACAGATGATGTAGGACCAGGCAATGTTTCATTCTGTTGTACACAAGGTCACCATAAGTCGGAGTTAACTCAACAGCAGCTATCTATCTCCTCTAAAATTATTATCAATTGGATAAGTGGAGAAAAACCATTTGTATTAATGATCTTAGACTATACCAAAAAAAATTGTACTGTATAAAATGAGGGGCTAAATATAGCTACTTGGATATTGAATGCATCTCAACAAAATGTTTTTAAAGAATGCCATAAACGCTATGGGTACATTTTAATCATCAGCCAATACGGAAAATAGGACCTCTTGAAATTATTCAGTCTGAAAAGTTTGCAGTGTATGATTCCTCATGTGTAGGTCTAGTTGTTTCTCCATCATTGTCTTCCTCTTCTTCCTCTTCCTAGTGCCCATCTGTTTACCCCTAAGGTACTCTTCTGAGATCATCTTGAAATCATTCCCATTTTTACTCCTGCGTTGGGCATAGTCATTTCCATGGTCGTCAGAGTCTGCATCCGAATGCTGCTCTCCACCTGATTCCTGTTCCATTACTTCCGGCTCCTTCTTCTACCTCATCACATCCTCTTTATCCTCATTTTTTATTTTTCCTCGTGGTCAGACTTCTGCTGCTTTCTGACCTCAAATTTCTTTGCTTCAGTTGGCCTCGGGTGCTCTGTGTTCATGTGTGCACAGCGGCCTGAAGGGCTCCATGAGCCCAAGCCTGACATGACGGGGAACAGAAATGATTCCTTCCTCCAGTTCTGAGCTGAGGGATGGGGACTGGCAAGCTACAGAAGACAGCAAGCCGCAGAGGCTGGGACCCACGCATAGGTAATAAGCACCTGCTTGCATCTCTGCTGGCCAAAGCGGGAAGAAGCTCGCAGCTATCAGTGCAATTGGAAGAATTAATCCAAGGCACATGCTTTCAAGTGAGCTACGTCCTCTTGCTGCTGTTGCTAACTGCTGTCGAGCTGGCCCCCAACTGATGGCGACCCCATGCATGACGGAACGAAATGCTGCCCAGGCCTGCACCATCCCCAGGATCACTCACAGATCGGACTGTTATGACCCATAGGATCATTGGCTAGGGATCAAACCCAGATCTTCCTCATGGGAGGCGAGAATTCTACCACTGAACCACCAATGCCCCTCCAAACTGCTACATCGACCCAAATACCTCACTTCCATCTAGAAAAACCTGACCATCATGTGGTTCAAGTTCTATTTTCTTCTCGGTTTCCTTTTGCCTAGGAATTTCTGAAACTTCCTCCCTTTTTAGACTCCCTTCCACCATCTTTTCTTTCCTCTTTTCCCTTCTGTCTTGCTGTTTTTATTTTATTCTTTCCTACTTTCAGCCTTTCTTTTCCTTTTCTTTCTTTATGTTTTTATCAAATTTTATTTTCATTATTTTTAGTGCTTGTTGAAAAAACTGCATCTTTAAAAGCTCATTGCCGTAGTCAACCACAGGCCCCCTCTTCTTTCTTTGTTTATGTGGGTGCAGACTCAAAGAGGTGTAAGAATTCTAAATTTGAACTTGAACAAGAGGTGTAAGAATTCTAAATTTGTAACTTTATTACTAGTTGTTACGAAGATATAATTGTAAAATTAGTTCAGTAGCCTGATTCACAATATTTAAATATTTGGACATCTGGTATTTGAGCCTCTGATTGTACTTTTGCCCTGAGCCATGCAAATGTTAGGAGGAGGTCTGCTAGGTTCCATATATTCCATTAAATCAAGCTTGTAGATTGCATGGAGTCCCTGGGTAGGGCAAATAGTTAATGCACCCAGCTGCTAACTGAAAGGTTGGAGTTCAAGTCCACCCAGAGATGCCTTGGAAGGCTTGGCAATCTACTTCTGAAAAACCAGCCATTGAAAACTCTGTGGAGCACATTTCTACTTGGACCCACATGGAGTTGCCACAAGTCAGAGTCAACTTGATGGCAAATGGTAACGGGAAGATTATATAGTAAAATTATTCTCTATCTTTAACAATTTTTGGCCAGATTTACCTTTAAACAATTGTGCGATAGGCAATTTGGACAATAAATTTGCCAACTTCTCATTGTACTATCATCAATTTTTGCTTCAAGTGTTTTGAGATTATTACATGGCATGCATTCAAATTTAGAATTGTTATATCTTCCTGGTGGATTGAATCAGGGTCATCACATGGCTCTCTTTATATCCAAGAATGTTATTTTGTCGTTAAGTTGATTTGTCTAGTTTTAATATAACTACCGGCTAATTTCCTTTTGGTTAATATCTGCCTGTTAAATATTTTTCCATTTGTTTACTTTCAAGATTTATGTATCTTTATTTTGTAGGTTTGGCTAATGTAAACAGCTTACGGAAGGTTTATTTTTAATCCAATATGAATCCCTTTTTTAAAATTAATGTTATTGAGGAGCAATTTAGACAACACAATGTGAATACATTCACACATATATTTCAACAAGTTTAGACAAACGTATACACACACCCAACTAAGTGCCACACAGTCAAGAAGTAGAACATTCCCACGACTCCAGAAGGTTCCCTTGGCCCCTTGCTAGTGAGCCCTACCCCACCCCCAGGCAATCACTGATCTGCTTCCTGTCTCTATAGTTTCTAGAGTTTGATTAAAAAATGGAATCATATAGTATGTACTCTTTGTGTCAGACTTCTTTCAGTCAGCACAATGTGTTTGAGAGTCATCCATGTTTCATAGTATATTGGTAGTTTGGTTCTTGTATGTTTGAATTTTAGGTAACTTTTGATTGAAAGTCATCTTGAACACCTAAATAGGTGTTTCTTTTCTCCAAAAAAAAAAAAAGTACATTTGCTTTTGTGAGCAACCAGGGGACACTACCAACCTGGAACCACTTGACCTCCTTTGAGGGTCCCCACTTAATGCGGGACCCTCAGGGACGGCTCTCCCTCCTGCCCTGGCCCCCAACCCAGTCTCAGAGTCAGCGGTACTACTGGCATTTGCACTCACACAAACTCCAGCTATTATGTTTGTTTGATCACAGAAACACACTCGGGGTAGTCCTCAAAGATGTCTTGAGTCCCTGACACTCATTTAAAGACATATTTGCTTTCCTTTATCCTGGATCTCATCATGTTTTAGCATGGAGGGCCCTACAGATGACCTAGTCTGCTACTTCCAGAATCGCAAGTCTTTATCTTTTATGTTTAGAAAGTTCCATTTGAGACACATTCCTCTCAACTCTAAAAATCCTGTAAAATCAGCCTAATGTTTCAATGGTTTACATAGCATTTTCATGCACCTTATCACATCTGATTCTCAGAATGGCCTTGTAAGGTGGACAGAGCAGATATTATTATCACCATCATATCAATGAGGAATCTGAGGTCGAAGGCAGTTAAGTGGCTTCCCTGTGCCACTCACTTTTATGATTTCAGATGTTATCTTTATGCTGATCCTCCCAAATTTCAATCTCCAGCCCAGCGTTCTCCCCTAAGGGACCTGTTTATCTCATGCCATATGCACATCTTCATCCAGATGTCCCTTGTCCACTTGAAGCCAACCTGTACAAATGATACTCACTGTCTCCCGCCATTAAACCTGCTCCTGTAACCCTACCTCTGTCCATGTGGTTGTGAGCTGCTGTCAAGTTGGCCCCCTACACAGTGATCCCATGCGCAATAGAAGGAAATGTTGCCAGGTCCTGTACCATCCCCATGATCGGCTATGGATTGAATTGTGTGATCCACAGAGATTTTATTGGCTGATTTTCAGAAGTAGATCACCAGGCCTTTCTTCCTAGTCCATCTTATTTTGGAAGCGCTGCTGAAGCCTGTTCAGTATCATAGCAACATGCAAGCCTACACTGACAGACAGATGGAAGCTGTGCGTGAGATACATTGGCCGGGAATTGAATCTGGGTCTCCTCCATGGAAGGCGAGAATTCTACCACTGAACCACCCACCTTGGTTACCTCAAACTAGCCACTTAATCACCAACTCCTGCTGATTTTACCTTTTAGGACTGCACTGTTCAATATGCTGGCCACTAGCCCCAATATGGCTATATTTACATTTACATATTGTCTTAGTTATCTAGTGCTGCTATAACAGAAATACCACGAGTAGATGGCTTTAACAAAGAGAAATTTATTTTCTCACAGTCTGGTAGGCTAGAAGTTTAAATTCAGGGAGTCAGCTCCAAGGGAAGGCTTTCTCTTTCTGTTGGCTCCGGAGGAAGGTCCTTGTCGTCAATCTTCCCCTGGACTAGGAGCTTCTTTGCACAGGAACCCCAGCTCCAAAGGAAGGGCTCTGCTCCTGGAGCTGCTTTCTTGGTGGTATGAAGTCCCCACTCTCTGCTTGCTTCCCTTTACTTTTATCTCTTGTAAGATAAAAGGTGGTGCAGGCCACACTCCAGGGAAACTCCCTTTACATTTGATCTGGAATGTGACCAGAGCAAGGGTGTTGCATCCCACCCTAATCTTCTTTAACCACAAGCAGAGATTATGATTTATAACACAGATTTTTGGGGGACACATTTCAATCCATCATCCGTATTTACATTTAAATTAGTTGAAATTAAAAATTCAGTTCCTGAACAATTTAGTGTTCAACAGACACATGTGATTGGTGGCTACGATATTGGACATCACGTTATCCAACATTCCCACCCTCTCAGAAAGTTTTAATGGACAACACTATTCTAGAAGTTTCTTAAACCCATGTGTCCTGCTCCTTTTATCACCTCTGCCCCTAGTGTCCCCGCCTCTACTTTTGACCATCATCCATTCTCCACACTGCAGCTGGTATCACAACCCCAATCTGACAATGTCCCTTGCTTGCTTAAAGCCCTTCCAGCTACATTCCTTGACTCCCTTCCAGCCTCATCCCTCATCTTTCCCTACCTTAAACTCTACTCCTGGGAAAGAGTAAACTGCTGTTTTTCTGACCACACTCCCAGAACCATGTGCCTTTGCTTTGTTACATAATCCCCTTACCCTAAAAGACCTTCCCTTCCCTCACCTCTAGGATTAAGACTTTTACGGGTCTCAAATTTTGAAAATGCTTTGGTGCCCCTATATAATCTTCAATTAAAATAGTTTATTACTGCCATAAAATAAGCATAGGTACATTAAAGTTCTTATTTTCCCCATAATTATTGCTTTAACACTTGGGTGAAAAATACCAAACTCTTTAGGAGTCCCTGAGTGGTGCAAATAAGCACTCGGTTATTAACCAAGAGGTTGGTGGTTTGAACACACCCAGAAGTGCCTTTGAAGAAAGATCTGGCGATCTGCTTCCAAAAGGGCAGAGCCATGAAAACACTATGGAGCAGTTCTACTCTGTACACATGGGGTCACCAAAAGTCAGAATTGACAGCAAGTTTTTCTTTTCATTCATTTAAAAGTGTTTCTGTTTCACGAGTACCCGAAGCATGTACCTGCAATGCTGATTGGGTAATGTAGCAATATTTTTAATCTTCTTTTAAGATTTGATTCCAGGAAGCCTTACTTCACTGTCTTCCTCCACCCCTAGTTGGTTTGGGTTCCCTTCACTCTATGTTCCCACAGGGTCGCATACAAATCTTCAGCACTGCAGTCCCACCTTTTCCCATCTTATACTGTTCAATCAGCTCATGGGCCTACGTCACCTGCTAGACTATAAGCCCCATTAAGGCAGGGTTCATCCATGTTCTCTTTCACATCCCCAACTGAGGGCCTCGTACATGGCACTCAAGAATGTGTATTGAATGAATGCATAAGCCACGACTGAGGCCTGCTTTGAGCTCTTTCCTGGGCTCCTAGTATCCCCAATGGCTACAAGGAGCCAGGACAGAACTTAGGCTGCTGACTCCAGCCTCAGTGGCAGTTCTCCAGAACACCAACAGCTGAACAAGTAGGCCTACTCAACAGATGGAGTCCCTGGGTGGTGCAAAGGATGAATGCACTCGGCTGCTAACCCAAAGGTTGGAGGTTGGAGTCCACCCAGAAGTGTCTCAGAAGAAAGGCCTAGTGATCTACTTCTAAAAAATTAGCCTTTGAAAACTCTATGGAGCACAGGTTTACTCTGACACACATGGGGTCACCATGAGTCAGAGTCAAATGGAAGGCAACTCATTTACTCAACAGATCTGTAGGATTTGTTTCTTTAAGCGGCAGCAGTATCCGCCCAGAATATCAATTTGCATACTGCTTTGCATTCTGAGTTCCAGATGTGAACTCCAAGCATGTTAAATTTTAAAAAGAAAAGAAATTAATCCGTTCAAATCACATCAATTATACTCAAGGCATATCACAAGGTCAGTATGCCCGAGAAAAATGCAATGGATTTTTAAACCAATCTATTTAACCACATCCTGAATTCAGAGAAACAGACCTCTGGCAAGCTCCCCACTCCCTTCCTTCTCTTTCATTCTCTTTTGCTCTTTCTCTCCATCCCTCCTTCTTAGTCACTGACTCTCAGAATCAAAGCCCAAGGGGCTGCTGATTGTCGATCAGGGCTTAGTCATAGCCTACTCCAAACACAAGAGCACTTAGTTGAGCACCCTCTTACCCAGGGCCAACCCAGGACATCTGAGCAGGATTGGATTGGGGAATCAATGGGTGCCTGAGTGAACCAGGCCAGCACAGCATCTGGCACATACCAAGCTCGAAATGAGCACTTGCTGAGTCTGAAAATAAATGAAGTTACTAATCCAGAGGAGTTGCAGAACAGAGCAAGAAAATGTGGTGCAAACAGTTAGCACATTTGGCTGCTAAATGAAAGGTTGGAGGTTCGAGTCCACCCAGAGGTACCTTAGCAGAAAGGCCTGGTGATCTACTTCTGAAAAATCAGCCATTGAAAACCCTATGAAACCGAGTTCTACTATGACACTAACGCAGACGCCATGAGTTGAAGTCAACTCCACAGCAACTGGTTTTGGTAGACTGTTAGTAAAAAGAGAAAGGGAATACCTCAAAGGTTGACATATTCAGAAGGGTTACAAGAGAGACTGAAAGCAAGCAAAGGGAGGAATTCTTTTTTTTTTTGGTTTATTGCTGTAGTTTAAATGAAGTTTACATTTCAAGTTAGTCTCCCATACAAAAATTTATACATACATTGTTATGTGACCCTAATTGCTCTCCCCGTACTGTGACAGCACACTCCTCCTTTCCAACCCTGATTCCCCATGTCCATTCAACCAGCTCCTAACCCTCTCTGCCTTCCCATCTCACCTCTGGACAGAAGCTGCCCGTTTAGTCTCTTGTATCTACTTGAGCTAAGTGGCACACTCCTCACGAGTATCACTTTATGTCCCACAGTCCAGTCTAATCCCTGTCTGAAGAGTTGGCCTCAGACATTGTTTTAGTTCTGAGCTGATAGAGAATCCGGGAGCCATGGTTTCTGGGGTGGGAAGAATTCTTATTAAATGGCTTTCAAATGTTTACTTCTTTGAAATCAGCAGTCTAGTATGCAGGAAAACACACGGGGCCAATAGGCTGAAGACATGAGATGAAGACGCAGCAGTGTCTCTTTCTAGCTGTAGGACGTTACCTGGCCTTTTAGTCTCTTGCAGCATCTACAGACTGGCCATAACTTAGGGAAAGGAACGTATTATAATTTTATCACATACTGGAATGTAATATCAATTGGCCATTTATTATGGATTTGCCTGTGTTTACCGATTTGGTGACCCTGCTGTAGATGGGGGTTAGTGACATCTATCCATCCACAAGGAAGTGGGAGAGGTAAGTGAGATGCCGGGCACTCAAGTGATCTATCAGGATCACTCGGATCAGGTTCCTTTGCATACACCCGTCTTAGTCTCCTAGTGCTGCTGTAACACAAATACCACAGGTGGGTGGCTTTAAAGAACAGAGATTTATTTTCTCACAGTTCTGCAAGCTGCAAGTCTACATCAGGGTCTCAGCCTCGCTGAGAGCTGCCTTGTCGGTAGGCCCGGCATTCCTTGGTTCTTGGTGATCCTCACCTGGTGTCTGTCTTTCCCAGTACGTACCTGTATCTAATCTGCTCTTTTCATAACCCAGAAGTGATTACGATTAGGACACACCGTACCCTGATATGGCCTCATTAACGTAACAAAGAAACCCCTATTTCTAAATAGCATCTCATCGGCAGGTATAGGGGTTAGGATTCCAACACATAATTGGCGGGGAGGGAGGATACAGTTTAGTCCATAACACCCTTACCTGGCCAATAAATTCTACTGCTTCACATTAAAACCTCTTCAGCAAGACAGTGACAGACCGAGAGAAAGAGAGAGAAACATGGAGGGAGAGATGACGAGAGAAAGAGAGAGATGCAGAGAGAAAGAGAGAGAAAGAGAGCGAGACATGGGGGCAGACAGATGAAGTGAGAGCACGAAAAACCTACAAGATGGAAAATCAGCCCTTGAATAATTGACTGCTGAACTATGTTGGGTTACAGTCTCTCTCACTGGGTGGCAGCGTCAATAAACACCGAACCCTGCCTTTCTCCGCAGTGGACTCTTGACCACGACCATAAACTATTTGGTTGAACTAAACGTTCAAGTTTTGAAAGTTAAAAGTAACTGACAGGCCAAGTCCTTGCTCTGGTTCCCAGGATTACCCGGGTTTCACACTCCTATCAAATTACACGGCATCAGATGACCAATTATTATTCCCCATGCAGAGCAAGTGTGCCAAACTCAGGACACGGGAGAGTCCTTTCTCATGATCCCTTCCAACCCTGCTTGGGTGGGATTGGTTCAGGTCGGCCTGACTATGGGGAGCTGAAGGAGCTGGATTTCTAATCCGCAGCATCTGTATGTGGCCCCCTCTTCACCTCCACAACACCCACACAGGGCAAATGGTAAACACACACACACACACACACACACACACACACACACACACACAGGTGCGTTACTGCAGAGGTTCGAATGCCCCTGGAACGTTTTCCCCACCAGGGCAGGGGTCTTTGTTCTGTTCCCTGACATATCCCAAGCGCCTGGTACATAATAAAGGTGGCTGGATGCACGAACAACCCACCCAGAGCCAATGGAGCTGCCCTTATGAAGCGCAGACCACTGGCCCAGGAGAAGCACCAGGAAGGATACCAGAGCCTTTCTTGACTAGACGAAGCCCTGCAGTTACAAACTGAGATGTGACAAAGGATGCAGAGCGATGCACTGCACTTGTGTTTTATGCCCAGGGGTTCTCATCAAGAGAGCAGAAGAATGCCACCACGGGGTGCAAGGATGTCTCTTTCCCTCGCACGGCTGTGTGATGTGTACACATACAGGCAAGAAAAACTATTCCTTTCCTGTAACAGACAAAACTTGAACCCCCCCCTCCATAGCCTTGCAAAAACACAACACAACGCTTCTTTCAGAACCATTCTCAGTGTGCATCTTTCCTTTTCTGGGGCGCAACCCCTCTTGGCACCTCTGGAGCAACAGCTATGCTAGCATGTTTAGCCCTATTTGCCTCCAAGTGTCTGTGGGAAAAGGCAACACTTCATCAGTTCACAAACACTCTCCAGGATCCAGTATTTAAGTGTATGACTTAGACAAGGCACAAAAACCTACAAAAGGCTTGAGAGCGTGAGAGAGCACAGTGCCCCATCACTGCCCTCTGTCTGTTCCTAAAATAAAAAAAAAAATCACATCATTTTCGAGTTTCACCAAATAATCCTTTCCTGAGCAATGGAATTTCTTGGGCAATTTTATTTATAAGACCACAACTGACAACAATCTATCAAGGCGTTTGGGGCTGCTTTTACTCTTAAGGGAGTCCCCAGTTAACAAGTGGTTAATGCCACGGAAAACTCTACGGACACAGTTCTACTCTGCACACCGGGATCTCCATGAGCCGAAGTCCACTTGATGGCAACGGGGTTTTTTACATTTTTTTTTTTTACTCACAAATGACGATGGATAGTTGAAAGACAGAAAGACAGAAATAAGCTGGGAAACATTCAAGTGTGACAGATTGGTGGTATGCGCTGATTTGTATTTTCATTTGGCTTTAATTTACTAATTAACAAACGAGGCAAGAAAACATAGTTGAGTGGAGTTGGAGGCTTATGCTCCCACAGAAGTCTTCGGTGAAGTAATAATCTTGCATTTGTTACTCTGCAGTAATTTCCATGTCTAACATAGCCTTGCCATTTCGCTGCAGGATTAAATTGAGGAAAAACCAGGCTGGAGAAGAACATTCTTAGCCAGCATATATCTGAGGAAAGGGAGGGGGGAGGCAAAAGGAACAACAGAGTGACTTGCCAAGGGTTTCTCAGTTACTCTCGCTCTCTCTTCTAATTCAAAACATTATCCTTTATTATTGGTGTAGCACCAGAAAGCACATTCTTTGCTCCAGCGATTCACTTCATTTTCCTGAGAACACAGTGGGCAGAGTATCTCGGTGTAAAGTTACCGATTTGTCTCCAGATTAAGTTCAAGCTAAACTGCTCTCTTAACATTTCGTTTTCCCTGAAGCACAGCGGGTTCACATGGCGGGTGGGTCCCCTGCCAAATCACAAGATCTTGGCTCTCTCAGGATCTCCAATCACAGATGGATGAGAGGAGCAAACAGGCATTTCCACAGGTTTGGGGAACAGGTGAGGAGAGCTATAAAGACTGATGGGGAGGCACTGAGGACACTGACCCCTGTTTGCTCGGACTGACACAGACTGATTTACTTGGACCAACAGTCTAACCTCCTCAGGGCACTGAAAGTCTAGAGTCATGGCTAGTAAGACAAAGACAGGTGAGAGGATGTAAGCAGAAAGGGGGCTGTCCAGGGACTCCAAGGTACAGCCCACACGAGCCAGGAACCAGAGTACGAAGAAGGAAATCAAGCACGCAGTCATGGGTAGACCAGCACACCAGGGCTGGAGTCTAGTTCCTATTTGGTGGTAACTGCCCTAATAATCATTGTACTCTCAGTCCAGGTGGCTACGCGGCTGGTGCACACTTAATAGTACTACGCACTCCTTCTGGATTCTCCTACATTAGGAACTTTCCCTTTCCCTTCCTTCTCCCGTTTGGTATTGTCGATCGTCAGTCAACCCTGGTCAAAAGGAGAGCAAGAATGAGGACATTGGCAGTTCACCGGTAGAATTCTCACCTTCTATGCAGGAGACTTGGGCTCAAGTCCCAGTCAATGCACCTCAGTGCAGCCACCACGCATCTGTCAGTGGAGGCTTGCGTGTTGTTATGATACTGAATATGTTTCAGTGGAGCTTCCAGACTAAGAAAGACTAGGAAGAAAGGCCTAGTGACCTACTTCTGAAAATCAGCCAATGAAAACCCTATGGAGCACAATGGGTCTGGTCACCATTAGTTGGGGGCCCAGTTGACATCAGCTAATAACAGCAGCAATTACTCAAACTATCTTTGATCATTAACATCTTCCCCACAAAACCTTCCACCAAAGCAACTATAATCAGTGTAACTGATGTTCTGAATTTTAATTTCTCTTTTCACAGCCTTCAAATGCCCAGAAGTGGGGAAATAAGGAACCCAGAACAAAACAAACCACAGAGGATATAACTTAGGTAACTCAGACCCAGGCTGAAAAAGACTTTTCCATTTCCAAAGTCAACTCTGGGTTCCAAGATCACACCAGACTGCTGACCTCAGCTTCCAGGTGCTCTGCTCCCTCCTAACAAAGAAGACCACCTGGAAGATGAGCACATAAAAGTCTGCAAAGCAAACGATTCTTCATAGGATAGTAAGAACAACAAGAGAAAGTGAATGCGAACCTACAGCATAATAGATTGGACTTAGATCGACTTAGATTTGACCTTTTGAGTTACAGAACAGGAAACCATTCCCTTATAGCCTTTTGAATGAAGGAGGAACGTCACCCAGTTGGGATTGGAAAGAGAGATGATGATGCATAACAGAACACAGCCACTGCCAACTACCCCCCAGACATCACTCTGTGTGTGTGTGTGTGTGTGTGCGCGCGCGCGTGTGTGTATGACAGAGAGGGAGAAATCAGACAGGGTCAAGGTGGGAAAGGGAAACATGGATGACTCCTATGGGATGGGAAAGTTACATAAGAGAATAGGGGATGACCTGTCTTTTTTGTGGCCCTGCTTCAAACTAAATTCCGCTGAGGAAGACTAAGAAGACTGGGGAATACTCTTCTTCCACAGGCTACCATTTGAATATAGTGGATTCTCTGATAGACATAGGGTTGGAAGAAGCAGTGGGTATTTCAAATTACAACTTGGAAATAAATTTTGTCTCTTAAAAAACCACCGAGGTTTTAAGTTAACCAGGTATGGCCAGACTTTATCGTGATATAACAATGTCAACAAAGGCCTACCAAAGGAAGGACCTAGAAGGTGAGCACATTTTCAGTGGGGCAACGAGGCCAGAAGATTCTCCTGCGTGTTCCCGACTCCATCAGTGCCCATCTCATTGTGTCATCTTGATAACTGGCTCAGTTTTTCCCACTTTCACATGTTTCCTCATCAGCAAAGTACTGGAAACTAGTTCCACCTAAAAGTGAGGTGTGACTAATCACCAACACTTGGAAAGAGAAATGAAATATACACGTTTCAGAAAAAGCCATGTCAACACTCAATACTCAATAAAAATCACTAAACTCAACAGACATTTACTGAACACCTAATATATACAAGACATGTTAGAAGCCTTTGGATTACCTGGTCATTCTCTATGTCGTCCACATTTTCACATGAAATAATTTTAAAGGTCATTAATGGGCGTTTAAAAAAAAAAATCTTTTCTTGATTTTTATGATAGTGGTCTCATCTAGTATTTGTCCTTTTGTGATTGACTTATTTTACTCAGCACAATGTCCTCCATAATGTTCAGCCGTGTTGTGAGATGTTTCGAGGATTCATCATTATTTTTTAACGTTGTATAGTATTCCATTGTGTGTATGTACCATAGTTTGTTTATCCATTCATCCGTTGATGGACACTTAGGCTGTTTCCAATTTTTTGCTATTGTGAATAATGCTGCAGTGAACATGGGTGTACATGCGTCTATTCGTGTGACAGCTCTTATTTCTCTAGGATATATTCCTAGGAGTGGGATTGCTGGATCATAAGGTATCTCTATTTCTAACTTTTCAAGGAAGTACCATACTGTTTTTCACAGTGGTTGCACCATTTTACAGTCCCACCACCAGTGTATGAGAGTTCCAATCTCCCTACACCCTCACCAGCATTTGTTGTTTTCTATTGTTTTGATCAGTACTATTTTTGCGTGGGAGAGATGGTATCTCATTGTTGTTTTGATTTGCATCTCTCTAATGGCTAATAGGAGCCCTGGTGGCACAGCGGTTAAGAGCTCAGCTGCTAATCAAAAGGTCGGCAGTTTGAATCCACCAGACGCTCCTTGGAAACCATATGGGGCAGTTCTACTCTGTCCTATAGGGTCCTTATGAGTTGGAATCGACTCGACAGCAATGGGTTTAATGGCTAATGATCGTGAGTATCTCTTCATGTATTTGTGGGCCACCTGAATGTCTTCTTTGGTTAAGTGTCTGTTCATGTCCTTTGCTCAATTTTTAATTGGATTGTTTGTCTTTTTGTTGTGGAGGTGTTGAAGATCTCTATAAATTTTTAGAGATTATTCTCTTGTCAGATATGTCATTGTCAATTTTTTTTTCCCAGTTTAGAGGTTCTCTTTTCACTCTTTTGGAGAAGTCTTTTGATGCGCGTAAATGTTTAATTTTTAGGAGGTCTGTCTTAGTCATGTAGTGCTGCTATAACAGAAATACTACAAGTGGATGGCTTTAACAAAGAGAAATTTATTGTCTCACAGTCTAGTAGGCTAGAAGTACAAATTCAGGGCATCAGCTCCAGGGGCAGGCTTTCTCTGTTGGCTCTGGAGGAAGGTTCTTGTCGTCAAGTTTCCCCTGGACTAGGAGCTTCTCTGTGCAGGAACCCTGGGTCCAAAGGATGTGCTCTGCTCCCAGCACTGCTTTCTCGGTGGTATGAGGTCCCCACTCTTTGCTTGCTTCCCTTTCTTTTATCTCTTATAAGATAAAATGTGGTGCAGGCCACACTCCAGGGAAACTCCCTTTACATTGGATCAGGGATGTGACCTTACTAAGGGTGTTACAATTCCACCCTCTGTACTATAAAATTACAATCACAAAATGGAGGACAACTACACAATACTGGGAATCATGGCCTAATCAAGTTGACACGTATTTTAAGGGGGCACAATTCAATCCATGACAAGGTCACAGTTGTCTAGGTTGTCTTCTACCTTAAAGGGATTTTAATGATACTACAAATAGACTGAATGGTATCTTGCTCTATAATTGGATATTCAGCTACGGCTCCCCAACCCAACCCCCAAATATCCTTGAAATAAGCTAAAAGACTACACAACAATAATTTACCAGTCCGAAAGAATCAATAAATGTCTGTGGTCAAAAGTGAGTAACAGGGATAGAAAGGGAGTCTTGAAGCAGCGGAATCACTTCTTAGACCCCAACAGCCAGAAGGAGAAGGCACCAAGCCAGATGAAGACCTGTGCTACTCACAGACCCTTGTCAAGGTGTTCTGGAAAGAGCTCTGGGAGATCTGAGTCAATCAGAACATCTGGACTCGCTTTTAGCCAACAATGTGGCAACTACAACAATGTCACTATTATATCACATCTTGAATTCTTCTAAGCCCAGAAGGCTCCTTGACGTACTCTCTCTCACTCCTACCTGCAATACCTTCAAAATCTATCAGAATCTAACTGCTCACCACCTTCACATCTATCATTGTGGACTAAGCTATTATCGTCTGTTATCTGAACTACTGAGGTAGCCACCTAATTACTGTGTCTTTCTAATTCTACTTTCCACCACTCGTCTGTCAGTTTGTCATCTTGTGGTGGCTTGTGGGTTACTGTGATGCTGGAAGCTAGGCCCACTAGTATTTCAAATACCAGCAAGGTCATGCATGGTGGATAGGTTTCAGTGAAGCTTCCAGACTAAGACAGACTAGGAAGAAAGGCCTGGTGATCTACTTCTGAAAATTAGCCAAAGAAAACCCTATGGATCATAATACGATATTTTCTGACATAGTGCTGGAAGATGAGCCCATAGATTGGAAGATACTCAAAATAGACAGTGGCAACAACGGTGGACTTGAGCATACCAATGATTGTGAAGATGGTGCAGGACAAGGCAATGTTTCATTCCATTGTACATGGGGTCACCATGAATCGGAGCCAACTTGATGGCAACAGACAATTCTACTTTGCCCCCACAGTCTGTTCTCCAAACAGTGGCTAGAATGACTCTTTTAGAATACAAATCAGATGATGTCAAAACCCTCAATGTCTTTCTCTGTCACTCAGAGCAAACTCTTTTAGACATACAATCTAAAATCGTCAGCAGGTATACTAAGCCCAACTGATTTTAGCCTCACTTCATACCACTGAAAAAACGTTTCAAGAAGGCAATTCCTTAAACACACCAAGCACATTTTTGCCACAGGACTTTTGCATTTGCTACTTCCTCAGCTCTTACCCCAGATGGTCATATAGCTCACTCCCTCACTTCTCATATCTGTAAATGTCATCTCTTTGGAGAGGTCAGGGGAGACCACCTACCTAACACAAAACATCTGATCCTCTCTGTCCTCTTAAAATGCCTGCTTTCTTTATCTCTAAGCACTTGGCACTACTTGGCGTTATACTGAATTGATTTGTTGGCTGTCTCCTTCACCAGAATGCATGTTTCATGAGTGCAGTTAAGTTTAGGTTTTTCATTTTTATGTCCCATGTGCCTAGAACTGTGCATGGCACACAGCTAATGGTCAACAATTTTTTGGAATGAATGCATAACCTCCTGGATTTATTTCCTTCATTGGTTAAATGGAGGTAAGAACAACTCATCTGCCTCGTCCAAAACCCACTGCTGTCAAGTCAATTCCAACTCATAGTGACCTTATAGGACAGAGCAGAACAGCCCCATAGGGTTTCCATGGCTGTAAATCTTTACAGAAGCAGGCTGCCACATTTCCCACAGAGTAGCCAGAGGATTCAAACTGTCGACCTTTTTGGTTAGCAGACAAGTACTTAACCACTGCGCCACCAGGGCTCTATCTGCCTCATAGTGTCATTCAATGCTGAAATGAGATAATACATGTGGAAGCATTTGGGGAAATACAAAGTGCAATACTGCATAAGTGAATGGTATGATTTTTTCCCCTTTTGCCCTGATGGCATAGTGGTTAAGAGCTTGGCTGCTAACCAAAAGGTCAGCAGTTCCAATCCACCAGCCACTTCTTGGGAACCCTACAGGGTAGTTCTACTCTGTCCTCTAGGGTCACTATGTGTCAGAATCAACTGGATGGCAACGGGTTTTGCGGGTGCCATGGGACAATCCAAGACAACAGCTCCATCAGCATAACTTTCTACCCGCTGTGGGTGCACAGATGCTCAGGAAAACATCGTTTGGGACATAGGTGGTGGCAACTGCAATCCTCAGCTTAAAACACTTCCCACGGAAAAAGAAAATCAGGGATCAGAGAGAATGTAAGAGAGAAGAACTAGGTACTGAATGTTATGGGGAACACTGAGCAGGCCTGCTCTCATATGTAAAGTCCACACTCAGAAACTTTAAAAAAGTGAATCAGTGCTGGGGAGAGAAAAAGAGGAAGCATGTTCCTGGGGCCAAGACACACGGTACGGAGCCCCCCATCATTCGGAGGCTGCTCTGTGGTTTCCACAACAAAATGGGCTTGAGGAGCTTGTTGCTATGGCTTGAGGCTCCATCGAACCAAAAACTTTCTCAGTCCTGGCACTGATGATTTACGTAACTTGGACTCTGAAATCCACACGAGTCTTTTGGTAATGTGTACCACTTGCTTCATTTTGCACAGCTGCTCCCAGAGGAGTGGAAACAATGAGGAGGGAGGACTTCAACGGTGGGGAGAAAAAGGAGAGCGCACTGCCCTGGGGGCTTTAGGTAGGGCCTGAGTCATCTAAGAGTGGGAGGGGCAGGGAGCTGAGACCTGGAGAAGTGGGGCAGACCTGGGGGGTGGGTGGGGGTGGCAGGAGGGTGTTTCCATCCACACTCACAGAGGGAAAATAAAACCAGCTCGAAATAGGTCAGCAAGCAGAGTGCTTCAGGATGTGATATCTGGGGAGAGAGGAGGAGATGGGAGCAGAGACCTGGACTGTAGGAGGTAACAGGGGCAAGAAGGGAAGCTTCTGAGACCTACTCCAGGATACAAAGTAAACTCTGCACGAAGAAGACAGAGAAAAGCAAATGCCGCCTGTTTCTGTAGACCGCGCCCATTCTAAACACCAGCGTTCTTTTGAACAGTACTTTGCACAGCGCAGAACACGATACAGTCAGCTCTTAGTTTTACAGGATGGAGGG
>NW_004444159.1:1982134-1991181 GCF_000243295.1 Trichechus manatus latirostris
TCTTGAATGTAGAGAAGCTAAAGTGAATGGAAGAAATGAAGAAGTAAAAGAGCTGAACAGAAGATTTCAAAGGGCACCTCGCAGGGACAAAGTATTATAATGAAATGTGCGAAGACCTGGAGTTAGAAAACCAAAAGGGAAGAACACACTCGGCACTTCTCAAGCTGAAAGGACTGAAGAAAAATTCAAGACTCGAGCTGTAATTCTGAAGTTTCTATGGACAAAATATTGAACAACGCAGGAAGCATCAAAAGCAGATGGAAGGAATACACTGAGTCACTGTCAAAAAAAGAGTTGGTTGATGTTCAACCATTTCAAGAGGTAGCATATGATCAAGAACCCATGGTATTGAAGGAAGAAGTCCAAGCTGCACTGAAGGTACTGGTGAAAAACAAGGCTCCAGAAATTGATGGAATACCAATTGAGATGTTTCAACAAAGGGATGCAGTGCTGGAGATGCTCACTTCTCTATGCCAAGAAATTTGGAAGACAGCTACCTGGCCAACCGACTGGAAGAGATCCATGTTTGTGCCTATTCCAAGGAAAGGGGACCCAACAGAATGCAGAAATTATTGAACAATATCATTAATACCACAAGCAAGTAAAATTTTGTTGAAGATCACTCAGAAATGGTAGCAGCAGTTCATTGACAGGGAACTGCCAGAAATTCAAGCCAGATTCAGAAGAGAATGTGGAACAAAGGATATCATTGCTGATTTCAGATATACCTTGACTGAAAGCAGAGAATACCAGAAAGATGTTTACCTGTGTTTTATTGACTATCGAATTGGACTAAGTGGGTCAAAACAAATTATGGATAACATTGGGAAGAATGGGAATTTCAGAACACTTAATTACACTAATAAGGAACCTGTACTTAGACCAAGAGGCAGTCATTTGAACAGAACAAGGGGATACTGAGTGGTTTAAATAATCAGTAAAGGTGTGTGTCAGGATTGTATCCTTTCACCATACTTATTCGATATGTATGCTGAGTAAATAATTCAAGAAGCTGGACTATACGAAGAAGAATGGGGCATTAGGATTGGAGGAAGACTTATTTACAACCTGCGCTATGCATTTGACACAACCTTGCTGGCTGAAAGTGAAGAGGACTTGAAGCACTTAATGATGAAGATCAAAGCCCACAGCTTTCAGTATGGATTACACCTCAACAAAAAGGAAACAAAAATCCTCACAACTGGACCTATAAGGAATGCCATGATAAATGGAGAAAAGACTGAAGTTGTCAAGAATTTCATTTTACTTGGATCTACAATCAACAGCCATGGAAGCAGCAGTCAAGCAGTCAAATGACATATTGCATTGGGCAAATCTGCTGCAAAAGACCTCTTTAAAGTGTTGAAAGGCAAAAGATGTCATTTTGAGGAGTAAGGTGCACCTCGCCTAAGCCATGATATTTTCAATTGCCTCATATGCATGTGAAAGCTGGGCAATGAATAAGGAAGACCAAAGAAAAATTGATGCCTTTGAATTATGGTGTTGGCAAAGAATATTGGACATACCAAAGAATATTGGACATGCCAGAATAATGAACAAGTCTGTCTTGGAAGAAGTACAGCCAGAATGCTTCTAGAAAGGCAGAATGGCGAGACCTCATCTCACATACTTTGGACATCTTTTTAGGAGGGACCAGTCCCTGGAGAAGGACATCATGCTTGGTAAGGTAGAGGGTCAGCAAAAAAGAGGAAGACCCTGGACAAGATGGACTGACACAGTGGCTGTAACAATGAGCTCAAACATAGCAATGACAGTGAGGATGGAGCAGGACCAGGCAGTGTTTCGTTCCATCATCCATAGGGTCACTATGCATCAGAACTGACTTGATGGCATCTAACAGCAACAACATGAGTCATAGCCTACAGCTCCTTACATAAGTGGTTTTGATAGTGCAGATGGCAGAAGCATTGATACAAGCTCAGCCATCTTGAGAGCAAAATACAAGAACCTTAGAAGCAAACATCCATTCTTTCAGTCAGATTAGAAGGAGCCATTCCTTGGGTGGTAGGTGACAAAAAGTCAGAGCACAGAACCACCATGAGATACCACTTCACCCCCGTTAGAATGGCAATGATTTTAAAAAAATTAAAGGAAACCACAGGTGTTAGTAAGGTTGTGAAGAAACTGGAACCCTCATCCATTACTGGTGGGAATGTAAAATGGTACAGCCACTGTGCAAAACAGTCTGACGGTCCCTTAAAAAGCTGAACATAGAGCTACTGTATGTCCCAGCAATCCCAATCCTACATATAAACCCAGAAGGCATGAAAGTGGGAACACAAATAGAAAGCTGTACAGCGATGTTCATCGAAGCACTTTTCACAATAGCCAAAAGGTGAAAACAACTGAAATGTCCATCAACAGATGAATGGATAAACAAAATGTGGTATATACATCAAATGGGATATCACTCAGCTGTAAAAAGAAATTAAGTCCTGATTCATGCTACAACACGATAAACCTTGAAAACTTCGTGCTGAGTGAAATAAGTCACAAAAGGACACATGTTGTATAATCTCACTTATACGAAATAAACACAAACATAGAAACCAGAGATTATTAGTGATTTCCAGGGGTGGGAGGGAGGAGAAAGGGGGGAGTTTTTGTTTAGGGGGCATTGAGTTTATAATTTGGAAAAGGATAGCGAGAATGGCTGCACAACTTGAAGAATGTAATTAATGCTACTGAATTGTACAGGTAGAAAGTATTGAGATGGCGTATGCTTTGTTATGCATATTTTCACCACACACACACACACAAAGTCAGAGCCCAGGACCACAAACCTCACAAATCTTGGCTTCAACTGCCAGATCTGGATGAAAGAGTAAGACAGAGTTCCTATAAGGCTGGGAGTTATGTTCAAGACAAGAAGGTTGCGCTCACCCTGGAAGAAAGGAACAACTGGCGAAATGGCTCACAATAGGCAGAATTATGGTCAAGGGGACAAGTGTGCCCATGGAAAACAAAAGATGAAGAATAAGTTACTTAATGACCAGAAAAATGTGCTTCAACCTTCTCCATAGAAGAAGCTTACCCACCCTAGGGAATGAAGAGGTGGGTTCTGGTCTGGTTTACTTATCCACCACCTGGCTGCGTTCAGGAGTGCAGACACTAAGGATGCTTAAGGTGATGAGGCCACACAGCACCGGGAAGAAGCAAAGCTCTTAGACGTAGGTTCTTTTGGTGGGGAAGGGGAAGAGGTCAGAGGAAGCAAAGAGAGTCAAAGAGTCTGGCAGTTTATCGGCAAGTGCCTGAGACCAGGACAAAGACTGTTCTCGAGCTTTTGGCCCGTGCATTTGGCAGAACTTCCGTTACATCACACTCAACAGCTCCCCAACTCCCCACCACCCACCACAACAAGGTTTGAACTTATGATCCAGAAGTAAGGAGCTTTAGTTCTGTATTAGCAAATGCTGGAACACCCAAAGCAATCTTCAACAAACACAAAAGAAGAAACCTTTAAAAAGCATCTACTTACACAAGTGTACGCATGGTATGACACCATTTATACACACACATATTAAAATGTATAAATTAATAGAATCTATTCAATGTTTACGTTAATTCTGGAAGAATTGACATTTTAAAGACATTTAATATTCCCATCCAAAAAAAGTATGAATTAAAAAATACATACTTTTTTTAAAGACTGAAAGGATATACAACAAATTTAATGGGATGGCAGGAGGATTATGGATAATTTCTATTTTCTTATTTTGCTTCCATTTCTAAATTATTTATATTCAATATATACTATTTATAATAAAAACACACCAAATTATTTAAAATAAAAAATCTAAGAGTACATTACTTAAATGGACCACAAATGCCCCCAATTTCATCAGTGCTTAATTTTATTTCTCAAAGAAGTTGTTAAATACTGTCAGATGACTAGACACATAGTTGGAATGCCTGTTTCCATCTGATAAAAAGATTACTCACTGTAGGCCAATTTATGGAAACTCTTGCTACCAAAAAAAACACCCCAGAAACACAGTTTCTGTTTCTGGTTGAAAATCACTTATTACCTAGACCCCAGCTGGAAGATGGAAGAATAACATTTGGGATTGAAAGACCATCTTCATTTACATGCTGAGTTTTAGAAGAAAACAGTAATTGGAGGAAAAAAAAAAAAAATTACAACCAAAAAGGATTTCCAGAACAGAACCTTGCTTCCCACGGCTGAGCGCATTCTGGTCTAGTAACGTGGCTGGCACCATCTCGATAGGGCCGAGGGACCTTCCCCCGCCCCAGTCCTTTCTTTTCTTCCTTTCTCCCACCCCTTTTCATTTCTTTCACCCACTTCCTTTTTCTCATTCCCTATTTGTTTCTGTTTGCCCAGTTGGAATTTAGACAACTGCTTTCTGGATCTGATAGCAAAAAATACTGTCTCCATGCCTGCAAGCCCGAAAACCATACATTCAACAGGATGAGCTCCAGCCAGCTGTGACTGACCAGACAGACAACGAAACAGAGACGCAATTATACCCTGCCTGCTCCTGTTTGAATTTCATTGGCTGATTTTCGCCAGCTAGATCTTAAAGATGTATCTAGAATAAGAAGTAGGGTGGCCAACACCAAGACAGTCTCAGATGAACTGGGACAAGTTGGTCACCCTACTGCCATAGACTATCCACTTCAATGGAAGCTCCTCAGACTGCAAGATAGCCAGGTTAGAGATCACATGCACATACTCACACACACACACACACACGCAGACACATACATGTACTCACTCACACTCACACACACACTCACACACTAGAAGGTATGGTCTCATACTCATGCACTCAGAGAAATACACACTTCACACACACACACTCATACTCACACACTCAGAGACACACACATTCACACTCACAGAGACACTCAAAGATGCACACTCTCACATGCTCATATTCACACACTCATACACACTCTTACACTCACACTAGCAGGCACATACACTCACAGACACACTCACACATTTGTAGGCACTCATACTCTCATACACTCACAGACACACTTTTACACTCACAACTCGCAGAGACACACTCATACATACACTAGCAGGCACATACTCATTCACACATACACACACTCAGACATACACTCACCTTCACACACACACACACACACACACACACACACACGTGTATATCCGTGCCTGTGTGTATGTATCTCACATCATGGTTGGTTCTTTTTCTCTTCCCATGTTCTTCTCTCGTCAATTCTCATAATTCTCCTTCTCACCTTAATAATGTTTTTCTCCCTAATTACTCATGCCCTCATTTCTGCTCTGGCTGGGAACAGAATATCCCTTTCTAAACCTGGAAAGAACATCTCGCCAATTTCATGTGTCTTCAGGGAATCACGCTCTCATTCAAAGGATCTCCCTTCCCCAGATCTTTCCCACTTTCCAGTATTATCAACGTGTCTGAAAGCGACATTCCTTGGACTGAGATGGTCCATGGCAGTGGTATGCAAGGGGGTCCCAAAAGGGGTCAGCAGCCTCCCCTCCCGCTGGCTTTGGAGAGGCGCTGTGAAAAGGGGCTATGGGACAGGTCTGAGAAGCCCAGCCCTGGAGGAGTCGTCCTTGTCCGCGAAGAAGAAAACCACTGCTCTTGCCCTGCTTGATGGGCAAAGACGGCTAGAAGCACCTCCCTGTGGGAGCTGCTTTAGGATTAAACACTGTCTAGCATGAAGGAAACCTCTAGAAGTACCCGGCCACAATAAAGAGCTTCCTCCGGTTGTATACGTTGATGATGTGCAACTTACATAACAACGTCATTATTGCCTACAGCTGCTAGCAAGTTTGGAGACACTTCCCCAATCAGAATGGGAAGTGCTGAAATATCCCACAAGTGGGAGTAGCGAGTGAAATAATATGATTCCACTAGGAATATTAAAGGTCCCACAACCTCTTCTAACTTTTTCCCCAAAGACAAGAGCAAGTCTCCTTCAGCAGAGCAGAATATAAAACTCCCCAAAAGTCCAAAAGACATGCGATATCACTGCTCTTATCTTACTTTAAAAAAGAAACTTTCAGGAATTCTTTTTTTTTTTTTTTTTTTTAACTCCTATGGCAATAAGATTAGGAAATCTGAAAAACTTCTCTGGCTTTCATTTGTGTGTATGTGCTTATTTTTGATCCACTGCAATTCTTTGTACTTTGTAAATTCTGAGAAAAGTCAGCAGAACAAAACAGTCTGAGCTACGGATTTAGCCTATTTTATGCTTTTAAAAAAATTTAATAGTCCAGTTACAAATGTGCTATGAAAAAATAATGTGTGGGCATGGAGACATGATCTGAATTTACTCACGTGCTGTACAGTAAAACCTCGATCACGCATAACAGGCGAACTGTCTGGTTGAGCACCCTTGGGAGAATGGCTTGACCTCGGTTTCCTCCCTCTGTAACGTGAGGCAGTTGGACACGACAATTCCCTAAATTCACCCCAACACTACATTTCTATAATTACTGGGGGTGCTCTGGAAAGTCTAGTATTCTGGCTAGGTAAAGGTTAAATTAAAAAATAATAATAACACTTTTAATTCAGTTTTAAAACATAGGACAGTTTTCTGCCTTGTTGTTGCCTTTAAGTGGGCCTCTGACTCATGGTGACCCCACACACAATGGAACAAAACGCTGCCCTGTGCCATTCCCGTGATCAGTTGTGGATTGGACTGTTGTGATCCATAAGGTTTTCACTGGCTGATTATTGGAAGTAGATTGCCAGGTCTTTCTTCCTAATCAGTTTTAGTCTGGAAGCTTCTCTGAAACCTGTTCGGCATCATACCAACATGCAAGCCTGCACTGACAGACAGGTGGTGGCTGTGCATGAGGTACATTGGCCAGACTCGAGCCCGGGTCTCCTTCACGGAAGACAAGAATTCCACCACTGCCTCCTTATTATTAATTATTAATAAACACATTTATACATAATCATATAGTTCTTTAATGGCTGAAGATCTTGCAGAACCTCCGAATTACCTTCCACTGAGAAGTGAACAGTGCTGTCTAGTTGAAAGAATCCTGAACAAGTCCGAAGACCAAGGGGCAATAGTCTCTGCTGTATGTCGCTCACAAAAATCTTTAAGAATCAAGTGAGCTAGTTAACACACGCAAAAGCACTTGGCGAATTGTAAAGTTCAAAGACAAGGCATTCTTTTTACATTGAAGTGAATAATTACTTGGCCAAGGACCTACCCTAAAAATTGGCTTCTTCCGAGTGAAAATTGTAATGAGAGGGTGGGGAGTCTAAATCTTTGTTTTGTAGTTTATTTGTCTCTTTCTCCTCAAAGTAGAGTTCAGAATGACAGACAGAATTGGTGAACTGAAGAAACTAATCTTAGTTAGGTTCTGTAAAGACACATATTACCAGAATAAAAAGACCAGTAAGCTTAATGACTGATATTAGAAATAGTAGAGTACCGTATTTTTACATGAACAACAGGCGCCTTCTACGTTTGTTTGCCAACCATGCCCTCCCCTCACAAGGTATTTTTGTAAGTGTGCTATGGCTAATTTTTTTACAGCAACATGTAAAAGAAAAATTGGCATAGCAGCGCTTATGAAAATACCTCGTGGGGGCAGAGTGCAGTTGGCAAACAACATAGAAGGTGCATGTTATTTGTGTAAAATAACAATAGCAGTTCGACTCAATGGCAACTGGTTTTTTAATAATGGGGAGAAGAACATCTACTCTACGGACTATTGAGAGGATTTAATGCCAAAGGGCCCATGCATTACACGAATGTAAATACCATTGCCTTCTCTTATCTCTTCTACTTATTTCTCTCTCTTTCCACTCTCCCCTCCTCCCTTCTTAATATATTAAGTTCGTCAGGAACACGACCTCAACTAATGTTGAACGATGCTGTGAATGCACACGCAAGCTAATGGATGGCTTTGCAACCTAGAGATAGGACATCCTCATGTACTTCACTGTGCAAAATATCCTAATATAAGCACACAGCCCCATCCTGAAATGTCACAAAGGCAGATCATAACAATTCTGACAGCAAGCACTGTTTAAGCCATATCAATGAACAAATGACTAGGAAAATGCCACTGCCAAACACTTGGTTTTCAGTCAGAACTACTATTTCCATAATGCTACTATGTTCTATTTCCTCTTGTACTATTTTTGGACCATTGGGCTCTATTAGGGAGTACAGCAACTAGAGACAAAGGGAAATGTTACTACTAAGCACATCTTCACTGTTAAATGCTCACTGTTAATTATAATAGGAATGAATTAAGCCATTTTCCTCCATTCTTAGAGGTTTTATTATAGTGTGTTCTCTTTTTTTTTATTTTAGTATTAATTGATGATTCAATTGGTGATCCTTCTCTGTTCATTTCAACCTTCACAATGTTTTCATTATAATGTAACTTTGATTCAAACTGTGGTATTTGTGTAAATAGTTAAGCACTCGACTGCTAACTGTAAGGTTGAGGTTCAAATCCCCCCAGAAGCTCCTCAGAAGCTACTTCCGAAAGGTCACAGCTATTGAAAACCTTATGGAGCACGCTTCTGCTCTGAAACACATGGGGTCACTATGAATTGGAGCCAACTTACAGCAATTGTTTTTATTATTATTAGTATATGCCAAGAACAGTGATAGACTCCTTACAAATGTTTAATTCATTTCTTGAAACTCCAACAATTACCCTCATTTACAAATAGGAAAATTGCCCCAAGTCACAAAGCTTATAAGTGGATTCGAGCCCAGATATTTTTTATTCCAAAAACCATGCTCTTAATAAGTCTGCTCTTCTGCATACATAGAGGTGATTGCCACTTTTCCAGAAGCACCTCAGAGTTCATCAGTTTTACGTACAAACAGCAGTTGCTGGAGGGCTGGAGTCCACACCTCCAAGATTTTTTTGTTTTAACAAACAGAAATTTATTTTCTCAGCGTTTAGAAGGCTAGAAGTCCGAATTCAGAGTGCCAGCTCTAAGGGAAGGTTTTCTCTCTCTATTGGCTCTGGGGGATGGTCCTTGTCTCTTTTCAGCCTTTGTTCCTCAGTTCCTTGAAGA
>NW_004444159.1:1992496-1993989 GCF_000243295.1 Trichechus manatus latirostris
TCCATTCATTCACTGATGGGCACCTAGGTTGCTTCCATCTTTTTGCTATTGTGAACAGTGCTGCAATGAACATGGGTGTGCATATATCTATTCGTGTGATGGCTCTTATTTCTCTAGAACACATTCCAAGGGGTAGGATTGTTGGATTGTATGGTACTTCTATTTCTAGCTTTTTAAGGAAGCGCCAAATCGATTTCCAAAGTGCTTGTACCATTTTACATTCCCACTAGCACTGTGTAAGTGTTCCAGTCTCTCCACAACCTCTCCAACATTTATTATTTTGTGGTTTTTGGATTAATGTTAGCCTTGATTGGGATAAGATGGTATTTCATTGTAGTTTTGATTTGCATTTCTCCAAGAGTATTTCTGTTAAAAGCTCCAGTAGTTTGGAAAGAGAAACTAAGATTGATCCCTTGAATTAAGTCCTAGGAGTTCTTAGGATTGTCATGAGAAAAGGGGCCTCAGAAAAGCGACAATATTCTTATAGTAGGTCATTTAGGAGCTTGCCATCAAATAATTTGAGTATTTTTTAAAAAAAAAAACATTTGAATAGGCCCATTTTATACCCACAATGCATTAACTGAGTAAATGACGTTATTAAAAACCAAACCAAACCCAAACCTGCTGCCGTCGAATCGATTCCAACTCACAGCAACCCCACAGGACAGAGCAGAACTTCCCCAGAGGGTTTCCAAGGAGCCACTGGTGGATTTGAACTGCTAACCTTTTGGTTAGCCCTGTAGCTCTTAGCCACTGCACCACTGAGTAACTGACATATTAGTTACTACCAGTTGAGGACATCAAGACACTAAAAGTTCAAGCTATATACTTGCTATAGGGACAAAACTGGAACTAGTATATGTGTCACTGACTCCGGGATCTCAGACGACTACATTTTTCCTCCCAAATGACCTAAAGAAGCAGTGAGATATAGCGAGAGGAAGAGACAGGTGGAGAGGTATTTCTTGTGGTTGCCAGTGAAGAACTGAGAGATGGTGTGTATTTCATGTGAAAGAATAAAAAAAAACCTTGAAATAAAAATGGATGAACAATAGAAACTAGTGAACAATAGAAAGACAGAAACGGAGGCTACAATAAATACAATCTTAAGGGTAAAGAAAAGACAAGAGTTTTTAGAGTTTGGCTATGGTGGGCAAAGTCCTAAAATGGATCCCCAAGGTTTCCTGCCCTAACCCCAGGACTGTGAGTATGATGAGATTATAACCATTTTATGGCCTGATTATGTTATGTTACATGGCAACAGGGATTTTTCAGATGTAATTAAGGTTACTAATCAGTTGACTTTGAGTTAATTGAAGAGATACTACCCGGGCAGGCCTAATCACAGGAGCCCTTTAAAAGCAGAGTTTTCTCTGGCTGGCAGCAGAAGAGAAAGTCAGAGAAATTCCAAACTTTGTACCTCATTGTTGGCTTTAAAGATGAAGGGGGCCTCATGGTTAGGAATGTAGACGGCCTCTAGAATCTGAGAGTGG
>NW_004444159.1:1994950-1998552 GCF_000243295.1 Trichechus manatus latirostris
TAAACTGCAGAGATACTATGGAATCTCTGTAGAAGTTTCAAGATATTTTATGTAGTGATCTATTTAAAACCCATGTCATACCAAAAAACATTTGAGGTACTTTAAGATCAGTTAAAAGAGTGCATCAAGATAAAAGTAATATGCAAGAAAACTGGGAAAGAGAAAAGAATACGAAACCAGGGTTATACAAACTGCATGCCTGTGAGATCCTGCACATCTGCTGACAGTGGGTTTTTACCTCCCCAGCAATCACTGCCAACAGGGATATGTGGCCAGTTACCCAAACTCACAGAGAAAACTTGTTCAGGAAAAGCCTATCCTGGGAGAAGGTTCTTGTGCAGGTCCTCACAACGGGGACACCGTACCATATTGTGAATGAGGTCCTCACAGTGCTTGAATAAATACGACAGGGAGTTCCACAGCTGTTCAAAACACACCCTAGACAGTCCTATTTCTTTTATCAATTGTTTTCCATGTCTTTTGCATAATTTTCTATTCAATTTTAGGATTTCTCTTTTTGATGTTTATGAGTTCTTGTTATAACAAGAACAGCTCTTTGCCATATTTATTGTCTACCATAATTGCAACAAATATACCAAAGGGTTAATATCATGAATGCATTTACTTATTTTTAGTTTTGTTTAGAAGTTTTGACATAAACAAGTTTTAAAATTGTATGTAGTCTAATATGTAGGTGTCTTAGTCATCTAGTGCTGCTATAACAGAAATACCATAAGCGGATGGCTTTAACAAACAGATTTATTCTCTCACAGTATAGAAGCTAGATGTCCGAATTCGGGGCGCCAGCTCCAGGGAATGGCTTTCCCTCTCTATCAGCTGTGGAGGAAGGTCCTTATCATCAATCTTCCTCTGGTCTAGGGGCTTATCAGGCACAGGGACCCCGAGTCCAAAGGACACACCCTGCTCCTGGAGCTGTTTCCTTGGTGGTATGAGGTCCCCATGTCTCTCTGCTTGCTTCTCTCTTTCATATCTCAAAAGACATTGGCTTAAGACACAGTCTAACCTTGTAGATTGAGTCCTGCTCCATTAAGGTAACTGCCGCTAATCCATCTCATTAACAGCATAGAGACAGGATTTACAACACACAGGAAAATTATATCAGATGACAAAATGGTGGACAATCACACAATACTGAGAATCATGGCCTAGCCAAGTTGACAGATAATTTTGGGGGACACAATTCAATCCATGACAGTAGGTATAAAGCATTGGTGGCTCAGCAAGAGAATTTTCCCCTTCCATGTGGGAGACCTGGGTTCAATTTATGGCCAAAGCACCTCATGCGCGGCCACCACTCATCTGTCAGTGGAGGCTTGTGTGTTACTGTGATGCTGAACGGGTTTCAGCAGAGTGTCCAGACTAAGATGGACTAGGAGGAAAGGCCTGGTGATCTCCTTTTGAAAATCAGCCAATGAAAACCCTATGGATCCAATGGTTTGATCCACAGTTGATACTGGGGATGGTGCTGGATTGGCGGTATTTTGTTCCATTGTGCACAGGATCGCCCTGAGTTGGGGGCCAACTCCATGGCAGCTAACAACAGCAATATGTATGTTAAGTATTTTCTTATATATTTGTGTAAGGAATATGTATATATGTATGTATACAACTTCCTATAGCTAGAATGCATTTCTTTATCTACAGACTAGTTAAATAATCACCTTTACTTTCTTTTAGTTTTTAATAGTTTATAAATTTCCCTGAATTTCACAGTGCATTTGATGGTCAGGTCAGTGTTCATAAAAACTGGAATGGATTGTGTTCTTTCAACAACACAAGAGGAAACTTTCTCTGAGATGAAAAGTGAAAAATGGATATTTATGATCTGGAATTAATTGACTATTCGTCCTGTGAAAAAGCAGAGTGATTCACTTATTACTCATTCTTCCTCAAGTCCTTTCTTTTTCTCTTTTCTCAACCCGATTACATATAATACAACTCTATCAAAGTATAGGGAATGTACCAAGACTTGATCTAACTCAACCCTACCCCAAAACAACTAAATTAACGTTGAATTTGGAAGCTTCAGTTCTTGGTTTGCTACCTTGCCTTGTTTTCTGCATTTTAACACTTGCCTTGGTTGACACAAAGCTCTGAGCAAAGGCACTACCTGTTATAACTATTTGGGGAGCAGTAATTTTCCTATATACATTTTTCATTTACTTAATAATCCTCATGAAAGAAAACACAAATTTTCACCAGCAGGGGCTTTTACTGCTAGAAGAGAAAATTAGGTGCCTCCATTACAGAAGTCATCTGTAGGAAGAGTTCTCACCTCATGTAAGTTTAACTGGAAAAGTTTAGCCAAGGGAAAAGGGACCCAAAGTGAATTTAATAAGGGAGGAAGAAAGATGTAAAAGAGACAATGATGAGGCCTGGAATCAATTAGGTCAAATTATACCCTGTGTTACACGAGCAACTGAAAGAGCAGAAAATACTACCCTGAACTTAGACCTTATTTCAGAACTGCAGAATGCTTTATAAACAATGTCTCCTTAATCAAGTTGTTTCAGTTAGGGGGTGGGTCAGAAACTGCCAACTGAAAAAGTTTCTCTCTAGGGAGTATACATTTGCCCTAACAGGGGGCTCGTTGCCATGGCAACTGGTGGAAAAGCTGACATAACAACCAGTTACCATGCCAACAATATACCCCTACATATCAGACCCTCCTCCTGGGCATTCTTTTCCCATTTCCTTTTCCGCCATTGATTACTTCCTCCATTCATTATATCCCCCAAGCACGTTTTCCCGATTTCAACTTCTGCCACACACCCTGACCCTTTGCCCCCATGAGCCTCCATACCATCTGTCTGCTCCTAGAACCCTATTCTCAGTACCTCAGCTCATGCCCACAAACAGAGCTGGGAATACAGTGCGTTCAGGAGAGGGCATCCTGGATTGCTGGGGACAGGGAGTGAGTGGTGTGGCTAGCGGGTAGAACTACTCAGGAATCATTGCCGCAATAACTCAACATGGCGGCCTGGCAAGGTATCATGGGCCTGTGATACAATGACAAGTGGTTGTCTTCTCAAGAAGTTGTTGGCCATTTTTATGTACTAATTGTTTTTTCATGGTGGTAAATATATATAACAAAATATTTGCCATCTCCACGTTTCACACGTACATCAGTGACATTAAATACCTTCATCGGGTTGTGCAACCATCACCACTATCCATTTTGCAATTCTTGTATCACCCTCAACAGAAGCTCAGTGGCCCCTAAGCAATGAGTTGCCCTTTCCTCCTCCTTTCCGCCCCTGGTAACCACTAATAAACTTTGATCTCTCTATATTTGCCTATTCTAGATATTTCATATAAGTGAGATCATACACTATTTGTCCTTTTGAGTCTGACTTATTTCACTCAGCATGTTTTCAAGTTCATCAGAACTTCATTCCTCTTTACACACTAATTTTTAATGCTGCTTAGCATGAGCTTAGTAATTTACTAAATGTGACTGCTCAGTCACAAACCGTGACCTGTACTGAGCTGACAGCATATTGTAAGGTCCTCAATGGCATTCCCCAAATGGGGGGAAAAGATACCTTCAAAGGCTCTCCTTCAGACCCAGGCTTTCAAAG
>NW_004444159.1:1999280-2012245 GCF_000243295.1 Trichechus manatus latirostris
TCACACAACATGAGTGGCACCGTTAGCTATTCACGAATACGATGAGCAACACAGCATGGGGAAAATGTTTAATTCCTATTCATTGGTAAACCAAATAATTACTATTGAATGTAATGACATTTTTGAAGTCCCTAGGTTGTGCAAATGATTAATGTGCTCAGCTGGCAAATGAAAGGTTGGAGGATCAAGTCCACCCAGGGACACCTCAGAAGAAAGGCCTGGCGAACTACTTCCAAAAAAATCAGCCACTGAAAACCCTACGGAGCACAGTTCTACTCTGATAGACTTGGGGTCACCATGAGTCATCGTCAACTCAACGGAAACTGGTAAATGACATTTCTATTTTTCCCGTAAATCCATACAAGAAAGTTAGATCTTAATTTGGGAAATTATAGAGAAGGATATGTAAATATATTTATATATATTTTTAAATGGTGTGATTATTAAGGTTGTGTCAACTTGGCTGGGCCAGTGGTTTGGCAGTTATGACGCTGTCTGGAAGTCATATAATGATGTGATCACCTCCATGATGAGATTTGATATAATGTGATCACCTCCAAGATGGGATCTGCTGTGAGTAGCCAATCAGTTGAAAGGGAGTTTCCTTAGGGCTGTGGCCTGCGTCCAATATAGGCGGACTTCCTGGAAAGGCTTGGGGGCTTTTGCTTGCTCTGGATCCTGCAGCTGGCTCCTGTTTGTCTGACCTCCGGTTCTTGGGACTTGAACTAACAGCTTACCTGCCGTCTTCCCTGCTGATCTTGGGATTTGACGGTATTCGAGCAGCCTGTGAGCCAGACCCCTGCTGTCTGACTTGCCGATCTTGGGTTTGCCAGGCCCTGCGGCGACATGAATCAGGAGATGCCTCCAGCCTAACCCACGGACTTGGGACGTTCCAGTCTCTACAACCGCGTGAGCTATTTCCTTGATATAAATCTCTCTCTATATATATACATATATATATATGTTCTACTGGTTTTACTTCTCTGGAGAACCCAGCCTAAGACAAATGGCTCAAAAACTTTGCACTAACCATTTCTAGCTTTGCATATAGTAGGGAGCCAACAAATATTTGTTCAGTGAACAAATGTATGAATAAATGATCTCTTGTTGAAAGAGATTGTGGAGGAGTAATACAATGTATGTTCACGATCAAATTCTGTTTCCCTCAATTCTGCTGTCTTTGATAATGTTTTATTCCCTAGAAGACTTCCTAAACATTGAAGTCAGTTTAGCTATTCTGTGCACAGCAAACTTTTTTCTCAAACTGAGTATGATATAAATTCAAACACGATCACATACTGTTCAACCATTGGGTTGCAAACCCTACAAAACAAGAAATAGCATTTGTAGTAACTATCATGTCCGTGTCTGTAACAGAGTCTGAAGATTTCTGCTGAATGGTGGCGGATGGAATGTGGTCAATGGCCAAGAGTATCTCCTGGATTAAATGTTTTCTGGCATTTCTCAGAGGAGGAGAGCAGTTAGTCTGCATTTAATTTTTAAACCGCATTTCATCCTTTTCCTCCTCTACATAGCCACCCACAGGAAAGAAAAAATCCTGTTCCTCATGCTACGCATTCTTTTTTCAATTCTTCTGGGCTGTTCTTCCATTTCTGTTTAGAACAGCTAATCTTCCACAAACCTGGACTGAGTACAAGAGCCACATCTTGCACATCCCTAATCACACAAACATAAATACCGTTTGGACACCATTAACCCCTTGAACAACAGCGTTTTCCTGGCTATGGACCCAAGGAAGGGTCAGGAAACATATGATATCTATTTCCTACTCATTCCAATGAGCTTATTACAGGTTGCAAAAAGCTACCAGAAAATTGCCTTTAAATAAGTTCAAGCCAAAAGTTTTTTTGGATGAATTTTTAAGTCATCGCTTTTCAATCTTTATCAGCACAGACAGTACAAAGGGGTATGTTTCTGTACTCTACACCCATTGGAAGAATAGGGCCCTTGCCAAAGCCCTGCATTTTAAAAATTAGCTCTAAAATTTCCTGATGGCCACGAGCTCTCAGGAGTCTCAAGGCACAGAAGTGCTAATGGGAAGCGGATACTTCTGATCACAGCAGTTGACAATTTGCCTGATTTTGCTCTTCAGGGTAAATAAAATCTGACAAGTTTGGGGCCTGTTGAGAGGAGCAGGGAAGGGGCTTCAGGGAACACACAATCTTCTTTAGACCTCCCATGGCCTAAGAATAAACGCAAAGTTTTAAATTGACAATTCAGAGCTTGCAGTCTTGAGAAGTTAACTGTAGCACAAAAATTCCAGGCAATTGGTTTTGATAAATTTGCAATGATTCTGCCCAGAAGCCCGGAGTAGTTTCTGGTAAGATAAATGTTCACAGTTAACAGGTCTATTTCAGAAATACTCTCCATTCATCCGTCAATAAATATACAGATTTTATAGAAGTTTGTCCTCTACCTGTCAAAAGCATAAGCTGACTGTAATTGTTAAAGTGCATTCTGTTTCTATGAATTCTTATTTTCTTATATTTTAACATTTAACTTTAGGTGAATAAGAAACAGGAGAACTGGGATCTTTCAGGGGATGGGGGTAGAGTATGGCTGCATTCCATGGTTGTCTTCAAGATCACTTGAAGATAGAGAGCAAAGGTAGTTTGCTCTTTTGGGGGTGGTCTGAGTTGTCCTCTTCCCACTGTGAACGCCTCTCCCCAACTTCCCATATAGCAAGCTCTTGGTTAATGTACTCGGTTGCTAATCGAAAGGTTAGAATTTCTTCAGAGGTGCCTCAGAAGAAAGGCTGGGTGATCTACTTCCAAATAATCAGCCACTGAAAACCCTACGGAGCACAGTTCTAATATGACACACGTGGGGCCACCATAGATTGGAATCAACTTCCAGCAACTGGTTTTACTTCGTTTGTTTTTCTCAGACTTCAGCATGCATCAGAATCACCTGGAGGGATATTTAAACACAGACTGCTGGGCCGGGCCCCAGAGTTTCTGATTTAGTGGGTCTGGAGTGAGGCCCCAAAATTTTCATGGCTAACAAGTTTCCAGGAGATGCTGATGCTGCTGGTTTGGGGACCATGCTTTGAGAAGCACTGCTCTCTGTGTCTAAGGATGGAGATGGGACAGGAGGTACAAGGTTCCTGGGGACACCATTCTTTCCCCCCCAGCTACCGTCATAAGGAGAGTATCACATAAGAGGACCCACTGTTCTCTATTTCTGAGAGTAAAAGAAGGACTGACAGACTGAAGCAAGAGAGGTTTAGATATTTAGAGTTTGCTAAATATTGACATGGATGGCAGAGAGACTGTGGAATCTTCTTATCAGGAGGTTTTTAAGACTAGGGACAATTTTCATTTCAACGCTCTGATTTAAATGTGGACCTGAAAACAGGGAGCATTAGACCATTCCTGTCCCATGAGAGGTGAAGTTTTTCCTTCCTACCTGCCTTGTGCTAAACTAGATTATTCAGCCTCTTGATGAAGCTTGAAAATTGAATTCTAAACTATGTTTTTCTTTTAAAATTATTTAGCAAATCCAATCACAGTTTAAGAATATGAACTATCTTAAATTTAAGTGGACAATATTAATTTTTTTAGGATGTAAAATATTTAAAGTTGTTAACCCAAGGAAAGGGAACACTAAAATTTTCTGTAGACTACTTTGACATACAACCTTTGTTTAAATTGCTTTGTCTTCTAGTTGTCAGGACCAATAGTAATAAGAGTTCTTTAGAATCAGAAAATATATCAAGAGCCAATGATATTCATTTGTACAACCACAGAATCCACACATTTGCAGGTCAAAAACTGGGGTAGGGGTTATACCTTACACATGAGAAAAGTTACATAAATTTTCACAACAATGAATCACACAATGTGATTATAACAATGTTTTTACCAAGGAAATCAGCTGATTAGAAGTCTTAGAAAGATGATATAGGGAATTTTACTTAGAGGTTGTCTAAGTAAAATGCTACTACCACCCGTCTGTCAATTTGTCCTACTGTGGTGGCTTGCGTGTTTCTGTGATGCCGGAAGCTATGCCACTGCTATTTCAAATACCAGCAGGATCACTCATGGTGGACAGGAACTTCCAGACAAAGACAGACTAGGAAGAAAGGCCTGGTGATCCACTTCCAAAAATCAGTCAAGGAAAACCTTGTGGATCACAACAGAATATTGTCTGATATAGTGCTGGGAGATGAGCCCTTTCGCTTGGAAGGCACTCAAAAGACACAGTGGCCACAACAATGGACTGGAGCACATCACCAGTCCTGAAGATGGTGTAGGAACAGGCAATGCTCTGTTCTGCTGTACATGAGGTCACTATGAGTTGGAGCCAACTCAACAGCAACTAACACAACAACAGTCATGCTTAGGAGAGATCACTGAGAATAGAAATCAATTTCATCAGATTGCACTGGATGACAATGTGCATGACGCCCATGCCCATCCAAAGCTCATATCTGAAGCTCCTGTTACCTCACACAGGAGCGGGAGGGGAGAAGCTCTAAGGCTGCTGGAAATCCTAAGAACAGAACTTGTTGCATGTTCCCTGAGCCGCTGGGAGGCTGGCATCAAGTGGTTAACTTGATGAGTTTAGCAGGCTTTACAGAAAATGTGCTCAATGTTAATCTCCTAAAAAGCATCCAACCACATTGCAGAGCCTGCATCTCAGACTGCAGCAATCCCTATGTGGGAAAGACTACATTCTTTTCAAGCGGACACTTCACACTTGAGCAGTCATGCGACTTAATGTGAACTTAGTCATGTGCCATTCCAGTTGGAGAGAGACAGATCCAAATGTGCCTTCCATGATGACCTCGCTTAGCGTGGGAAGACTTACTGGGACAGTTTTTACATAGTAGCATAGTTAAGACTTTAACCGCCTAGGGACTTCTGTGCTAGGCTATTTTATGATCTCTTCTGACCCTCAAAGTGCTCTTTGTGGGGTTTTATTATGTCTTAGACGACCCAAAAAGTGGTTTTCTGAAACTGACAAAGCTCTTGAACCAACTACTGACAGTGTTTGTTTTCTCCTGTCAGAGCGAAACACGTGGTAATTGATCCACATTCATTCCCGTGACTTGAAACTGCCACAAAACTCTAGTGAAGGCAGATCTGGTTTCCTTCCAGAGTATCTGATGTAGCTATACAATTAAAATTCCATGCATCCTAAGCCATTAAGATAGGGAAGCAGGGCAGAATTGGCTCTTTACATGAACCTAACAGAGAACCATGAAGAATGGACATCTCAGCGTCTCAAATGAAAGAAACGAATTCCATCCAACTTTTCAAGCAAACTGCAACCAAGATAATAATCCTGTACATGTGGAATAGATACAGATCACTTTGCATACCTGTATGTCAGTGTGTGGCTTCATAATCCACAAGAAAACGTTTATGAACGCTACATTGTATAAGGTATTGGCAGTGAGCTCAGTGATTAAACAGGTTCTACTGAAAGGATGAGTGAGGACAAAGTGACAAAGCTCTGTCCCTCAGCTAAGACCTAGGGGAGTTCACAAGCCCTCCTGTAGCTCTTTGTCTACAATATCTAATAGAATCTCTACAATAGGGATGAAAAGTTAAAATGGGCATAGAAAATTAACTACATCAGATCACCAATAGGATTACATAAATAACAGGGTTAGATTTTGAGCAGCGACTGTGTTTAGAATTTAATCATAATAATCATATTTTGCACTCTGGAAAAGAGTTTATCACTCTAGCATGACCTGGATGTGAGTTTGCAAGCATCAGACCAGTGAGAGAGGAGAAGTATCTGAGTAATGGCTTTTTTTTCTTTAAATAGACCCTTTTAAGAGCAATTTTAGGTTTATAGAAAAATTGTGCAGGAAGTCCAGAAAGTTCCCAAATACTCCTTCTACCCCCGCATACTGTTTCTCCTAATATTAACATCTGGCATTTGCCTGGTGTATTTGTCACAACTGATGAACCAATGTTGATAAACTGTTATTAACTAAACCCAACAGCTCACATTAAGAATCATTCTTTGTATTGTACAGTCCTATGGGTTTTGACAAATGCATAATGTCACGTGTCCACCATTACAGCATCATACAGAACATTCTTCACTGCCCGAAGAATGCCCTGTGCTCTACCTATCCATCCCTCTTCCCTATGAACCCCTGGCAACCACTAATTTTTTTACCGTCGCTATAGTTTTGCCGTTTCCAGAATGTAGTTGGAATCATACAATATGTAGCTTTTTCAGACTAGCTTCTTTCACTTAGCAATATGGATTTAAGGTTCCTCTGCGTATTTTCTTAGCTTGATAGCGCATTTCTTTTTATCACTGAATAATACTCCATTGTACAAATATACCACCATTTATCAATTCACCTATTGAATGACATCTTGGTTGCTTCCGGTTTTTGGCAATTATGAATAAAGCTTCTATAAGCATTCATTGGCAGGTTTTTAGGTGGACATACATTTTACAACTCCTTTGGGGAGCGCTGGTAGCACAGTGGTTAAGAGCTCAGCTGCTAACCAAAAAGGCTGGCAGTTCGAATCCGCCAGCCACTCCTTGGAAACCCTATGGGGCAGTTCTACTCTGTCCTACAGGGTCGCTATGAGTCAAAATTGACTCATTGGCAATAGGTTTGTATTTTATTTTGGTTCGAGTAAATACTTAGGAGTGCAATTACTGGATTGTACAGTAACCTTAAGTTTAGCTTTATGAGAAATTGGATAATGGCTATTTTTTTGTATACTAGAAATCAGTCATATAAAGAGATAGAAAATATTTTAAAAATCATCTTGCCCAGCCATGGAAATCACCTAATTTAAAGCAATCCAGTACAGAAGTTTGGTTATACATGTTTAAAAATAGTCCTAATTGTGCTTTTCTCTCCCTGACACTGTGTAAATAACCTACTAACAAACTCTCCAGTGTTTAGATCAGAAGCTGCTTGAAGGAAGGACGCATATTTATCTGTATGTTCTCAGAGCCCAGCACAGTGACTGGTACATAGAAAACATTTGATGTTCGTTAAATAAGCACGTAAGTTTCGTAAAAGTACAGAAAGAGAAGGTGACTCCCACCATTACTCATATACCTTTGGGTTCTAAAATGTTCATCTCTGTTAAAGACCAGGATGAAGGCAGTACTAGTAATTTAAATAAAGGACTTTGGTAACTGGTCCCAATAGTCACAGAGATGCCTGAAAGCTCTGACCTGACATTGACTATGCATAAGTGCAGGGCCCCTACTGACTAATAAAGAAAAAAGCAAAAGAAAAAAAGAAAAGTATTGGAAGCAAGTTTACTAGGGAAGAAATGAAAAATGAGGCAGCCTGAAGGACACTGAACACCAGTTGGAAGGCAGCAGGGAGCCCCTGAAGATTGTTGAGTAGTAACACATATAGACTATTAACCTCTAATGGTATCTAGGATTATGTCATAACTGTGTTCAAATGCTTCAGCAGATTCTGATGAGAACAGATCTGAACTCTTTTCCAAGAAAACCTAAGCCCTGGATGCCCTTCCCACTGCCTCTAGGCCTGGTCTAGCCCACCACTCTGCTGGTGGCCACTGACCCATCTACACTTGAACCTGCCTCGGGGCATTTGTATATGCAGCTCCCTTTGACTCCTCATGAAGCTGGTTCCTTCCCATCCTTCAGTTCTCTGCTCACCTTCTCAGAGGGAGAGACCCTCCCTGGCCAAACCCACCCAAAGTCTATGATTTTCCTGTTCAGCCCTTCACATTTCTTTGCCTATACCCATCACAGCTTGATGTGATTTTACTGATGTGCTGTTTCTTTGCTTTTCGTTTGTCTCCCTCCTTCAAATTGAAAGATGATCCATCAGTGGAGGGAACATGCCACTCACTTTCTGTGGTACCCCAATCTGTAGGCACAGCTAGCATGAGGGAAGCACTCAACAACACTTGTTGCATAAGGAAGTGAATGACTGACCTGCTCCTCACCCACAACACATGCATGCTAAGCCAGGAGACCAGGCATGGCCCAGGTCTACCCAGTCTCACCTCTGGGCAGAGGGCATTGTCTAAGAACTTCTCTCTGGGATGAAGAAACCATGATGACTTCACTGTCAGGTGACATTACAAAGGAAAAGGCTCAGTCCATTCAAGGGCACTCCTACCTCCCTCTCCAGGGACAATCTGGTAAGAAGGCCACACCCTTCTCTGCTGGTCAAGTGACTGGCCTGTCCTTCCCCCTTCCCCATAAGAGGTCCAACTCAAGCTTATCAAATACAGCTCTTGTAACTCAACTATGCAATAACCCCAGTGACACACTGAACACTATGTCTATTTCTTTAATGCTGAATGCCTTATGAAAATCATTAATTCTGAAAGCCTTATGAAAAGTCTCTTACTTGTAAATATTACAATCCCTAGAAAATAGAGTTCAAGAAAGAATAAAACTCAGAGCTATCCTTAGTCTCTGAATGGTGTTCCATCATACAAATATACAGGATACCGGAGGGCAAGGAGATGTCTGTTTAATTCACCACTGCGTAGCTAGTGCTAAGAATACCAGTACTAGTTTCCATAGAGTTGACTCTGACTCATAGTGACCCGACATGTGTTAGAGTAGAACTGTGCTCCATAAGGTTTTTAACGGATGATTTTTTGGAAATAGATCACCAGGCCTTTCTTCCAAGGCATCTCTGGGTTAACTTGAACCTTCAGTCTTTCAGTTAGCATCACCAAGGGACTCCTCAAAGCTTCTTATGACTCAGTCTCAAAGTCACATAGCATCTCTTCTGCTGTTTTCTATTTGTCCAAGCATGTCACAGAGCAGTCACAAAGTCAGCCTAGGAGAAGGGACTGCCTAGGGGTATGAGTACAGTAAGCGTGTTTTATTTGGGAATGGGAGAGGGGGACGGACACTTCTCCAAAGACTACCTACCACGCTTTTCACTTATTGGCATTTCTGTCCCATTCTCTATTCCTATAACTTCACACAGAGATACTCTATTAATATTTATTGATGAAGTGAATGAAACTTTTCACTAAGACACTCCTCCCATTATATGATCAATTATATGACACTCAATTATATGATCAAACACAATTTTGTTTTAAAAATCTGAAATATCTGTTAATGATAGAGATTTTTCCTTAATAACTGATGCAAAGAAATGAGCTGAATTGGGTAGCAAGTTAACTAGCCCACAAAAGGTTCTCATGAAGCTGCACACAGATCTCTTGGGCATTCCATACCAGATGCTTCTAAATGGCCTGTTGGCAGGTCCTCTGTGTTCAGGAAGCAGATTTGGAATTTACCCTCTGGATCTGTCTGGTTAAGGGCACTCCATATCTCCCTGACAGACAAGGCCTTCTACAGATTTCTGGGAGGTACACATGTCTTCCTGACCTAGATCAGGCCGACCTGACTCATCAAGTCTACTGTAGAACCATCTGCACCCCATCTTGCTACATCATCAGTCTGGCTGTTGCTTCAGCCAATCAGAACAACATCTGCTACGTCTACTGTAGCTCAGGAGTCCACTAAATCACAAGAGCTGCCCCTACCCCCCACATCTAAGTTCTCCATAATCTTTGCAGAAATACAGAAGGCATCTGGGTTCACCCTGCATTCTGCAAGCCATTTGAGCTTCCCACCCACCCCAGTTTGGCACACATTTTCCAAACTGAGAGGGAAGAAATTTTCCTCTAACACTACTCTATTGTCTGGACAGACCTTCTTCCATCACCGGGCAATTGCATGAACCCATCTAAGACCATGGGGGATGCCAGGCCTGCGGTGAAGCATGATTTGGCAGCATCCAATTGTCCTGCGCCTTAGCCCTAGGTCGCTGTGGCTCTCAGAGAATGCTGATCAGAAGGAAACGATTTCCTGTTCACCTGGATTTGCTCTTAAGGATTTATTCAGCCCAGGCCGGCAGAACCCAGCCCGAGCGCCAGTCCCTGCAGGTGTCTTTCTATCAGGTCTCTCAGTGCGTCACTGCTCAGCAATGAAGAGCTCCAGGCACGGCCAAAAATAAGAGGACCGGTCTTCAAGAAAACAATAAACAAAACAGTTTGGAAATTTTGCAAAGAAGTTTTTAAGAGGATGCAGTTCTGATTTAATAAATGCTTTATTAAAAAGTGAATGCTAAGCAACCAAAAAGAAGAAGTCATATTCATTTGCACAGGAGAGGGCATCAGTTTGGAAATATTTTGCTTCCTCATCTTTGCCTTCATTAGTATGTTCCAGAACTGAGACACGTTTCTTATTCCAAATTAAGTGGCCAAATAAGAACAGTCTCAGTTTTGAAAAGCTTATGTACAGCTCCCTCCAGCCTCAGGCAAGTCTTGCTCCTTTCCCTGAAACCAAGTACCCCTGGCTGGGACTGCATGTAGTCCTGGGGCCAAAGTCAAGGATGTATGACCTGCCTTTGCTTTGCTTTATTGTATGGCCACAAACTGAACACCTAACCCTGACCAAGTCAGATAAAGAATCAACTGGCATGAGAAACTGTTAGTTGAATATAACTTCGTTGAAAGAAGCAGGGGGACACAAGTGGTTTGTGATCTACTGCTAACCTAAAGGTTGGTGGTTCGAACACACTCAGCAGCTCTGAGGAAGAAAGGTCTGGCAAACTGCTTCCATAATATTATAGCCAAGAAAATCCTATGCAGCACATGGGGTCACCATGAGTTAGGGGCTGACTTGACGGCAGCAAACAACAACTTTTGTTGAATCAATTTGATCAGTTGGTTGATAAAATAATTTCAATAAATACTTTCACTAAACTCCTGACATGGAAATAAAAATGAAACAATAAAAGGAAACCCAGAATAATTAAACAAAGTCAATATATAATCCCCCAACCCTAAAGGAAAAGAAAATTACTTTTATTAGTAGGGGTGAGCTACCACTGAACCTCCAAGCTTAGTAAGAACAGAACCAAGAGATCTGCAGCCCAGATGTAATTGAGAATGGGCTTCCCACACACTGTGGCAGGGACGGGGCAGAGGAAGGGCGTTCTCAGAATATAAGTGTTAACAGGGACTTTGTGAGATACCTCGGTGACAGAGGCAAAGACCAGTGTGTGGGGAAACATGAGGTCAAACGTAATATTTTATGGATATTATCAATCATCTACAAAGTTTTCCACTGGAATTACATGACTTTACAAGACAATTTGAAAAAAAAAAAAGTTTGTATTTAAAGCTCTCTCCTGAAGAGTTCAAAGAATCTTCACATTTATTATCTTATTTGTCTCCTCCACTTACTATAACACCAACCTCTTGACTCCGACTCATGGTGACCCCATGTGTGTCAGAGGAGAACTGTGCACCACAGATTTTTCAATGGCTGATTTTTCAGAAGTAGACTGCCAAGCCATCTTCCAAGGCGACTCTGGGTGGACTTGAACCTCCGTCCTTTCAGTTAGCAGCCAAACGTGTTACCCATATGTACCACCCAGGGACTGCCAACTACTTACTGTAGTGAGGATTATCACATTTTACAGTATGGCATCTGAGCTAAAGGACTGCAGTAAATCTGACATGTTTGGAGGTGGGTATGGGAAGGAGGGAGGAACCCATAAACCAGTGCGGCTACTTTTAGATCTCTCTTTCTCTCTCTCTCTCTCTCACACACACACACACACACCTTCATTTATTTTAATAACGCTCATCTCTTTTGGATAGAAGAAGAGCTACTGATAAGGATAATATAAACAACAGAAAATCTCAAAAAGCCTCATGTACTAAACTTCCTCAATTCAGGACTTCATTAGCTTGGACTGTATGGTCATTTGATGGCACCTGGACCCTGTTGCATTTGCACTTATCAATAAACAATAGGATCGGAAAGCAAATGGTTTTGACATCTACGTGAGGGAAAGAAGTCAACTGTCAGTAAGAATGGAACTAAGATCAAAGATCCTTTCAAGTTTTAAAGATTCTAAGATTATACGCTTTTAAGCACTGTAGACATTATCTTTTTTTACAGACAATATAACTGTAATATAAGTCAGGGAAAATTGGTTCTGGCTGGTGCTTTTATTTGTTAATTATAAATCATGACTATTTATTAAACTAGGCTGACAACAGGATTACATGGTTATTAGTTCATTACCAGTTCTTGTAGGTATTTGAAAGTAATAGTCCTATGCTTATTACAATACTGGGAGTCCCTGGGTGGAGCAAATGGTTAACCTGCTCAGCTGCTAACCAAAAGACTGGGGGTTTGAGTCTACCCAGAGATGCCTCAAAAGAAAGGCCTGGAAATATATTTCCGAAAACCCAACTACCATTGAAAACCGTATGGAGCGCAGCTCTACTCTAAACACGTGAAGTTGCCATGAGTCAGAATCGACTTAACAGCAACTGATATTACGATGTTGGTACTAAAAAAAGATCTTAAATTTCATCTTGGTCTATCTTCTTAAGTAAAGGTAAAAACTGAGGCCCAGACAAGTTAAGTAACATTAAACTAGAATCAAATTGCGTTTCTTTGAAAACACTGTAACTTTAATCTCTTCAGTAATTCCAACAGGCCTTCCCTGAATTAATCCAAGTTACTGGCAGTTTTCTGAATTCTACTTGTTGCACAATTACTGATTTAGCGCCTGGCCCTGAACCCCTGCTTTGATTGGCTGAGACTCAGTGGCCCTTGAAAATCCACAATGTAAATAATCCTTGAAATGGATAATTGAGAACGGAGTGTAGTAATTTTAACAAATTAGCCTGGCACTCAGGCCTGAAAATGAGGTTATTCTGTTGAAGAAGCTGCTCTCTCCTCCCTGCCTCTGCGGAAAGCCTTGCCAGATCTTACCATCCAAAACCTTGGAATTTGTGGTGGCCTGAGGTCTCATGCTCGAGGTTGGAAAGTTCGAGTAAGTCTGTTACTCTTAGGCTACTGACCAATTAAAATTGGTACATGATGTGGTGAGAGAAAGCGTGTGAGTGAGGTCAAGAGGTGGTAATTAAAAATGATGTAATGAGATGATCCAATTGCCCCAGGCCAGC
>NW_004444159.1:2013305-2022462 GCF_000243295.1 Trichechus manatus latirostris
ATCTGTCAGTGGAGACTTGTATGTTGCTGTGATGCTGAGCAGGTTTCAGGGGAACTTCCAGGCTAAGAGGGCTAGGAAGAAAGTTTGGCAATCTACTTCAGAAAATCAGCCGATGAAAACACTATGGATCACAAAGGTCTAATTCACAACTGATCATGGGGCAAGACTGGACAGTGTTTTGTTCTGGGCGGGGGCAGGGGTGACTTGACAGCAGCTAACAACAACAATATAAGATGGTTTTAAAAATTAAATCCAAGACTTGGTCTCCTTGGTACTTCATGCAATCAAATGAGTCAACTAGTTAACAGACCAAGACAGAGTACTACAAAGTTTTTAGAGGCATATTTAGGTTATGAGAAAAAATGATCAAGAAGCAGAAAATCCACAAAATAATCGCAAGGAAAGGAAGTCATCCTATCCCACGAGAACAATGGACCAACTGATATATTTGATCTTTTCTATAGAGAGCTTCTACATTTCTACATTGTTCATGATGGAACAAACCACCTTAGAGAAGGTTATTTAGTTAAAACACACACACACATAAAACAAGAAAATTGAATCTGAGATACTTTTTTCTTTTTTTTTACTTTGGGGTTCCCTAAAGCTTGTGTTGATCCACTTTTTTGTCCTTATTATTAATAAAGTCAAAGTTTACAAGATGAACCAAACAATCTCCTGGCACGTGGAACTTACTACTCATGCGTTTGGTACTCCAAGAAAGAGATTTACAAACCCAGCAAGAAAAAGAAATCAAAGGTACACTTGTGAATAATGTCCAACAAGAACTAGGGTGTGATGAAATGTCTCCACTCGCAGTTTCATGGTTTATTACTCCCTCTCAACACAATTAATTTTGCATTAATATAATTTATAAGACTCCATCTGCCAAGGTCTATTGCTAAACTTAAAACTTTTCACTCAATGAATTTTTAGTTGCTTATTAGGATTAGAATATATCACCTCTTAGAATATTAGTTCCTTAGCTTTATGTACCAAGAGAATGTTGAAGCAACCCTGTCCTTCATTGCTTGGGATTTAGAACAGCCTTATGTTTTCTATAGTAGATGAAAGAGGGGGTGCTGCCTGCACTAGATTTATTTTTGAGACTGAGAACTTAGGGACACATTAAATAGAACATACATTTAAAAATAAGCACCACCTGAAATTTCCAGTGTGTCGTCTCCACGAACATTATGATGATGTATATTTGCTGTAGTTACTGCAAAGTTTCCTATTGCTTTACCAAACACTCCACATTATTGGATTTGTTAGTCTACATTGAAACATAATTATGAATATGTGGTACTTAATAAAGTACTATTTAAAGGAAATACTTAGATCCAGAATCTTATAATTTAAATTGACAATAAAAATAAATCTCAAACTGTACCATAAAAAACTATTTGGAGCTCTGTTTACAAGCCTGACTGTGCTGATATCTGGAAAACAAACGCAATTATCCAGAGAGAGTTGGACAGCTGATAAATTGAGATTAAGATTATTTCCCTTGAATTATTTCACTATTTAACAAAAATCTAAAGATTTGATTCAATTATGAGTCCAGCAACCTTCTTCTGCTAAAAATAAAAAAAGTTATTAATTTGCTTACAAAGTAGATATTGATGAAATGAAACTAAAGCTCTGTTATGTATTGATTGTAGTAAGGACAAAGGAGTAAAAGAGCAAACGTTATTTTTAAGTATTACCTTTTTTTGGCAAAATAGAAACTTCTTCACTGCAATTTCTAGACCTCATAAAAGTTAAGACAATCAAGACCTACAGATAAACTTTTTCTCCAAATAGACTGTCCATAATATAACTCACAAGAGTTGAGGAAAAATTAGCTAAGATATTTTGGCGTCCAAACATATCCCAGAACCAATATTCCCACAAATGAGGAAGAGAAAATGCTACTTGACATGTCTTAATGCAACAATATGGGGAACAGGGTGAAAAAAACATATTTTTCCATGAAGCATTAGAAGGAACTTTCTGGTAACAGAACCAAGTCCTCCACAATCACAACATCTGATATTCAGAGTTCCAACCAGAACAAAAGGTTCTTTAGAACAAGGAACATGCTTGTCTTCTCAGAGTACTCATTTGATAAGTGTTATGGACTGAATTGTATCCCTCAAAAATATGTGTCAACTTGGTTAGGCCATGATTCCCAGTATTGTGTGGTTGTCCTCCATTTTGTGATTGATATAATTTTCCTATATGCTGTAAACCCTAATCTCTGCCTGTGATTAATGAGGCAAGACTGGCTTATGTTGAAGAGGATTAGGGTGGGATGTAACACACTTGCTCAGGTCACACCCCTGATCCAATATAAAAGGAGTTTCCCTGAGGTGTGGCATGCACCACCTTTTATCTTACAAGTGATAAAAGCAGAGGGAAGCAAGCAGGGCACGGGTAGGGGGAGCAGGGGTCCTCATACCACCAAGAAAGCAGCGCTGGGAGCGGAGCGCGTCCTTTGGACCTGGGGTTCCTGCACAGAGAAGCTCCTAGTCCAGGGGAAGATTGATGACAAGGACCTTCCTCCAGAGCTGACAGAGAAAGCCTTCCCCTAGAGCTGACTCCCTGAATTTGGACTTCTAGCCTACTAGACTGTGAGAGAATAAACTTCTATTAGTTGAAGCCATCCACTTGTGGTATTTCTGTTATAGCAGCAGTAGATAACAATGACAATAGAGATGAGCAGTTTAAACACTGGCTGTCTAAAATGGGAGGAGGGGGCACATAAAGGCATGTAGTGGCTGCCTTACACACTTTCATGAATGTGTTTGTGCTCAAAATGAGGGGGAAAAGGGAAAATTCCCATTGAATAGATTGCTCTTTTGCCTGATGAATCTGGGGAAGAGAGGGTGGGGGAAAATGCTGATACGAAGATGATGCAGTTGTAAGCATTTACTGTTAACAGGATTAACTGTGATTGTAAAACAAAAAACTATAACTATAGAAGTTGTAACTGAAAGAGTGGACTAAAGGGGAAGTGCTGCTGGACTGGAGTACAGTGGCTGAACCTAATGTCCCTTAAAGGTTTTGCTATGCTGATACCTTGAGAGGGTCAGAGCAAAGTAATAATGTTCTCTCAGTTAAATTTTATCAGAGGCCAGAAAAGGTAAAGCCAGGATGACCTTTTGGAGAACAGGACCAGATCAGATGGGCACTTGCAGCGGACCTGAATGGCTGGTACCTGAGTGACTTTACCCCAAGTGTTTTCGCCTTATGGATGGACTAACTGTTAATGACTGATTTAGACTGGTAAAATGTATGCGAAAGAACCCATGTCGAAAAGGCCAGAGGGTAGATTGCGGTGAGATAATTTCCTTTATGTGGCCTTTTGCTGTGGTTCTTTGCAAAAACAGTTTGAGAGATTTTTTTTTCCCTAATCCCTTAGGAGTTACTTTTGCCCTAGCTTCTACCCAAAAGGGTTTGTTACTTTTATTCAGGTTGATTGACATTTCCTGAGTAAACTATAAACAACTTGGTTTGATACTTTCTGCCTGGCCCTGGGCGGCAGTCTGCCCTGTGATTGGTATGCACTTTGCAGGGATTGGTCAACGGGCTATGCAAACGAGGTGACTATAAACTATGCAAATGAAGTATCTGTACCCTACTATGTAAATGAAGTGTCTGTGGCCTACTGAGAGGGGACTGGTCAGTTTGTGGCCCTGCTAGGAGAGGTCATGCCTTGAAATTGACAAGGAGTTGTAGATATAAGCAGCCAACCCCACAGAGGTTTCAGGAAGCAGGAAGAGACAGAAAGAAACAGGAAGAAAAGCAGCAGGAAGGAGCAGGTTAGAGAGAAGAGAGAAAGGAGGTAAAGAACCTCCTAAAAGAGCTGTAACATAGGTCAAGGACTGTAAAACTGAAGACAGCAAGAGGCCTACACGGGGCCAAGCAGCAGAGCCAGCTACAACAGGCCCAGGAGGGGCCCACTGGCAGCCCAGCAGCAACAGATGGCAGGGCCAAGAGGAGCCTGTCCTGAGGGGGCTGAAAGGATCCTGTCCTGAGGGCGTAAGAGGAACCTCTCCTGAGGGGGCCGAGAGGAGCCTGCCCTGAGAGGGACAAGAGGAACCTATCCTGAGGGGGCCTGAGAAGAGCCTACCCTGAGGGGGCCGGGAGGAGCCTGCCCTGAGGGGGCTGAGAGGAAGCCTGTCCTCAGGGTGCCGAGAGGAGCCTGTTCTGAGAGAGAGAGGCCTGCACGGCCAAGAGTCTGTCCTGCACTGCAGAAGGGAGACTTTGCCTGCATGCTTCCTGACCCTGATCCTGAGTAGTAGCCTGTTGATCCTCATCCTGAGTTGTACCCTGTTACTTCCTTAATAAACCACTTAACTGTAAGTATGGTCTGTGAGTTCTGTGTGGCCATTGCAACAGATTATTGAACCCAGACAGAAACAGAGAGTGCCGTGGGAGGGACGGCTAGTGTCAAAATTGGTAAAAAGGTTGGAGAGTGGAAGTATGTCTAACCTGTACCTCACAGGGATCAGCCTTGGGCTGATCTTGAGTCACAGGGTATGAACGAAAATTACTGCCTCTGTTTTTCTCATGAAAGGTTCTGGACACAAGGACTGGGCTTCATTCCCACTGTACCCTGAAAGCCCACCACAAAGTGCTTCATCTCCAGTGCCCAGAAAAGATGCTCAATAATTTTTTTTTTTCCCTCCTTTCACTGGGCAGCTGTTACATTTTTTGCAGTTTGAGAAAACATAATATAATATTTCTTGAAAAGAGATAATAAGACTCTTTTGATTTCTGGGAAAGTATTGGGATTCTGAGGCCTAGAAAATTTACTCTATGGAGTAGGGAGGACCTTTCTGGAGTTTAAAAAAAAACTACAAATGCTTCTTTTCCACTTGTGGCTGGTGCTCTTCGGAAAATGACAGTTCCCCCATAGTCTCTTCTTATAAAAAGCACAGCCTAGTGAAGTGAGACCAGCCTGTGTTCAAACCCCTGCCCTGTCACTTATGACCTTGGGCAAGTGACCATTTCTCAAACTCGCTGCTTCTCGTTTCCTCACCTTTAGCCTGGGGTGGCAATACTCTCTTGTAAGGATGTTGTAAGTATGGCAGAACTTGTTGTGAGTTATCAACTCATGTCCACTACCCATCTGACAGTTTGTCATACTGTGGTGACTTGCGTGTTGTGTGATGCTGGAAGCTGTGTCACCAGTATTTCAAATACCAGCAGGCTCACCCGTGGTGGAGAGATTTCAGCACACCTTCCAGACTAAGACTAGGAAGAAAGGCCTGGAAATCTACTTCTGCAAATCAGCCAGTGAAAACCTTATGCATCACAACACATCCAATATAGTGCTGAAAGATGAGTCCCCTAGGTTGGAAGGAACTCAAAATACACAGTGGCTGCAACGATGGACTCAAGCATATCAGCAATCGTGAAGATGGCAGAGAACTGGGCAACGTTCTGCTCTGTTTTACATGGGGTTTCTATGAGACGGAGCCAACCTGAGGGCAGCTAACAACAGTATCAACTAACATATTCCTTCCTCCTCATGCCCCTTCACATTCTTCCTTTTACCCTATAACACTTGCCCACTTGGGGTACTAGACATAAGTCAAACCACTTTCCCAGAGAGAAATTGCTGCAGCAGAACAAGAGAACCAAACAGCTAAATGTCTGGCTTTTAAGTTTGAGATGTCAAGATCCTTACATAAACAAGAAATTGGGTAGAACACCTAGTACAACACCAGGTCTTCCCCCCTTCACTCTTTCCCAGACATCTGAGAAGAAAACAATCTCCAGGTCCTGGGACGATAAAGAGCAAGAGAGAAGAGGAAAGGGGCATGGTGCTGGCATGGGCCTCTGAGGACGGGCCTTACCTTGGGCAGAGCTTGGGGAGGAGAATGCTAGAAATTCCAGCTAGATCTGAAATCCTGCCCTTTGCTTCCTGCCTGGAGTTCTGGGGGCAACAACCCCCATGGAGTCCACACAACCCTTGGGCAGAGGAAGCAGAGTAAAAGTGGCTGTGTGGGTGACTGGAGGAGTCACAGGGAATCTCTCGGGGCCCCCAGAGAGCGGGGAGAATGGTGCTATCCTTCCCCATATACTTGGGAAGGGAGTTAGCTGAGACATCGCTGGCAGGCCTGCAAAGAAAAGGGCTTGCAGTGAGCAGAGTGGCAGATGCTGGCTTGGGCAAGATGGTTGGCTGGAGCTCAGAGGGAAACACACCTGTCAGTGGACGCCGAGGAGAAGTGGGACCATCTATACCTGGGGATGCCTGGGACCATATAAGAAAAGCCACACCCCAGGGAATGTCCCTGGGAAGACGGCAACCCAGGACAGATGCTTTCATGCCAGGTAAATGCCCCAGGAATTAGATGCAACCCCACGAAGAAGGCATGCTAAGATTAAAACAGAAAAAACTCTGAATTGACTCCATTAAGTATCTGCCATCCAGCAGAAGTGGGGATTGTGAGAAAAGCTAATTTATAGAAAAAGTTATATGTCTTGCAATAATGCCAAACATGTGACCTTAAAAACCGGAACTACTAAAGACGGTGAAAAACCATGTAACAATTTTGAGCACTAGATCTGTGGAAGACACTCAGTAGTTACTGTCACCAGTCTCTTGAGTATGGAACGCTTAGTTGCCAAGTGACCCATCTTTTCTTTATTTCCCTCTTGCAGTTTGTCTACTACTGTTGAGCCCGCACATAGGCTATAGTAAACCTTGAAAATGTTGGCAGTATGGCACATTGAAATTTTGTTCATTTCCTGACAACCACCCACTGCCCTCAAATGTCCTTTGCTACTGGTCCCACATTGCCGAGGTGTGTTTCCTACAGACCTTCCATGAAAACAGAGAAGACTGGGGAAATAAGCATTCACACATTCATCCGTTCATTCATTTACCCCACTGTGCTAGATATATGATAGTGAAAAGCCATAGTCCCTACCTGCAGTCCGTGGGGGATACAGATAAGGCCCCAGCCCACTTCAATCTAGTGAAATGCAGGTTAGCAGGTGTTGCTATGGGTGCACCCACCCAGAAGTGCACCCTAACCTGTCCTTGTAAGGTTAGGGCATTTTTCCAGGGGAGCTGACATTTACGTAGGAGGTGAAGGGTGGGGAAAAGATCCAAATAAGCAGTCAGATGTGAAATATCGTAAGGAGTTAGAATTGATATGATTTGGCAATCAGAAAGGGGGGAGTGGGGAAGGAAAAAGAGAAATCTAAAACAATGCCCTCGTTGCTGGCGTACGAGGCTGAGTATGTGGCGACACCACTCTCTGGAAAGGCGCACAGAAGAGGCAGGCTTGGGGAGGTGAAACAAGCTTCCTCCACGTGCAATTTGAGGGGTCCCCAGGACTTCTAAGTAGTGATGTTCGGAGGGCAATTAGAGAGAAGGCCTGAAGCTCAAGAGAAAGAGAGAGAGAGTTCTGGGTTAGAAATACAGATCTAAGAAACACTGGATCAATGCCAAATTAAAGCAATGGGAGGAGGTGAGGCGGCCATGTAGAGTAAGAAGAGAGACAGGGTCAAGGGTTCAGAGGCCACTGAACTCTAACATTTAAGGGGCCAGAAGTGGTGTCTGTAAAGGAGACTGGGGGGAGAGGAGAAGGCAGAGACACAGAGAAGGGAGAGAGAAAGAGGAGGAGAAAGGGAGAGGAGGAAAGGGAGAGAAGAGGGGCAGAGCAGAGGAAAACCAAGAGTTGGGGGAAGAGAAGCCAGTAGAAGGCAAGCCATGCTCCATGGAGGAGAGGGCCACCTCACTGAAGCAGTAGGGATGCACAGTCACAGGGGAGAATGAATGAAGTGCCCACTGGAAATACTTCAGAATTGTCCAAAGTAGCTGAAATCACTTCAGTAAATTGTGAAACAAGTTGTGATTCTGTTTGTGTTGAGATAATGTGAAAATCACAATATTTTCATCAGGAGAGAAAATAAAACTTGGCCACTCCCTCAGGCAAGTAACCTGCTTCTCAAGACCCTCTGCCCCATGATGGGGGAAGCCAGAAGGCAGTGGTGGCTGAGGATCGAGGATCCAGAGGTGAGAAGGGAAGGCAGTGGTGGAGGCAACACTTTCAAGACTTTCATCTGGGAAAAGGTGCATGCTGAAGGTGGTGGGGTAGGCAGGGTGATGTTCTGTGACAGAGAGGAAGTGTGAATGCTCACAGGAAAGAGACTGAAGAAAAGATAGACTGGAAGATGTATAGGGGATAGCGGGTACGTTTGAGGCTGTGGGGAGCGGGCCCAGAGCGCAGGAGTGGAAACCAGCCCCATACAGGGAGTTCGAGCTCTTCAGCTGGGACAAGGAGGAAAGCGGGCCATGGAGACAGGCTGAGAAGTGGGTTGGTGGGCAAGCCCACATGAAGAAGTGTTGGGAAATGCAGCACCATGGGTGACAGAGAAGCTTGATCGGCTGTTTCATCCTGTTTTGTTTTTACTACGAAGTCCTCTAGGACTATGATGAGCAAAGACAAACTGCCAACACTGTAGGCTTGCGCCCCTGCCAGAAGCTAGAAAAAAATTCTCACAAAGTTGAAAGGACAAGGGAAGGGGACCAAGTTTTCAGTACTTGAAAACAAATTTGAATGCGTGCACACACACACACACACACACCCCCAGCAAGAACAGGTGTGTGTGTGTGTGTGTGTGTGTGTGTTCGTTCCAGAATCAGCATTAAAACAAGTGGTGCTGATTCAGAACATGACTGGGGCAACTGGTAAAGTGCAAGAGGCTTCTGGAAGGGAGCTCCAGGCATGCGGCAGGTATCACTCAGGAGAACCAGCCCAGAGTGAAAACTCCACCATACTGACTGACCCAATCAGCTCCGGCAACCCTGAGAAAGAGCAAAGGAGGGGCCTGGGCAGTCAGGAGCCTGCACCAAGTCCCCACACATCCCTACGCATGGTGTGGTCAGAGGGTGTGAGAAGCAGCTGCTCCCAGACCCAGCAGGCTCACCATGGACAGGCTGGGATCACTGCAAAAGGGCCAGCCAAGGAAGACCTACACGCTGGGAAATGGTTGCTAGCCACCAGTACTTCTGTGTGTGTGTGTCTCAATATCATCCATGCATTTTCAAGGACAATATGAACGGAATCTCATTTTTCTGCCTATTTTTTTTTAACTTCCCACCTACTCCTCAGCCAGTATAATTTTGGTTTTCACAGTATCTTTGGGGGTT
>NW_004444159.1:2023825-2024598 GCF_000243295.1 Trichechus manatus latirostris
CTTCTTGGGTTTGCAGCTTTAGCCCCTAACCTTGAGGTCTATCACCAGTTCCCTCAACTAGTTGCTACAGATCCTTGCCCAGGAATATTTGGTGGTAGAAATTTAATTTCTTGAGCCCCTGGCAAATGTTGCCAAGCACCCCACTGTACCTCACTGACTGGAGAGGTGCACTCCAGAGTGGTACAAGGATGACCCTGCCGGAGGTGCTACAAGCTGTTCAACCATTCTTTACCTCAATGTTCACCCTCACTTCCTATTACTTCTCACAGGTCGCACTGATCACATGTGCTTTGAAGCTATACTTGAAACAGGCACCCCAGCCTGGTATAATGTTATCAAAATGACTTCTGATTTCAAAAATCAATCTACCGTAGTCAGCAATCCAGAAGGTGTATTAATCATGCCACGTGTAAGCCTGAGCCCACAAATCAGCAAACAGGAAGGATAGCTCTAGGAGAGAAATGAAAAGAAAAAGGAAATTTGTGGGATTTAAGGTAAGAAATCTGGTTATTACTATAACAAAAGTAATTAAAATTCAATTGTTGTTGTCAGCTACTGGTGAGTTGGCCTCCAACCCATGGCTAGCCCATGTGCAACAGGATCAGACCACGGCTATCCATAGGGGTTCTTTTCGTTGTTGTTGAGAACAACACAACAAAAACATACACCAATTTGTGTTTCTACATGTACAATTCAGTAACATCAATTACATTCCACAGGGTTTTCATTGGCTGATTTTCAGAAATAAACTGCCAGGCCTTTCTTCCTAGTCT
>NW_004444159.1:2025740-2027829 GCF_000243295.1 Trichechus manatus latirostris
TGTGCTCCACAGGGTTTTCAATGGCTGATTTTTCAGAAGTAGATCGCCAGGACTTTCTTCTGAGATGCCTCTGGGTAGACTTGAACCTCCAACCTTTCAGTCAGTGGCCGAGTGCGTTAACCATCTGCACAACCCAGGAACTCCATCAGAGGATTAGAGGAAAGCAAACAGGAAGAGAACTAGTCTGTTTAGCTCTGTACAGCAGCTCTGGGGAAAGGGATCATGTGAGAAGGATGTAAAAACCATTACCCAGATTTGTATATCATCTGTGGATCTCAATTATTCCTGCGCTTCCCACCTCTCGTGTCAGAGAGGACTGACAGTTGGCTGCTGGTGACACTTGAAGTGGGACAAACTATCACATTGGTGTAGATGCAAGGAAACCCTTCCCTTTGCCCCCTGAACCAGCTCACCTGCATGTGGCTGTTTGACCGGACCCTCTAACTGAGCACTTTCTCTATTACCAATGACTGCTTTTCCTTCTACTTTCTGAGCTGTGTCCTGAATTGCTAAGTTGGCCTTGCTTTTCACCGGGGGCTGTCAGTCCTGGGCTGATGGGATCTGCAGAGTTTCTCTACACACCCACAAAACTAACAGACAGAGCCGCAACCTGCTCCCTCGATGGCCTGCCTGGAGTAACAGGTGCTGGTCGGGGCATGTCGCACCCGCAATGTGAGGGCTCTGGCAAAGGAAGCATTTCCAAGGGGATTTCCGGAGGGATTTGATTGAAAAACAAGGAAAAACAGTCTAAAGAAGGGAAAAGCAGCTGTTTGGAAATAAACTGTAAAACATCTGTAGCACACGACCAACATTCTCTAAGCACGAGCATGAAGTTTTAAAGGGACCTCATCTTTCAGAAACAACATTCCAACCAAGCAGTGCACACCACCTGCAAATCAATAGCTTGAAGTCTTCCTAGTGGGGCAGAGACAAGGTGTGTCCAGGTGTGCTAGCATGGGGGACACTTCAGCTCCTCCGCAGCCACTGAGCACAGTTATCTTCTGCCACAACAAGCTGCAAAGAAGGAAAAAGATGCAGAGAAAATTTCACCATAAGGCAGTATTTTCTTATTGTGGATGAAGTCAAGGAAGCAAACACACTTGGAATTCCTCTCCGCCTGCTGGGAAGGCTGAGCTTCTACTTAGTGCATTTTTAGGACTCTTTGGGGTATACTAGTAATCAAAGGGCAAAGAAACATTCTGCATAGTTTCTTTGGATTCATTTGCATCATTGCAATAGAATTCGGTGATCTTTTTTTGAAATCAAGGTTCAAGGGTCTAAGTAGCTCCATTTATTTTTCAGTAACTAAGTTACCAGAAACTTGTAGCATGGCTGTATTTATTTTCTGAAGGAGGCTCCAAGTTGGCAAAACGGTCCTTGGAAGGACATATTTCTTCACGTTCTCTTGATCTCAGTGTGTGGAGATTCGCTTAACAGCTGTTTTATGTACAAGCGTTTTTTCAGCCACGTCCTCCCCCACCATAAACAGACTTTTTTAAAGCGAAAGAAGTCTGCAAGACACAACAAAATATGAGGCTGATTCTCACGCTCCTGCCAGCAGCAGACATGGTAAGAGTTTAAAAAGATCATCGTGTTGCGTGCCTTCCATTTATTTTTTAATAGCTTAAAACAAAACTGGAGTTGCAAACGAAAGATGCTCCCTTACCTCGTGTCAGCTAAGGAGGCGTTTTTCAACTGATCGCCACTCGAAAAGACAATCGTGGTGTAATAGCATGTAATAAACACAACCTGTTTAACTAGGTGTCTGACAATTCTGAATTTCAAACACCAAAGACCAAGGAGTCTGACTTACTAAGGGGTCCAAGTTTTGGCACATGCAAAGAAATTAAGAGGAAACAAGCAAATGGACCAGCCCTCTCTCAGGTACACGCATTTATTAACTGCAACAATAATTCCTTGTATTGGTTAACATCATTAATTTGAAGAATACCGAGCTCAGTAAGCCTGTTATCTTCTTTACCTCTACAGTGTTGATGGATAGGAGACAAGTATTATTCACTATTTTTATAAACACAGAAAGTGGAGTATTACCAGCAAACTCTTTTAAACCTAGACAGCTCCCCCACCC
>NW_004444159.1:2029024-2030513 GCF_000243295.1 Trichechus manatus latirostris
TTTTTTTTTTTTTTTAATGTAAAGGATATAAGTGGCAAAGAGAAGTCAAATAAAAATGGTTAAGGCTTCTCAGACCAGAAGGATGGAACTTTAGAAAGGACCCAATAAAAATATACAACATCGTAGAGGATGAGAACACCAAATATTCTGGGCACTTTACATGTTATCTCATTTAATTTTCATAGTACATTTATAAGGAAGATATTTCCATTTTATATTCTCAGTGATCTATTATCTCTCCTGTATTGTCAAACACTCCCTCTCAGCTGGATCCTTCCAAGGGACAATTCAAACTTGCTCAGATCTCTCCCCACATTAAACATACAAAGCCCTCTTTGCCCTTACTTCCTACTCCAGCTCACACTCTCTCTCCTCCACTTCACAGCCCAATTTCACAAGTTATCTATATTTGCTGTCTTCATTTCCTCTCCTCTTAGCCTCACCCATTCTTAGCCTCACGCATTCCAATATGTGTTTTGTCAAGCTCTCTCCACCAAAATGGATCTTAATAAAGTAATCAGGGACCTCCATGTTGCAAAATCCAATGGATATTTTTAAATTCTCATATTACTGATCTCTCAGCAGTATTTGAAACTGTTAATCACTCCCTCCTTCTTGACACACCCTCCTCTCAACGCTCCTGGCTTTTCTCCTACCTCCCTGGCTGCTCTGTCTCAGGCCTAGGCCTTCTTCCCCCTCACTCAATAGTCTTTCTTTAGGCAAGTTCATCTGTACCCATTGCTTCCATTATCATGCCCACATTGATGGTGCCCAAGTCCTAGACCACTCCTCTCCTTCAAACTCCAGAACTGTATAAACCAATGTCTACTCAACAATTCCCCCTGGATGTCTCAAAGCCATCACAAATTCAACATGATCATGACTGAATTTATAATCTACCTCCCACCAACCCAGTGGGGGAGGGGGGCTTCCAGGGTTCCCTATCTCAACGAATGATACTGCCTCTATCCAGGTCTACAAGACCTGAACGTCATTCTCTACGACTCCCTCCCTCTCTCCTTTCTCTCTTATACATCACCAATCCTGTCAATTTACCTCTGAAACCTCTCTAATTCATCCACCTTTCTCCATCTCCTCTACCATTCATGCTACCGTCATTACTCAACAGAGCTAGTAAAATAGCCTTCTAAGTGGGTTATGTCCATCCACTCCCCCATTCTGTCTGTTCTCCACACTAAAACCACAGTGACCTTTCTTCAAATGAGTATTTCATCCACTCACGTCCACCAGCATCATCACCACCCCCACAGTCACTTAAAGCCCTTAATCACTTCCCATTGCTCTTTGGATAAACGTGAAAATCGTGAATAAAGCCTGCAAGAATTTGCACTTACCTCCCACCCCCATCTTTCAGTTCTTCAAAAGCTCCATGTTCCCTGCAGATGTAGGGCCTTTGACAAAACGTTGTTTATTCCAGGAACCCTTCCCAGACCTCTCAGTCTTGGTCAATATCCTGTGCTACTCAGGG
>NW_004444159.1:2030613-2048442 GCF_000243295.1 Trichechus manatus latirostris
ATACCTGTTCTCCTCTAGTCTGTGAGTTCTATGAGAGCAGGGGCTGTGTCTGTTTTTACTGAACTATAATATATCCTAGCGTGCAGGGCCTGGCACATGGTGGGCACTCAATAAGCACTTGTTAAGTGAATGAATGAAATGGAGACTCGGTTATATAACGTGCTTTAGTCAGTGGGTGACAGAATTAGGAATCAGAGCCAGGTGTATCAAATGCTAAGGGTCATGTTCTTTCCCTTGCCCCACGCTGCCTCCCACAGCAGACACTAAAGGCATGTGTTGAGTATGAATATCAATATGGTGGAAACCAACTAGCTCACTAAGCCTTAGAACACATCACCAAGGAGCATACCTCACAGCTGACGGGAGATATAGCAGTGTGGCATGGAGGAAGGAGCATCGTTTTTGCCAGTTACTGGCTATGTAAATGTCAGCACGTTACTGAATCTTTCTGTGCCTCGGTTTCCTCATCTGTAAAGTGGTAGCAAGAGCAACATAAACACCTATTTTACAGAAATTTGGTGAGGACTAAGCAGGATGCAAACAGCACAGAGCTTGGGACATACTACATATTCAATAAGACAGGGCTAGAAGAAGTTTTAGAAGTAGCTTCAATGATAGTGTTAGGGCCAATAAAAGACAGTAAGTAACCATACTGTGTTGTTTGGATTAGAAAGTTGTTAAGAGGTATAAGTTAAATATATAATTGTCTCACTTACATTTTACAAACATTTATCAATCCCTTACTAAGTAGAGGAGTGTCTGAATGGTGCAAATGGTTAATGCGCTTGGCTGCTAATGGAAAGGCACCTTGGAAGAAAGCTGTGGCAATCTACTTCCAAAAAATCAGCCATTAAAAACCCTATGGAGCACAGTTCTACTTCGACACACATGGGGTCATCATGAGTCAGAGTCAACTTGATGGTAACTGGTGGTGGTTATAAAATAGAAGTTGTTTGGGAATAAAAGAAGGGTTTAAATTAATTCAAGGAGTAAGGAAAGCTAAGAGAGTTTGAAGGATCTTCCTTACTTTTAAAAAGAATTACAAATGTCATCATGGTGAGTGGACAGTATGGAGCCAGCAAGACACACAAGGAGATTTAGAATCAAAATGGTCGTAGTGATACATCACAAATTCTAGAACATCTTATTCCCTAGACATAAGCCATGACAAACCAATGCTGCAGTTAAGTGGAAGAAGCACAGAAACAAATTACTGAGCTTGTGCACTATCTAGATTCTATTTAATTCAAACTCACACACTCAGCCACATACAGCCTAAGACATAAGGTAGCATGAGGTGAACCAGAGCTGAAAAATGGTTTCCCAAAGGTGGCCTGTGGTTTCAGTGAAGAAAAACCATACACACCCAAACACTCTCACTAGACACCACAAAATGACACAGGGAGTACCAACAAGGCATCAGTGAAAAGCTGTTTCTTGTCAGTCCCTTTTTGACCTCAGATGGCATCTGTTTGCTATTTAAGGAACCCCCACCTTGGGTTTCCTCATCTCTAAAATGGGGATAATAACCTCACAAGAGTACAGTGCAAATAAAGTGAAACAGTGCACCTAAAAACAGTTTGGAAAAGACAAAGTTCTAAGTAAGAACAATGACATTTCACCACCATTCTTGATTAGTATAGTATTCGCAAATTAAAGTCTCAATCAATGGTCTCACAGCAAATTCACAGTCAGCTGGCTTTTCCATGTTTTATGTTCATTTTTAACAAAAGCTGCTGTCAAAACAGGTTTTGTATCTTACATCCTATCACTGTAAAACTGATTTTGGAAGCTGACAATAAGAACTAACTTATATTTCATGTCCTTCGAGAATCAGTTGTCCAGCCTGGTGAGATCATTTAGAACCTTCCATCCTTCACCCCAGCTTTGCAGTCATTGATAAAAATCTGTATGGGAAAAGTCCAAGAACAAAAACCTGTGACATGCCTGGAGAAATGTCCTTCCAGGTTGATCTCCTTCGTTTATACCCTATTTGTATGATTGTTCAACTGCCCAGAAAGTCCTCCATTCTTAACACCAGCCATCCCACTGGCCTCTATCTTGTTCATAAGATTATTAAGATAGGCTTTATCTGATGCAATATAATAAGGAACATTGTTGAGGTTTCATTTGTGCTGTTTATAGTTACTTTTGCAGAAAGAAGAGAAAGAAGAACTGCACAGAACTACAACTCTGAGTGATAAACCACAAAAACAACAGCAGAAACTGTCCGTAAAGAAACCACAGGGCTCAGGCTGTGGGGGCACAACACCAAATCTCGTGTAAAAGGTCTTGAGAGGGTAAAAATCCAAAACCCCTTAGGAAATGTCCATGTCTCTAGGAACTATGACTCATCACTCCCCATGAACGTTATGCAATAACTGAGGATGTGTTACCAGAACACATTGTAGAATTAGTAAATAACAATGATAACAGCAATGGATGATATCTGCCTGGGTTATAGGAGGTAAGGCCTTGGTAGACTTTGACTTGAGAACTGATAACTCCTCTTCTAGACAAAAGAGATTTCTCTTCCAGAAATTCCTTTTTCTGGTCCTTATTGGTTATCAAAGTTAGTTTTAATTTGAAGGTGTTTGTTTCTTTATATTTTCCCATATGGTAACACTAGGGATTCCAGAGCCAACAATCATACACTACTTCTTGTCTACTATTTCATTGTGATCATCCAATCTAGGAAATCTATAATAAAAGAAAGGGGGAGTTTACTATCCTTGGAAAATGTATGTCAGCTCCTGTTCATTGCCACTCTCTGCTCTGAGTGTTCATCAACCATCTGTCTAATAAAACAGTCTAGAATTTCTCAAAAAAAAAAAAAAAGCAATCTCATTAGATACTCAATCCACCAAAGTGGGGAGTGCAATGAAGACAATAACTTGAACATCCCTGTCTTAGGCTGGGTTCTCTAGAGTAGCAAAACCAGTAAAGCATATACATGTATATATAGAGAGATTTATAACAAAGAAATGGCTCACAAAATTGTAGAGGATGGAACATCAAAAGTCCGTGGATTAGGATAGAGGCTTCTCACGATTCACGTAGCTGCAGGGGCTGGCAAACCCAAGATCAGCAGGTTGAAGAGCAGGGCTCTTGCTCACAGGCTGTGAATATCAACAAATTCCAAGGCTGGCAGGCAAGACCGCAAGGCTTCTCCTGATTCATGTAGCTGCAGGTGCTGGCAAATCCAAGATTAGCAAATCGGAGAGCAGGGCTCTGCTCACAGGCTGTGAAGATTGACGAATCCCAAGATCAGCAGATAAGCAGATAGCTCAAGTTCCAAGAACCGGAGGTCAGATGAACAGGAGGCAGCCGCAGGATCCAGAGCAATCAAAAAGCCAGAACGTCTGCTTATATTCGGATGCAGGCTACACCCCTAAGGAAAGTCCCTTTCAACTGACTGGCTACTCACAGTGGATCCTATCATGGGAGTGATCACATATAAACACTGAGAATCATGGCCCAGCCTAGCTGACACACAGTCTTAACCATCACAATCCCCCAGATGGCACCATGGTAATTTGGCACTTTGGGTGCCCACACTTCACTGAGTTATGGGCTACTTGGGCACCTATGACACATACCTGCTGGCCTGTAGGGGGGAAAGCACATTGGTCCTTTAACTCAGCTTCTTGGGGAGACCCAAAGGGATCCAGAGCTTGCCAAGATGATCCATCCAGTAGCACTAAAGTCACTAAATACTACTACTTCTCAAGAAGCACAGGTGGATGGAGTGCCTAATGTTAAAGTGGGGGCATTGGGTGGCTCAGTGGTAGAATTCTCCTTTTCCGTGCAAGACATCTGGGTTCAATTCCCAGCCAATCCACCTCATGCACAGCCACTACCTGTCATGGCGACTATGCTGTTGAACAGGTTTTAGTGTAGCTTCCAGACTAAGACAAACTTGTAAGAAAAGCCTGGTGATCTACTTCCAAAACTCAGCCAATGAAAACCTTATGGATTACAAGAGTCCAATTTGCAACCCCTCATGGGGATGGTGCAGTACCGGGCAGCATTTCGTTCCGTAGTGCGTGGAGTCACCATGAGTCTGGGGCCGACTCAATGGCAGCTCACAATAACTAATAATGTGCATTTATCACCTGTGTACTCTGATTGCTTTGAAATGAATGTACCTAAGAGATGTAAGTCATGTCTTCTTTTACATACATCTCCTCACAAAGTTTCATAATGTACACAAGTCAGCAGACAGTAACACAGTGACTTAAAATTGTTTTCATACAGCCCACTTGCCCTCCCCCCTCCCCCAGAGGGGATGTCCCTCTGGATAGGAACGCATACCTGGACTTCTGAACTAACAGGTAATATTCCTTATATAAAAGCCATTAACACTCATTTTGGGGAAGGAGGAAAAACAGAAGTATAATGCCACCAGTATGTAACTTTCTTGAAGCCAAAGAAAATACTAATGTATGCAGCCACGGGGCCTGAAGAGGGTTTGCAGGCTAATTCATCATGGCTGCAGCCCAACCAAGCCAGGCCCCTCTGTGAGAGGCTGCTCCCAAAGTAGCCTGACTCTAAATATAAAGGTGTGTTTGGAGAGAGTGCTAATTTGGTCGTTCTGATGTGTTTACTGGAGCAGTGGTTAAGAGCTTGGCTGCTAACCAAAAGGTCCGCAACCCAATGGGGCAGTTCTACTCTGTCCTATAGGGTCACTATGAGTCGGAATCAACTAGAGGACAACAGGTTTGGGTTTTTTGTTTTGTTTTGTTTTTGATGTGTGTGTTTACTAGGGTTTTATGCTTTACTTTCCGCTTTTTCTCCCATATTTATTAAAAAAATAATGATGCCAGAAAGATAGAAGTCTTCATTGGGGCCATCAGCTTGTTTTGTTTTATTTTCATATTGGCCTAAGTTCTCCCAGCTCTGCCCCGGCTCCTCTCTCCCGCCTCCCTCCCTAGACCTGCAAGTGCCAGCGGGCCTTACAGGAGCTCCTTATACAGTGTGTCTTCCATTTTCCAGGACCTGTCCTGTTGCTAGAGAGGGCATCCCGTGTCACACAGAATCACTCTCGGGAATTTTAGGATGCTTTATAGAAGGTGTTTTTATAAAGCAGGTATTCGTAGGTTCTGTAATTTTTAAGTCACAGTGAATAAAAACTTTGAAGAAGACGGTTCTATCCAGTTCTCGCTCTCTTGCTTTGATGGGCTGCCTATGAGCGTGTGCCTATGAGGAGTATTAAGGGTTTGCCAGCTAAAGTGCACACGAGGGCTGCCTGCCTGTGACATCTGCCACCTTGCCAGCTCCCAGATCAATCTGGCCAACTAGGCCAGCACCTCTGTGCTCCTTGACCCCTCCACGTGCCCTGACCCTGAAAATGCCTGCCAATTCAAAGAGGATAGCTGGCCTCTCAGGTGGAAGATCATCACTTTCGGATCATCTGTGTACTCTCATCGCTTTGAAAGGAATGTACCTAAGAGATATGAGTCATGTCTTCTTTTACACACATCTCTCCACAAAATACATGAATAGTTCCACTTCTCTGCTGGAACCTCCAGGTAAAGCTTAAATATACAAGGCTTAGGAGCCATTTTTGGAATCCCTGAGTGGTACAAATAATTAACGTTAACCGAAAGGCTGGCCATTTGAGTTCACCCAAAGGGCCTTGGAAGAAAGACCTAGCGATCTACTCTCAAAAAATCAGCCACTGAAAACTTTAGGCAGCACAGTTCTACTTTACACATATGGGGCCCACGTGAGTCAAAGTCGACTCAGTGGCAACTGGTGGTTTTTTGTTGTTGTTTTATTTTAGGAGACATTCCTAGGTCTACACCAAACACAGTTTGTCATTATGACCTCCCCATATTGTGGGAATGTGGGTGCCTGATCTTCTGAGAAAAAGTTTTGGGACTAGATGTTCAAGTTGTAGCCAGACTGTACTCTTAAGGGCTTGACCTCCACCCTACTCTGTGCCTTCTTTTCCATCTTCTCCCCATCTCTTCCTCTTACTATCAATAAGGTAAAACTGGGGGACAGGCCTGAGTCACCCCCTATTTCAATAAAGATGTTAATGTAAGATATATTATCTAAATGTATTTGTACCTAATACCCTCTTAATCTGACAACAATCAGTAGCAAAGTTGGAGGATTAGACATAAGAACAAATTTTGGAGACCAACTACTCTGAGGAAACAGCCCGGATGACAAATGGCTATCACGCCATGAGCAGCTTCCTCCTGAAAGAGTATAAGTGGGCAGGGGGACTGCCGACTGTGTACAAAGGAGAGGTTCCTTGGGCACCATCCTTTTCCCTGAAGACCCAAGAAAGCAAGCTACATATGTGAGCCAGACAACCCAACTTCACATTCTTTTCTCTGTTAACTTACCTTTATTTTATCAAAGTCTCTATAAAAGTCTTTTTTAAATGTCCCAGTCCAGTCTCTACTGGGTTAACGGTTTTGGGCCAAAGTAAAAAAATGAGGAGCCCTGTCAGAAGCTCTAAGGTCAGGCCTTTATGTATATAACCCAGGCAACTATCTCAATGACTCAGTTCTTTATTTCAGTTTGGAGTTTTGCTTAATCAACTTGGGTAACTACCCCTCAAAAAATAACACAATTGCCAAGCCTTACAAAACTTACCTTTTATTCCCTCCTTTGGTTACTTAACATATGAGGGGCATTGCTTAGTGTTTTAATCACTTTTTAAAAATGAAAGAAAAATGTAGAAAGCATTGCATCGGAAGTGCTGTTTCATCCTAACGTAAGTTGAATGGGTGAAAAGTAAGTTACTCAAAAATAAACAATTTCTTCTTATAAATGATGGAGAATGGTGCCTTCTTTGTTACTTCAACTGTTTACCTTAGGTTTAGAATAGCAGAAGATAGATTATAAATCTGAGCTAAATCACTGGGATTGGTGAAGAGCACTTGCAAACTTATCTCCAATAATCAAGAAGGGAGCTGGAATGCCAAGCAAAGAAATTTCATCTTGGATTTGAGAAGCAAAGAATGGGAGGGTGACAAGATCATAGAACTGATCTTGCTCCACGTCTCAGACTGGGGGGCATGAATCCTGGGTCCCTTCACACCTGCCAAAGGGTGGTCAGTCCCACAGGTGAAAGAGCTCAGCTTCTTCCGGGGGAGTCCATTTTCCTTATTAGGAGATCATTTAAAACACAATGTTTACATTAAAACAGACAAGGAAGCAACGTGGACAGTAAGTAAAATTTGCCTGATTTCTTGACAGAATGCAAGAGATTTGAAAAAAAATCACAGGCTCCTGGTGGCACCCATGAGTGCCCTGGACCTTTCTGGAAGGCAAGTTTGCTCTCCACAGCCACTGGGGCCGCTTCAGTAGCCCTGATATTCTCAAAATTCCCCACCGAGGTTGTCTCTGAAGCAGGAGAGAGAAAAGTTTCAAAACCCAGAGAGCTCCAGCTTAGTTAAAAGTCCATGAATTCTTTAACATTTTTCTTAAAACTTCATGTGAATTTTCATTATGTTTCACAACATATCCATGGATGTTTTAATAAGGAAATAATGGGTCCAGGACGACCTTTGTGTTGTTCTTTTATATCTTAGGAGCCCCCCAAGGATACTGAGGGTCCAGGAAGACCTTTCTGTTGATCCTGTATATTTTAGGAGCCCTCCAAGGATATGTATGTTTGTTGGAGAAGCAGGTAGAAAAACTCTAGACTGGAAGTTAGAAGATTTGAGCTCTATTCCTGTTCCCGTCACTGGCCAGCCATGAGGCCCTAGGCAAGTCACTACCTCTTTGGACTAGATGATCTCTAAATCTCCACTATCCCCCAAAATATCATACTTAGATCACACATCCAATGCTTCTTCTCTCCCCTCCCCAAATTCTAAGAACAACTGGCACTCACTGGACACACTTCACTCCCTCCTTCTTCTAGTTCGTATGGTCCTAGTGCTACAGTTACTGTGTTTGGGAGATGGGGTGGAGAGAGTGCCATTATGTTTTTTAAAAGGAAAATACAACAACATTTTTTAGAATTTCACAGTGCAGCTCAATGTGAAAAGGCTTTAAGTCCCGAAATGAATAAACCTTTCAATCTGTTTGGAATCTTTATGAAAGAAGAAGGACAAAAATGAGCTAAAAAATAAGACAAATTCTAACTTTTGTGAAAATCTGTTGGGAATCTTTATATATATATATATTTATTAATACCACCACAAGAGTTCTTAGCATACACTTTGGAAAATGGCAAATGAGAATAACTGTCTAAGTCCTTTGTACTGGCATCTTTCTCCACCTGTCACCCTAGTAGCTGTAGACACCAAGCAACTAAGTTGTGATTCACCCAGATGGCCACACAGAGCGAAGTAGTAACAACCTGTACTAAGAAAGACGATGTGAGCTTCACATTTTACAATTACCCCTTGGCACCTCTCTCTCCCTGTTACCAAGGCAGCAACCATGGTGGGAATATCCCTCCACATTTCAGTGCCTTCCAACCGTCCTTGGGTGTTTTTGTTTTGTTTTATTTTGTTTATAGTAATTTTAATCATTTTTAAGTGTACAATGGCATTCATTGCACTAACAATGTTGTGTAACTATCAACACTGTCTATTTCCAAAACTTTTTCATCATCCCAAATAGAAACTCGATACTTATTAAGCAATAACTCCCCATTCCCTCGTCTCCCAGCCCCTACTTTTTATCTCTATGCATTTGTCTATCCTAAATATTTCATATAAATAGGATCAAACAATATTTATCCTTTTGAGTCTGACTTATTTCATTCAGCGTAATGCATCAGAACTCATTTCTCTTAATGGCTGAATAGTATTTCATTATATAGATGCACCATATTTTGTTTATCCATTTATCTGTTTACAGGCACTTGGGTTGGTTCCATCTTTTGGTTATTGCGTGTAATGCTGCAATGAACATTGATGTACACGTATCTGTTTGAGTCACTACTTTAAAGATTTTTAGATATATACCTAGGAATGGAATTGCTAGGACATACAATAATACTAGAAGCGCTGGTGGAGCAGCGGTTAAGCCCTCCATGGCTAACCAAAAGGTCGACTCAAACCCACCAGCTGTTCCACAGGAGAAAGATGTGGCAGTCTGCTTCATAAAGTAGACTACGTGGCAGGTCTACTCTGTTTTATAGGGTCACTATAAGTTGGAAACAATTCAATGGCAATGGGTTTGTTTTTTTTGGGGGGGAGGTTATAATAATACTAAATTTAATTTTTTGAGGAATTACCAAACTGTTTTTCATAGAGGCTGCACCATTTTACATTCCCACCAGAGATAGATGAGGGTTCCACTTTCTCCACATTCTCATCATGCCCTTGGTTTTTAGTTGAATTCATCTACAGGATCCAGAATGAGGATGCACCTGATGGTCAGGGTCAGTACACATCTTCTATCTTGCCCTCTGACCTAGGGACAAGGAGTTTTGTCTATCCTGTATCACCTAGCATTGTTCCTAGCACACACACAAAAAAAAAGCAGGTGCTATAGAGTTGACTCAAACTCATGGCAACCCCATGTGTGTCAGAGCAGAAGTGCACTCCACAGGGCTTTCAATGGATGATTTTTCAGAAGATTGCCAGGCTTTTTTTCAAGGTACCTCTGGGTGGACTTGAATCTCCAACCTTTCAGTCAGCAGCTGAGCATGTTAACCATTTGCACAACCCAGGGACTCACAGAGCACCCAATAAATATCTGTGAAATATATAAATGGACAAATAAATGGATTTGAAAAAGTACAAAGCAGCACTTCAAATGTCAAACCCTTTCATAGTATGAACTGAATTCTGACTCAGAGTTCCGACAATTACATGGAGAATCGATTATAGAGGTTCTTCTCTCCATGGATTTCAAACTCTTGATTCATGACAATAACAAGGAATAAATAGCCTCCTGGAATCTGAGGAATGTTCAAGATACACTGCATGCTCTACTGTGGGGCAAAGACAGTGGACATGGGCCAATTTAAATACTTCTATGCTACAGCTTGAACTCAAACTCCGTGGGGCCTCTTCTCCATCACTGGAGTGTGGTGGTGGGAGGCTCAGGACAATCTGAACTCAGCAGACACAGAGGGGGACTTCCCCCCTACTGTGTGCAATGCATCTCACCCTCAGTCTGCCCAAGCATAAACCAGGCTGAGAGCAGACTGAGACACTGAAAGCCAGAAAAGACTCAAGAATGATCCATTCAACTCCCATCATTTTACACAGAAGAAAACCAAGGCCAAAAGTGATTAAATAATTCACTTGTTAAGGTTTCTGAGCTAGGCTGCTCCCACTTCCAGTGTTTCCTAGCACACCACTCTGCTTGGGTCTTGCTCAAGCCTTAAAACTGTCGCTAAAGCTTTTAATGCAAAAGTTTGGAAATTGCTTTAGGAAATTCTAGGAAACATCTGCTTACATCCTTTTAAGCTGTAAGATTATCCAGAACAGAACAACAGAAGAACCCACGCGCAATCCACCCAACCACAAAGCGAAGGGAGACTGAATCTTTACGTTGTGTTGCAATTACTCATCCCATCAGACATCAAGCCCACTATGCTAACGATAACATCAGCACCCATTTCATCTCTGTCTTCATGGAAAACTACTATAAAAAGATGTTATTACTTACTAGTGATGGTTGCACAACATGATGAATGTAATCAATGTCACTGAATTGTACATATAAAACATGTTGAAATGGCAGATGTTGTGTTACATATATTTTTACCACAATTTAAAAAAAAAGATGTTTTTGGGGGGCGAAGCCAATATGGCACCCTAGACAGAAGCACCAAGCCATCCCTTTGCAGCAAAGACCCAAAAAACTAAGGAAAATAGATACAAACGTCAATCCTGGAAACCCGAACATCAAATGAAGGGATAAAGAACTAGATCAAACAATGAATGGAAGAAGAAACTGTTGGTAAACAGAGAACAAAGAGAGATACAGAGCAGAGGTCCCCTGTCAACTAACACAGTGTCACTGTCTTGGAACACAGCCAGCAATGACCCCGGACAGGAAGTAAAGAAAGGCAGCTTCATGGAGCTCCCAACAGGAGACAGAGCTCCCTGTAACCAGAGAAACATGCTTTCTCACCCTTCACCTTTTTGATGAGTAGAAGCAAGAACCTCCTCCAACCCATCCCAGTAGCCCCCACCACCAGGGTCCACAATAAAAGCCCCCTCCCCAGGCTACCATGACGCCTCCTGCCACCTGGCTTATTTCTTCTTCTTTCTGCCTTTTCTTTCTCTCTGCTACCTAGCCCTGCACGCCACCTCTCCATACTTCCTGTCAGCTCCTGCCATGCCATCATTTTTTCTCTTTCTTCCTTTTCTTTCTCTCTGCTACCTAGCCCTGCACACCAACTTCCCCTACTTCCTGTCAGCTCCTGCCATGCTGCCACTTTTTTTCTCTTTCTTCCTTCTCTTTCTCTCTCATACCTAGCCCTGTATGCCACCTCCACCCCCTTCCCACGGCCCCCGCCACACCACCAAGGCTAGAGAGCCACAGGCCTGCTACTGCCCCAGGTCCACCCTGGCCCCATTCACCAACCACCACCATGCCATTTTTTTCTTTCTTTTCCTTTTTTTATTTCTCCCTACCATCTAGCCCTGTACGTCACCTTCCATCCCTTCCAACTGGCCCCAGGGTCCTCCGTACTCCCACTTGCCAGCCTCCACATTGTTGCCATTTTTTTTCTTCCTTTTCTTTCTCCCTCCTACCTAACCGCATACACATGCCCCCTCTTCCCTCCGGCCTCTGCCACACGACGGGGCTAGAGAGTCACTGGATAACTGCTGCCCCACGTTTGCCCTGCCCCCAGCAGCTGGCTCCCACAACACCATTTTTTTTTCTTTCTTTTCATTCTCACTGCCATGTAGCCCAATAAGCTAACTCCCCTCCCCTCCTACCAGTCCCCAGGTGTGCCCAACCCTCACTGGTTGACCTTCACTGAGCTGCCATTTTTTATTCTTTCTTCCTTTTTTTCCTCCCTCCTACCAAGCCCCATACACCACCTCTACCTCTTCCTGCTGGCCCCTGCCTCCCTGCTGAGGCTAGAGAGTCACCGGCTAGCTGCTGCACCAGGTCCACCCAGCGCCACCCACCAGCTCCTGCCATGCCACTATTTTTTTCTTTCTCCCTTCCACATAGCCCCATAAGCCACATTCCCTCCCTTCCCGCAGTGTCACTGTGAATAGAGTGGCATCAGTGCACCAACCCACCACAGCCCTAGGTCCACTCCATCCCCACCTGCCATCCCCCTACGCAATGCCATTTTCTTTTTTCTTTTTCTTTCCTTCTTTTCTTTCTCCCTCCCACCTAAAACCATACACAACCTCCCCACACTTCTCACCAGCCCCCAGGACTTCCCCACCCCCACCTGCCAGCTTCCGTCACACTGCTCTCTTTCTTTCTTTCTCTCTCTCCATAATACAAGCCCCCTCCCTGGGCTGCCACGTCCCCTACTGCCACCTCTCTCTCTCTCTTTTATTTTCTTTCTCCCTCCCACCTAGACCCGTATGCCACCTCCCCCCTTCCAGCCAGCCCCTACCATTCTGCCAAGGCTAGAGTGCCCCAGCACTCAGTCCCATGGCCATGACAGGCCCACACTGCCCCTCTCCTCCAGCCACACAACCAGCTGCTTAGCAGTAGGAAGCTAGCCCATACCACTCCCGTCTGACACCCCCACTCATATGGTGAGGGGCTGTGAACTCTTCCACACCACTGGACCAGCATCAGGAGGTGATTAGTGCCCATCCAGTCTTCCCTCAGCTACCTCACCAAAACAGTGTACCAAGAAGCAAGCTCACCCTGCCAGCTGCTGTCCTGCTTACCTGGGTAGTGAAAGCTATCATGCCCACAGACAAGCAAGCAGCAAAGATCGCCTGGCTCATCCACCCTGACATATCAAAATGAAACAAACATACAATCAATAATTAAAGAAAATAATACTTTAATGTCTTGGACACAGCAGACAATATCAAAACGTATAAAAAGCAGGACAAGATGGCTTCAGCAAGTGACAAAGAATCAGATAATCTTCCAGTAAAAGAAAAGGCATAAGAACTACCTGATATAGAATTCAAAAGACTAATACTAAGGGCTCTCCAAGAGATTAGGAAAGAGATCAAGGAAAATACAGACAAAACCAAGGTCAAAATATAAAAATCATGGAAAAAACAACAAAAACATAGCCAAAATAAAGGAAAACACAGACAAAACAATAGAGGAATTCAGGAAAATAATAAAAGGACAAAATGGTCAAAATAAATAAATAAACAATTAGAAATCATACAAAAACAGCAACTAGAAATTTAAAAGAAACAACAAAATTTCAGAAATGGACAACTCAATAGAAGGTTTTAAGAGAAAATTTGAAACAAGGGAAGACAGAGTCAGTGAGATTGAAGACAAATCCATGGAAGCTATTTTGTTTGGGGAAAAATGAGAGTAAAGAATGAAGAAAACCTAAGAATTATATGGGACAAAATCAAGAGCAAAAATTTGTGTGTGATTGGAGTTCCAGAACAGAGGGAGAAAATGGAAAACACAAAGACGATCATTGAGTATTTGCTGGCAGAAAAATTCCCTAATATCATGAAAGGCAAAAAGCTGACCATCCAAAAAGCTCAATGAACCTCATGTAGGATAGACACCAAAAGAAGTCACCAAGACATATCATAATTATACTTGGCAAAACTAAAGACAAAGAAAGAATACTGAGAGCAGCTTGAGAAAAATAAAAAGTCACTTACAAAGGGGAAACAATAAGACTAAGCTCTGATTACTCAGCAGAAACTTTCTAGAGAAGAAGGCAATGGGATGGCATATATAAAACCTTGAAAGAAAAAAACCGTCAATAAAGAATAATATATCCTGCAAAACTCTCTCTCAAATACGAAGGCAAAATTAGAACATTTCCAGATAAACAGAAATTAAGGGAATTTGTAAAAACCAAACCAAACTTACAAGAAATATTAAAGGAAGTCCTTTGTTAGAGAACCAACACCATCAGACAACAACCAGAGTCTAGGACACAGGACAGCATCAGCCAGATACCAACCTAGGTAAAGAACTCTCAACAATAAAACAAAAGTTAAAAGATTTAAAACAGGGAAACAGATGTCAATCTGTTAATGATGACAACATCAAAACAGTAAAAGGGGGAAATAAACAGTATAGATATAGAACTTTCAAGTGGAGAGGAGGTCAAAGATATCAAGTAATAAGAGACTGGTTCAAACTTAGGAAGATAAGGGTAAATTTCAAGGTAATCACAAAGAAAGTTAACAAACCTACTCACCAGAATAAAAAAGAAGAAAAACGTAAACAAAAAATCTATAATAACAAGACAAATGAAAATAAAATCCACAGACAAACAGAACTCAGCACAGGAAAGTAAGAGGAATAAAGAAAACATCAGCTTCACAAAAAAAAGCACAAACAATATGACAGCAATAAACTCATACCTACTGATAACCATACTGAATGTAAATGGATTATATGCACCAGTAAAGAGACAGAGAGTGGTAAAAAGGAGAAAAAAACATGACTCATCAATATGCTGTCTACAAGAGACACACCTTAGACACAAAGACATAAATATATTAAAAATCAAAGGATGGAAAAAATATATCCAGGAAACAATAATCAAAAAAGAGCTGGAATGGCAATACTAATCTCAGATAAAATAGACTTTAAGGCAAAATCAACCATAAAAGACAAGGAAGGACATTATATAATGATTAAGGACAATCCTGTTAGAAGATATAACTCGAATAAATATCTATGCACCAAACGACAGGGTTCCAAAATACATAAAACAAACTCTGACAGCGTTTAAAAGACAAATAGACAGTTCCACAATAATAGGAGACTTCAACATACGACTGTCCATAAAGGACAGCACATCTAGGAAGAAACTCAACAAAGATACAGATGATCTAAAAGCCACAATCAAGCAAATTGACCTCATATACATATATATAGAACACTTCACCCAACAGCAGGAAAGTATACATTCTTTTCCAACACACATGGAATAGACCACATTTTAGGCCACAAAGCAACCCTCAATAAAATCTGAAATATTGAAATAATGCAAAGCATTCTCTCTGATCACAATGTCATGAAAGTAGAAATCAATAACAAGAAGAGCAAGGAAAAAAGATCAAATACATGGAAACTTAATAACATCTTGCTTAAAAATAACTAGGTAATAGAAAAAATCAAAGAGAGACTCAAAAAATTTCTAGAATCAAATGAGAATGAAAACACACCATACCAAAACCTTTGGGACACACCAAAGGCCATGCTCAGATTTATAGCAATAAACTCACATATCAAAAAAGAACAAGCCAAAATCAAAACGTTAGCCCTACAACTTGAACAAACAGAAAGAGAACAGAAAAAGAAGCACAAAGGCACCAGTAGAAAGGAAACAATAAAGATTAGAGCAGAAATAAATGAAATCAAGAACAGAAAAACAATGGAAAGAATCAACAAGACCAAAAGTTGGTTCTTTGGAAAGAACAATACAATTGACAAACCACTGGCCAAACTGGCCAAAGAAAACCAGGAGAGGAAGCAAATAACCCAAATGAGACATGGGATGGGGGACATTACAACAGACCCAAATGATATAAAAAGGATCATAACAATATTATGAAAAATTTTACTCCAACAAATTTGAGAACCTAGAGGAAATGGACAAATTTCTAGGAACACACTACTTACCTAAACTAACACAAACTGAGAAATAAAATCTGAACAGACCCATAACAAGATAAGAGATTGAAGAGGTAATAAAAAAAAAAAATCAGAACAAAAAAAAAAGCCCTGACCCAGATGGCTTCACTGGAGAATTCTACCAAACATTCAAAGAGGAACTCACACCAATACTAACAAAACTATTTCAGAGCATAGAAAAGGAAGGAATGCTCCCAAATTCATTTTATGAAGGGAGCAAAACCCTGACACCAAAGCCAAGCAAAGACACAACAAGAAAAGAAAATTACAGACTAATATGTCTCATTAATACAGACACAAAAATTCTCAGCAAAACTGAAGCCAATAGAATTCAGCATCATATAAAAAAAATACACCACAACCAAGCGAGATTCATATTGGGCATGTGAGGATGGTTCAACATTAGAAAATCAATCAAGGTAATCCACCATATGAAGAGAACAAAAGAAAAGAATCACATGACCATCTCAATCAATGCAGAAAAGCCTTTTGATAAAGTCTGACACCCATTCCTGATTAAAATGCTTAATAAAATAGGAGTAGAAGGGAAATTCCTCAACATAATAAAGGGAATCTATCCAAAAGCAACAGCCAACATCATTCTCAGTGGAGAGAGGCTGAAAGCGTTTCCCCTGAGATTGGGAACAAGACAAGGATGCCCTTTATCACCACTCCCATTTAACACTGTGCTGGAAGTCCTAGCTAGAGCAATAAGGCAAGAAAAAGAAATAAAGCACATCCATATTGGAAAGGAAGAAGTAAATCTATGCCTATTCGCAGATGATGTGGTTCTATACATACAGAAACCCAAAAATTCCACAAGAAAATTCCTGGAATTAATAGAAATATTTAGCAGAGTAGCAGGATACAAGATCAACAAAGAAAATCAGTGAGATTCCTATACACCAACAAAGATAACTTCGAAAAGGAAATCAGGAAAACAATATCTTTTACAATAGCCCCTAAAAAAATAAAACATTTAGGAATAAATCTAACTAGGGACATAAAAGACCTGTATAAAGAAAGCTACAAAACACTACTGCAAGAAACCAAGAGATCTACGTAAATGGAAAAGTGTACCATGCTCATAGATAGGAAGACTGAATATTGTGAAAATATCAATTCTAACCAAAGTGATCTACAGATATAATGCAGTCCCAATCCAAATACCAACAGCATTCTTTAATGAGATGGAAAAACTAATCACTAACTTTATATGGAAAGAGGCCTCAGATAAACAAAGTATTACTGAAGAAAAAGAACAAAGTAAGAGGCCTCAAACCACCTTATCTCAGAACCTACCATACCGTCACAGTAGTCAAAACAGCCTGGAACGGATACAACAACATGCATATAGACCAATGAAGCAGGATCAAGAACCCAGATGTAAATCCATCCACCTATGGTAGCAGCTGATCTTTGACAAAGGTCCAAAGTCCATTAAAGAAGAAAAGATAGTGTTTAAAAAATGGTCCTGGCAAAACTGGGATCCATCTTTGAAAACATGAAACAGGGCCCATACCTCACACCATATACAAAAACTAACTCAAAACGGATCAAAGACCTAAATATAAAACCTAAAACAATAAAGATAGTGGAAGAAAAAATAGGGACAACACTAGGGGCCCTAATACACGCCATAAATACAATACAAACTATAACTAACAACGCACAAACACCAGAAGAGAAACTAGATAACTGAGAGCTCCTAAAAATTAAACACCTATGCTCATCAAAAGAATTTACCAAAAGAGTAAAAAGAGCACCTACAGACTGGGAAAAAAAAATTTTCACTATGATATATCTAACAAGGGTCTAATCTCTAAAATCTATAGCATACTTTAACATCTCAACAACAAAAAGACAAATAATCAAATTTAAAAATGGGCAAAGGCTATGAACAGACATTTCACCAAAGAGGAAATTCAGGTGGCTAACAGACATATGCAAATGCAAATCAAAATTACAAGGAGACACCATGTCACCCTGACATTACTGGCACTAATTAAAAAAAAACAGAAAATAACAAATGTTGGAGAGGTTGTGGGGAGATTGGAACTCTTATGCACCGCTGGTGGGAATGTAAAATGGCACAACCACTATGGAAAA
>NW_004444159.1:2049427-2059081 GCF_000243295.1 Trichechus manatus latirostris
AGAGACTGGAGGAACCCCCAAGACTATGGCCCCTGGACACTCTGATAACTCAGAACTGAAGCCACTCCTCATGTCCATGTTCCAGCCAAAGATCAGACAGACCTATAAAACAAACAATAATACCCATGAGGAATGTGCTTCTTAGTTCAATCAAGTGTGCAAGACCAAATGGACAACCTTGCCCAAAAGCAAAGACAAGAAGGCAGGAAGAGACAGGAAAACTGGAGGAACGGATACAGAGAACCTGGGGTAGAAAGGGGGAGAGTGTTGACACATTGCAGAGACTGCAACCAATGTCACAATACAATTTGTGTATGAATTTTTGAATGAGAAACTAATTTGTTCTGTACAGTTTCACCTAAAACACAATAAAATTTTACAAAAAAAAAGGTGTTGCTACTAAGGACAGTTTCACTGACGAGATTTGATGGAGGCAGATCGCAGGAATATAAATCCTAGAAGCACATCCTTACCACACCTGTCTAGGCTTCCCACATAGCAAGCAATAAATTAAACAAGACACCTCGTCAGGGCTCTTTAGATAGACTTTATATCTTTTCCCAATACTTTGGAAATCCTTTTCTTTTGGTGGGAGAGATAGAAGATGTACGCTCGTGTCTTCGCTGTTGCAAAACATAGATATTGCTATAAATTCTTCCAACTGATGAGTTCAAACCATTTAACAGACATGACCACATCTTTTCTGTGAGTCTAAAATTATTTGAAAGTAAAAAAATAATAATATAAAATAAAAAATAAAGATTGGAAGAAAGAAAGAGAGAAGGAGAGGAGGACAGGTGGAAATATCCACACCAGCTCCAGGCCCTACCTGCCTTGTAATCAGAGCAAGGAGAGGACATAGGTGCAACACCGCAGGACTCAGCTGTGTCAGTCAGGGTGCAGAGGCAGATAAACAAAAACCAACCTAGCAACTTTAAGCAGATGGATCTTAGTTCAGACAATTAAAAAAAGCAAAACAATACCAAACCTGTTGCTGCCAATTCGACTCACGGCAACCCCGTGTGTTACAGAATAAAATGGCTTCATAGGGTTTTCTTGGCCGTAATCTTTATGGAAGCAGATCACCAGACCTTTCTTCGGCAGTACTGCTGGGTGGGTTCAAACCACCAACCTTTAGGTTAATAGTCCAGTACAAACGGTTTGTGCCACCTAGGAACCTTGTTTTGGTAATTTAAAAACCAAAATCCATTGCCATCGAGTTGATTCCGACTCATAGCGACCCGACAGGACAGAGTAGTACTGCTCCATAGGGTTTCTAAGGCTGTAATCTTTACAGAAGCTGACTGCCACATCTTTCTCCTGCAGAGCGGCTGATGAGTTCACACCACTGACCTTTCAGTTAGCAGCCACGCACTTAACCACTGTGCCATCAGGTTGCTTATAAGATCGTTACAAGGATTGGAGGACCGAGCTCTAGGCTAGACCTCCAATAGTGACAACTAGAACAACACTGTAGGACTCTTCTGCCAAAAGAACTGCTGCCTTTGCATCCAGAAGCCACTGCCCCAATGCTAGCTGCAGGGTCACACAATCAAGGAGATGGGAAGCTGCCACTAGACCTGTTAGCTGTGCAGCCACACGAGCTTGCAAAGTCTGCACCAGCGAATGGATGCCTCAAGCACCCTTTCTCTCTTGTCCTTGAGTGGGCTCCAACCTCAATTCTCCCACAGGTGCATCCCACTGGGGGAATATAAATCTGGATGTGATTAGGCCCCGCCTCTGCAGTACAGCAAGGCACACTAGAAAGAGCGTGGAAAGAGGCTGGACCAGCCAATCAACCACACCTACTGTGTCAACCAAGCAGGGGACGCCTTCCTTCTGCATAGCAAACACAGGCCCACATCTGAGAGCCAGGAGGTTCAGCTTCGCTCTGAATCATCCCATTCTGGAGGACCTAGCTTGAGTCCAAGCCCTCTTCCAAGTTACCCAGGTTCCCACAAGTACAATGGGCATGCCAATGTCCTGCTGCAGTCCTCTGTGGACCACACCCAGGAACACCCTCCACCCCAGCCTAACCCCACGTACTGCGCAGGAGGAGCCAGAGGACTGGTGTTAACAATTTCCCCAATCATGTCCTCTGTCTGTGCCCACCTCCTTCCCAGGTACTGACACCTCCCTAATATTTCTTTTGAGACCGGGATCTGAACTCCTGGGAACTACTGTTTGTCCCTGACCCGGTTTACCGCGTAGCTGGACTCCTATCACCTGCCACCAAGTCAGGAGGCAGCTCAGATGTGTTGGGAAGAATGCTGGAATTAAAGTCAAAAGAAATGGGTTTAAATCCTGGCTCTTCTAAGGGAGTGAAGAAGACCAGACACGAGGGGAAGATGAGTCCCAAGGACCAACGGACCACAAGTACCACGGCCTCCACCAGACTGAGCCCAGCACACCTAGATGCCGCCTGGCTACCATCACCGACTGCTCTGACACGGATCATAATAGAGGGTCCTGGACAGAGCTGGAGAAAAATGTAGAACAAAATTCTAACTCACAATAAAAGATCGGACTTACTGGTCTGACAGACACTACAGTAACCCCTAGAGTATGGCCCCCAGACACCCTTTTAACTCAGTAATGAAGTCACTCCTGAGGTTCACCCTTCGGCCAAAGATTAGACAGGCCCATAAAACAAAACAACACCAAAGGGGCACACCAGCCCAAGGACAAGGACTGGAAGGCAGGAGGGGACAGAAAAGCTGGTAACAGAGAACCCAAGGTGGAGAAAGGGAGAATGTTGACATGTCATGGGTTTGGCAGCCAACGTCACAAAACAATATGTGTATTGTTTAATGAGAAACTAATTTGCTCTGTAAACCTTCATCTAAGGCACAATAAAAAAAAAAAAGACAAGGAAAGAAAAAATTCTGGCTGTGCCAGTGACAGCTGAATGAACCAAAACGATGTGCTTCAACACACAGAGCCCTCATTTCCTGACGTGTGAAATGATTACAGTAGAACCAGGGATGTTAAGGGACTACCTAAGAGCGTAAGGTGCCAGTGGCCAGTACGTGGTAAGCACTCACACATTCTTTCCTTCCTTGGCAGGGTTTTGCTCACTGCCTATTACTCTCTGCCAGCCTTCCTTGCCATCACGTGCTTGGAGATGACCACCAGCCACTCCAGCATCAGCTGCCGATCTCTCTGGGCCACCTCTCACTGCCTGCTGCTGAGCAGCGTCTCCGTGTGCAGCCCCTTCCCCGGCCTCCGTCAAGCCCAGTGCCTTTTAACCAGTGTGAGTCATAACCAGATGTAATAAAATACTGGAGTTTGCAAAAGAGTTACATTGTTTTCATAAATTAGATGAATTCAAGGCTATCCCTGTATTAGCGCCACTGTCACTCACCTACTTGCATTTGGATATGCTTTCTTGGGTGGAGGGAAAGAGGCAGAATGAAAGCCACCAAGCTGAAAATTATCTCTGGAAGAGCCACCCAAACCCTGGAGTGGGGTATGCACTATATGCATCTCTTCATTAAAAAAAAAAATCCTTAAAAAATGTCTTAAGAACCTTACTCTAGTCTGTAAGACCCATTTAGGCAAGCCCAGGGCCCACCGCTAATTGACACCCGCTTCGCTATAGGGTCACTATGAGTCGGAATTGACTCAACGGCAGTGGGTTCGGTCTTTTAGTCCTGCCTTGGGCCAGTGAGGCTGGAACAATGTAGGCCCCTCTGGAAAGAGCAGAGGTGATGGTCAAAGATACTTAGGACTGCCGGCCCTTTCACATATTCCCAAGAAACCATTGTTGTTTTGTTGACTGCTATCGAGTCAAACCCAGGGACTAGACAGTGATCCATCGGGTTTTCGTTGGCTGATTTTCAGAAGTAGATTGCCAGGCCTTTCTTCTTAGTTCATCTTAGTCTGGAAGCTCTACTGAAACCTGTCCAGCATCATAGCAACACACAAACCTCCAATGACAGACAGATGGTGGCTGTGCATGAAAAGCATTGGCTGGAATCGAACTCAGATCTCCCACACGCAAGGTGAGAATTCTACCACCCAACCACCACTGCTTCATCAAGAAATCACTACCAACTGGTTAATGTGCCATTATCCGAAAATTCCAAATAGTCTCAAGAAAATGGTCTCTCCCAGGAGAGAGAAAGAGAGAATCTATCTGTGCCATTAACTCCATCCCAAATATGAAGATCAAAAGTAGGGGAACAAGCACGTGTGAATAGCAAACAACCTACTCAGCTGCTTCTGGAGAAGAAAGAAGGTGCATGTACATGGGCCATTAGGGCTCCATTACACCAGAAGGCTTGTATTAGAATTATCTGGTATTTAAAAAGTCCTATGCTCAAGGTTGATCATTGTTCAACTTTCTCTTTATCCCTATTCCTTTTAAAACCTTTAGCTTTAGGATGCTTTTGTGAAAGCCTCCAAATACACAGACACGTTGATGGAAGTATAATCACTGTGCACATTCTAAATTAATTTTGAGTACCTTGCTCATTCCTTCTGAGCCTATATGTACATGTGGCCCAGGGCTCTGGCAAAGTCTGGCGTTCCTCGCCTGCTCCCACACCTGCTGTAATCTGAGGACACTCTCTACAGTGACCCTGCTTTTCTGCTGCTCCCCTGAACCTGCCCGACCCACTCACTGGGAAAATTAACTGGGAAGAGTATACACTTTTAAGACCAGATGTTCTCTGTTCTCCCACTCGGTTCCTAATTCCCTTTGGAATATGGGAACCCATCTGGCTTCACCTAAAATGCTATAATCAACAGTAAAACTAGTTACATTGGGCTGTATACATGTGTGTCAATGGAGATTAGGAACAGAGAGGGGATGCTAGAGGGATTTTATGTGCACTACCTGGGAGCATGTGCAAATGGGAAAATACAGAAACAGCATCAGGCAATAGTTGGGTGACACTCTTTTAAAGTAGAACATCTTGAGGCTCCCCTTGGCAGTTTTTCTCCTGTCATTTTCCTGGCTGTTAACAACATATGGGGACTATAGTGAGGATTCCCCTTCAAGAATTTAGAAATCTGCCCTAGGGAACTTAAATTTTAAAATAAACCCATCACGAAGCCAATTAAGAGAAACAAAGCCACCATAAAGAGATAAATTGGTTCCCAGGCCTGCAAGGCCAGGAGTGTTGTGGTTAGCTGCCGTGGAGTCAGTCCCCAATGCCATGGTGACCCCACACACAATGGAACAAAACGCTACGCTACTCGGTCCTGCGCCATCCCCATGATTGGCTGCAGATTGAATGATTGTGATCCACAGGGTTTTCATTGGCTGGTTTTCACAAGTAGATCACCAGGTCTTGCTTCCTAGTCCATCTAAGACTGGATGCTCCACTGAAACCTGTAGAGCAACCCACAAACCTCCACCGACAGACAGGTGGTGGCTGTGCATGAGGTGCATCAGCTGGGGCTGGAACCCTGGACTCCTGCATGGAAGGTAAGAATTCTACCACTGACCCACCAACGCCTCCCAAGTCATGGAAGTAATCAGATCAAATGTTCTGTAAAATATCTAAAGAAAGAATGTAAGAATGTGCTAATCAGTGGCTGGGCAGGAAAGGAGGGTAGAGTTACCTATCAGCTTAGAAAAGGAGAGTCCAGACAGAGATAAAGACAGATTCTACCCACGTGCTGTCCAGAATTGGGGTGCCTTACCTCGGGAATTCTGAGCAGAAACCCCGATTTTGGAAGTCCAGTTAATTCTTACTTTCTGGTCCCCAGTTTCACCTAACAACTCCTGGTATAATTTTGACCCCCATTGCATCAGCCCTCAGGGGGAGAATGTACTGGGTCCCATTGGCAGTTACCATCCTCACTGTAAAGTTAGCAAACTGGCATCGCAGGTAAATTTTGGCTTACTCTGGCCCCATCTGCAGGGAGAGAATATTCTGGCTATTGGACTACACTCATGTGGTTCCCTCAGCAGTCATAACTCTATTATAAATCAAGACATTCATTCGTGACGGAATGGGTTTGTGGGCCTTTAAGACCACAGGCCAGGCTCTAACTTCACCCAGGAAAAGAATGCCTGACGGATACGACTCTGCCTGTGGGAGAGAGAGAAAGATGACTTGCCGGGACCTGTCTTTTGCTACGAATAATGACAGCAATAACACTGGGTGTCTCCTTAAGCAGAGGCCTTCTGTTGGCTTAGCGCCTTGGTGAGTTTGCTTGTGCAAGTTGAGAGCAGAAAGTGGCTGAGAGTGGAATCGCTCTGCAAAATTCAGGAAGAGGAAATGTGGAGGCCCCAGGAGTGATCCTGCGAGGAGGGGACAGGAGGGGACTTGGCAGGGTGACTAATGGTGGCACGGGCAAGGCTACAGATGTAGACAAAGTGGTCAGCCCTTACGTGGAAAGGCAGCTCAAAGGACTTCTAAGAAAGGGACAGATGTGCAGTTTTAGGTTTGCTGTGCAGTCTGCAATGCCATTGCTCTCTGTGACAAACCTCCTCCCGCCCCCACCCAGGGTCTTGGGTAAAATCTGTAATTGAGAGGCAAGAACATGACTGTGCAAAGCACTGAAACAGAGACTCTGGGGCTATGGTGCCTGGGTTCAGCATCCAGTTCATACTTAGTTATTGTATGACCCTGGGCAAAGTTATGCAACCTCTCTGTGCCTCAGTTTCCTCAAAAATGGGGATGATAATAGCAAATACCTTATGTAAGTCTATGTTGTTGTTGTTAGCTGCCCTCAAGTTGCTCCCAACTCCTAATGACCCCATGCACAATGGGATCAGACTATTGTGATCTATAGGATTTTCATTGGCTGATTTTCCAGAAGTAGACCACTAGGCCTTTCTTCCGAAGTGCTGTGTATTCATGGTATTATGATGAGCTTTTTGTGTGAAGGAGGGATGATCTCACATCTGGGTCAACTCAGTGTAGAACAAAACCTCTAGGCTCAGAAGCAGACACCCAAAGGCAGAGCCAATATAACCACACGAACACCAAATCAGCAGGAATCTTGAGGAGGGCGTGGAGTGGAGATTCACCACAATCAGCTCTAGAGCTTGAGGAGCTGAACAATCCCAGCTGACATCTGGATTGCAATAACAGTAATTAATGTTTACTGAATACTTACTACGTGACAGATACACATCTGCTGTGTCTGCAGAAGTTTAATTTGGTTGGTTAATACGATTTCAAGTAGAATTAAATCCAAGCAAGAGAGGAGGTTTAAAAAAAAAAAAAAAATCAGAGCAGGAAGATGGTCTCAATCTCATTTCTATTGTGCAAAGACAGGGTCTGCTCAGTTATACCTGGTCTTCATTTCTAGTAAGCCAAGGAGTCTACAGTTATCTCAAGAAATACTACTCAAGTCTAAAGAATGCTGAAATTCAATGACTCTCAATGCTGGCTGAACCATTAAAAAATACTAGTGCCCAGGCCCCATCTCCAGAGATGGATTCAACTGGTGGGCTGAGGCTAGACATCAGGAGTTATAACTGCTCCTCAGGTGACTACAATGGGCAGTCAAGGTTGAAAATCACTGCTGTGATTGATTTTAATCTACCTGAAGTGCATCATTGCCTCCCAAAGCTGCCTAATAATAAGAATCACCTGGGGTCATTTTTAGATCTACAGATACCCTAGTCCCCTTCCCGTGAAATTCTGAGTTAGTACATCTAGGATGGGACCTGGGAGTCTGTAAGTTTGCAAAGCACTCCAGGTGATGTCTATAATCAGGAAACAGTGTGAGTAATATCCTAAAATCAAAAGAGAAGTTCAGTTGAGAATAAGGACTCTAAGTACACATATTTACATCCATCAGTATCTGCCCTGGTGTTTTATTTCAGACTTCCAGTCCTAACCAATGTTCAGGGCTTAGATGACAGATGAAATGTGAAAAAAAAATCCCCAGTTCTGCATATACTCAGTCCTTACTCAGTGGGGCACAAGGCTGGGACCGAGGAGAACCAATTGTTACATGTGGCTTCCATCATTCCTTAAGAGAGCATTAATTTTTCACTATTATTTGAGCCCAACCAGCAGGAGCTAGTATTTAACAATGATGTAAGCTAACACACATCACTGAATGAGGCACTTAGATATCAATTCACTTGGAAGTATGTTTAACTGCTTAAAAACAGGATGTGGCTTATTTTCTTATTTTAAATAAATTTATACTGTATTATTTAAATGTTCCATGACATTGGGGGAAAAAAAAGGCAGAAAGCTTCCAAGTTCCTTGTATAAATCCACTCTATAAGTGACTAGATAACCCTGATAACAAAACTTGACAAGGACAGAAAACAAAAATGGAAATGTATCCCAATCTCATGTATGATTATATGCAAAGATGCTAAAATGTAGTCTTAAAATAATTATATGTGATGACTAAGGGTTTACTCCAGGATGCAAGAATGAACATTAGGAAGTCTGTTTACATAAGTTACTATTTTCATGGATACCCACTGTCACTATTATTATGTATTACTATAGAGGTCCTGGGAGTCCTGGTGGTGCAGTGGTTAAGCGCTCGGCTGCTAACCAAAAGGTTGGCAGTTCGAATCCACCAGGCACTCCTTGGAAACCCTATGGGGCAGTTGTACTCTGTCCTATAGGGTCGCTGTGAGTCGGAATCTACTCAATGGCAATGGGTTTGATTTTGGTTTGGTGTATAGAGGTCCTGGGGGCATTGGTGGTTCAGAGGTAGAATTCTTGCCTTCCACGTGGAAGACCCAGATTTGACTCCCAGCCAATGCACCTCATGTGCAGCAACTACCCATCTGTCAGTGGAGAGTTTCATGCTGCTATGATGCTAAACAGGTGTCATGGATTGAATTGTGACCCCAAAAAATATGTGCATGAATTTGGCTAGGCCATGATTCCCAGTACTGTGACTGTCCACCACTTTGTCATCTGATGTGATTTTCCTATGTGTTGTAAATCCTATCTCTATAATGTTGATGAGATGGGATTACTGGCAGTTATATTAATGAGGCAGGACTCAATCTACAAGATTGGATTGTATCTTGAGCCAATCTCTTTTGAGATATAAAAGAAGCGAGTAGAGAGACATGGGGACCTTATACCACCAAGGAAGCAGCATCAGGAGCACAGCACACCCTTTGGACCTGGGGTTCCTGAGCAGAGAAGCTCCTAGACCAAGGGAAGATTGATGACAAGGACCTTCCTCCAGAGCCAACAGAGAGAAAGCCTTCCCAAGGAGCTGATGCCCTGAATTTGGACTCGTAGCCTACTAGACTGTGAGAGGATAAACTTTTGTTTGCTGCAGCCAACCACTTGTGGTATTTCTGTTATAGCAGCACTAGATACCTAAGACAACAGGTTTCAGTGGAGTTTCTAGACTAAGATGGACTAGGAAGAAAGGCCCGGCAATCTATTTCCAAAAATCAGTCAATGAAAACCTCATGGATCACAACAGTCCAATTGGTAACCGATCATGGGGATGGCAGAGGACCAGGCAGCATTTCATTCTGTTGTGCATGGGGACACCATGAGTCAGGGGCTGACTCAATGGCAGCTAACAATAAACATAGAGGCCCTAGACAACATAAGACAAGAAAAGGAGAGTCATGAATATTGGAAAGAAAGATACAAATTTATCTTTAATTGTGGTGATATGATGGTCTACCTCAAAAATCCAAGGGAATCAACCTCTTTGCATTGTTTTTATCTTGTTTGAATTTTTTAT
>NW_004444159.1:2059181-2094136 GCF_000243295.1 Trichechus manatus latirostris
CCCAAATAATTTTTATGTGTTTGAATTCTGTGTGACCCTACCAGAAAAAATCTCTCAGATTTTGAACCCAAAGGCCAATAAATGCAAAACAAAAAACCCAAACAAAATCCCCGCAGAGGTCGTGTTAATAGGGACATGAAGATCAAATACACCTGTGCTGAACTTGACCCCAGCTCAACACAGCTGATGCATAAGCCAGGGGCACACATACTTTGCTGCACATGGAAGGAACCACCTGGGGAATCCTTAAAAGATTCTGATGCCAGCTCCCCAGGTAACCGGTTCTCAGTTTGCTCATCATTTTGGCAAGCACGGGTTAGGAAGAGCTGGTGCAGCTTCATTCCACTTTGTCCTTCCCAAGAGCCAGCTTGCCACCCCGCACCTTTTTCTCATTCAGGAATTTTTGGGACATTCCAGTACCTTGTTTGCTTTTGTTTTTTCTATCTGCATCACTGTACTAACACATTACACATTTACTGGATATGTTGGGGGAAGGGGGTGTACATTCCTCCAGAACTGTTCTAACTAGTCAGTACAGCACAGCTGTTACCTGCAGAGGTGGATTATCCAGTAAGTGAGGTAAGCACAGGCTTACTTGTGCTTACTTACCAATCCGTAGTGAACAATTTCACATTTTTTCACCATACCAAAGATTCTGCTTCTAGGTATGACTCGTATCTGTCTCTCTCCCAACCCCACAGCAACTTCCTACAGAATCAAATCCTCTTTTCCAGTTTACAATCCCTGACATGGGCGGACAACCCAGTAAACAAGATAAGCATGGGCTTACTCGTGCTTACTTACTAATTTCTAGTGAACAATTTCACATGCGTTTCACCACCCATGTGAAACTGTTCACTACAGATTAGTAAGTACTTGCTTACTGGGTCATCTGTCCCTGGTTACATGACATTTATTGACTGTCCGGGCACTGTGGGGGAACAGCAATGATGAAGGCTCAATGTCTGGCCTCCTGGCTTTCACAGTCTACAATGTGATGGAAAAGGATACAAATAACCAGAGTACAAGACACGTCATAACGAGCTGGGGTGGAGGACAGCAGGAAGGGCACAAGTAAAGTTAAGCTTAACTAGTAAAGACTGGCTGCCTTGAGCATGTCACTCTTTTAAGAACTATCTATACAGCATGAAATTGACAACAGCAACTCGAAAGATTAGATAGGAGCTGAAGGGCAGTGAGTTTATGTTAGCGGAAGGGGAATGATTCAGCAAAGGAGGGTGAGAGTAGTTGCACCATTCAAAGAATGTAATCAATGTCACTGAATTGTGCATGTAGAAAAGGTTGAACCAGTGTTTGTTTTGCTGTGTATATTCTCAACAACAACAAATAAATAAAATAAATTATTAAAAACAAAAAGCGGTAAGGGAGCTTAAGGGAGGGAAAAATATTATTTTACCCTCAAAGTGATGAAGCATACGACAACACAAAAAGTTAGGAAGCAGGATGAAATAGCCACTCCTGGTAAGTGGTATGAAATGAGAGAGAGAAACCCTTGAATCCCTGAGCAGCCTGATGAGAGGGGACCTGGCGATGTCCGGCTGCCTGGGTCGGGGGGCTGCTTTCAGAGGGGCCAGACCAGAAAGAACATTTCAAGATCTATCCTGAAGCACAATGCTGTCAGCAATAGGATAATATCCATGTGCCTACAAGGAAGACCAGTTAATACGACTATTATTCAAATTTATGCACGAATTACTTATGCCAAAGACGAGGAAATTGAAGATTCTTACCAACTTCTGCAGTCTGAAATTGATCAAACACGTAATCATGATGCATTGATAATTACTGGTGATTGAAATGTGAAAGCTGGAAACAAAGAAGGATCTGAGTTGGCAAATATGGCCTTGGTGACACAAATGACGCCGGAGATGGCATGATACAATTTTGCAAGACCAACGACTTATTCATTGCAAATACCTTTTTTCACCAGCGTAAACAGTGATGTACATCCAGACCTTGCCAGACGGAAAACACAGGAATCAAATCGACTACATCTGTGAAAAGAGAGGATGGAGGAACTCCATATCATCAGTCAGAACAAAGCCAGCGGCCAACGGCAGAACAGACCATCGATTGCTTATATGCAAGTCCAAGCTAAAGCTCAAAAAATTAAAACAAGCCTACAAGAGCCAAAGTACGACCTTGAGCATATCCCACCTGAATTTAGAGACCATCTCAAGAACAGATTTGATGCACTGAACACTAATGATTGAACACCAGATGAGTTGTGGGATGACATCAAAGATATTACATATGAAGAGCAATAAGTCATTAAAAAGACAGGAAAGAAAGAAAAGACCAAAATGGATGTCAGAAGAGACTCTAAAACTTGCTCTTGAACTTAAGAGTAGCTAAAGCTAATGGAAGAAATGATGAAGTAAAAGAGCTGAACAGAAGATTTCAACAGGTGGCTCAAGAAGACAAAGTATTATAATGAAGTGTGTGAAGACCTAGAGTTAGAAAACCAAAAGAGAAGAACACACTTGACATTTCTCAAGTTGAAATAACTGATAAAATTCTAGCCTCAAGTTGCAATACTGAAGGACTGTATGAGGAAAATATTGAACAATGCAGGAAGCATCAAAAGAAGATGGAAGAAATACATAGAGTCACTGTACCAAAAATAATTGGTCAATGTTCAACCATTTCAGAAGGTAGCATATGATCAAGATCCAATGGTACTGAAGGAAAAAGTCCAAGTTTCACTGAAGGCTATGGCAAAAAACAAGGCTGCAGGAATTGACAGGATACTAATTGAGATGTTTCAACAAGGGGATGCAGTGCTAGAGGTGCTCACTTGTCTATGCCAACAAATTTGGAAGACAGCTACCCGGCCAATCAACTGGAAGAGATCCATGTTTGCGCCCATTCCAAAGAAACGTGATCCAACAGAATGCAGAAATTATCAAACAATATCATGAATATCACACTCAAGTAAAATTTTGCAGAAGATAATTCAAAAACAGTTGCAGCAATACATCAACAGGGAACTGCCAGAAATTCAAGCCAGATTCAGAAGAGGACATGGAACGAGGAATATCACTGCTGATGCCTGATGGATCTTGGCTGAAAGCAGAGAATACCAGAAATACGTTTACCTGTGGTTTATCAACTATACAAAGGCATTCGACTGTGTGGATCATAACAAATTATGGATAACATTGCTAAGAATGGGAATTCCAGAACACTTAATTGTACTCATGTGGAACCTGTACCTAGACCAAGGGGCAGTCATTCAGACAGAACAATGGGATACTACGTGGCTTAAAATCAGAAAAGGTGTGTGGCAGGGTTGTATCCTTTCACCATACTTATTCAATCTATACGCTGAACAAATAATCCAAGAAGCTGAAGAAGACTGGAACATCAGGATTGGAGGAAGACTCATAAACAACCTGCATTATGCAGATGACACAATCTTGCTTGCTGAAAGTGAAGAGGACTTGAAGCACTTACTGATGAAGATCAGAGACTACCCTCCTCTGTATGGATTACATCTCAACATAAAGAAAACAAAAATCCTTGCAACTGGACCAACAAGCAACATCATGATAAACAGAGAAAAGATTGAAGTTTTCAAAGATTTCATTTTACTTGGAGCCACAATCAACACTTATGGAAGCAGCAGTCAATAAATTAAATGATGTATTGCATTGGGCAAATCTGCTGCAAAAGACCTCTTTAAAGTGTTGAAAAGCAAAGATGCCACTTTGAGGACTAAGGTGTGCCTGACCCAAACTATGGTATTTTCAATCATCTCATGCCTGTAAAAGCTGGACAGTGAATAAGGAAAACTGAAGAAGACTTGATGCATTTGAATTATGGTGTTGGCAAAGAATACTGAATATACCATGGACTGACAGAAAAACGAACACGTCTGTCTTGAAAGAAGTGCAGCCAGAATACTCCTTACAAAGGAGGATGGCAAGACTTCATCTCACATACTTTGGACATGTTATCAGGAGGGACCAGTCCCTGGAGAAGGACATCATGCTTGGTAAAGCAGAGGGTCAGCGAAAAAGAGGAGGATCCCCAGGAGATGGATTGACACACTGGCTACAACCATGGGCTCAAACACAGAAACAATTGGGAGAATAGTGCAGGACCTGGCGGTGTTTTATTCTGTTATACATAGGGTCACTATGAGTCAGAACCAACTTGAGGGCACTTAACAACAACAGACCAGAAAGCAACAACAACAAAGGAATGGTGAGCTCATGTGGCCCTGCTGCCGAGGGTGAGCCTTGTGGTGGTTCAACGAGCAGGTGGCAAACACAGAGTACAGCCTTGAGAAACAGATGCAGAGGACAGCAAAGGGAGCAGGCCAGGGGAGGTCAGGGTGGCCTGGAAAACCCAAGGCTCAGCTCTGATTACGGCAGGGCATGGAATGCAAATGAAACCAGGAACATTCCAGAGTCCTGAACTGACCACCTCTGTCCAAGTGTATAAAAGTAGCACCATCTGGCCCTGAGGGCCGCCAGCTGATAGATGTATTTGCCACCTGGGTAGAGAGCTAGACTGAGCCTTCTAGGCCCCCAGTGACACAGATACTGATTTGCACTACTGTCCCTGACTTGGAAACTGCCAGGGACTAAAGATTTGCAACCTTGTCCCTGAGTATGAATTGTCTCTGGTTTCCCTGAGCTAGGAGTCCCTACGTGTTGCAAATGATTAACATTCTTCCAAAAGGTTGGAGGTTTGAGTCCACCTAGAGGCACCTCAGAAGAAAGTCCTGGCAACCTAATTCTGAAAAATCAGCCACTGAAAACCCTATGGTGCACATTTCTACTCTGACACACATGGGGTTGCCATGAGTTGGCGTCGACTCAATAGCAACTGGCGGGGATTCACTCTCCTAGTCTCCCTGGGCCTCCTTTACTGTGGCTACTGCCCAGGGGTGCATGGTCCCAGCACAAGAATGTGGCGGGCAACTAGAAGGCCAAGTTCACTGGGGATGCAGAAATCTGACTTCCACTAACCTGTCAGAACAAGTAACTGACATGGCAAATGACGGGCTCACCTTCCTAGGACACTCCTCGTATTTTACATATATCATAACATAATCGACGCTCTGAGAGGAGGGAGTCGAGAGAAATAGCAGTGTGGTCCAAGACTAATTCTTAGGGGTGCCTGCTATAAATATAGGCTGCTGGGCCCATGAATTTCCAACACCTATTTCTCCAAGTGACTTTGAAACAAGAGTAAGCAAGAAAAAGACAGCCAAGATCTTGTACATAAAACAAGGTTTAATTTGAGGAAAGCAGATGAAATTTCAGCCTTCTTTTCCCCCAAAGCCTTCCCACATGAATCATTCTGCATACTTTAATGGCCTCAGCTGAAAATACAGCATCGACCCTCCTCACACCCAGCTTATCCTAGAACGGAGGGAGAATGCAAAGCCCAGCCCTGCGAGAGCCGCCTGCTCTCCGGAGCCCTGGAATCACCCCGTCCCCCACTGGGATCTCGCTGGCCGGGCATCACTGTTGTCTACCATTCCCGAGGACGAGGACGGAGTCTTCACTCAACAGCTGTGTTTGTTTACAGGACTAGAAAGGAACACAAGACACACATGCTTGATCCAGCCGAGTTTTTCTCTTGGCATTTCCCACTACAGACTACACAATATATTGGTCCTTGTAGCCCAATTATAATCTGCCAGGGATGTGAGCCAAGATAGCGGGCAGAGAGAAGCCAAACTCTATAGACAGACAGACAGACATAGATTCTTAATTCAGCAGGGCAAAGAGGACACACCTGTGCATCCACGTGAACCCGCCCCTTCCTTACAACGGAGGGACAGGGTCCCCACCTTTAAGACACAAGGTGATAGCTATGTGGGGCCGTCCGCCAGAGGCTTTGCTGAGACAGGCAAAAAGTAAACACAGCTTGGAGACCACAAACGACTCTCCTATCTGGCAAACTGTTCCCTGTAGCAAAGAGCTTTTTGCTGGAATCCCACTCGCCCCTCTCTTTGTAAGTGGTGTTTTAAGAGGATGAGGGTAAAAGGCCGGAATCTAAAAGAAAATGAGGATGTTTTGTTGACATCTTTTCTGTTTAGAAACATACTTTGTTTTCTTTTTTGTTTTTGTTTTTTTGGTGTTTTGCTCTTCCCACAGGAGTGCCCTCCCCACCCCCACACACACACTTTTGTAAATAAAATCACCTAGAAGAGGATCATTCTTCTCTGTCAAAATACAGACGTTTATCATTACATTTTTTTAAAATGAATACTTACAGTTCTCTTGTTTCAAAGTAAATAGGTATTTTGTGCTTTCTTTTATTTATTTGAGATCTCTTTTATATTATTCCTCCCCTGGGGCTGGCTGCAGAGAGAGGGTGAAAACACTGGAGAATTTTTTCCAAGTTCTAAACTTGCTTCTGAGATGTAAGCTTTGTACTTCCAGACACGGGTTTCTGAAAGCTAACCTATTTACCCAAGACTTACAGAATCCACATGATCATTTACCAATCAGAGGACCAGAATGTAAACACGCAGAGAAGTTGAGAGGTCAGCTGGGAAACTTGGCCTCTAACACACTGTCACATTTTACGGGCTGTGTCTACATCTCACAGTTGCTACAAGGCTGCGCCTCCAGGCTCCCAGGATACCATAATTGCAAAACTGACTTCAGCTGGCTGCACATCTGGGTCGCCAGGCAGCCTAAACATCAGGCCAATTATCCAGCTCTCTCGCTCATCTTATTGCTTATCCCCTCAAGGAGAAATGTCAGAATACAGATGCACAATCAATGTTTTCAAAGAACGTACTGTGGCCACTGGAAAAACATTTAAAATATGTGGACACACACACATACACACACTTAGACGTGCACACTGAGCCGTATCTTTCTCTTAAATCAGAATATAAGCATCGTTATAGATGCAACGATGTTCAGAGCTAGAAAGAATATTTAGCAACCTATGGATTAAGATTAAGCTACACTTCTATAGAATTTATTGACTATATTACCCAGCTTGCATTTCGAATATATACCTTTTTGCTGTACCTTTTGTTATTATTTGTCTTATCTTTCTTGCTATATTATAAACTTCAAGAGGGCAAGAGCTACTGCATGAAGGTTTGACTCTCCCACACAGTGCCTTAGTAAGTGTTATTGCTGTTAGCTGCCATTGATTCAGCCCCCAACTCATGGCAGTCCCATGCACGATGGAACAAAACATTGCCCAGTCTTGGGCCATCCCCATGATCAGTTGCAGATCAGACCATTGTGATCCATAGGGTTTTCACTGGCTGATTTTCAGAAGTAGATCGCCAAGACTTTCTTCTTTGTCTGTCTTAGTCTGGAAGCTTCTCTGACACCTGTTTAGCACCATAGCAAGACACAAGCCTCCACTGACAAATAGGTGGTGCCTGCGTATGAAGTGCATTGGCTGGGAATTGAACCCAGGTCTCCCGCATAGAAGGGAAGAATTCTACAGCTGAACTACCACTTGCCTCTTAACAATGATAAACCTGCTGCCGTCAAGTCGAGTCTGACTCACAGCGACCCTATAGGACAGAGTAGAAGTGCCCCATAGAGTTTCCAAGGAGCAGCTGGTGGATTCGAACTGCCAACATTCTGGTTAGCAGCGCAGCTCTTAACAACTTTGCCACCGGGGCTCCCTTGACAATGATGTTGTTGTTGTTGTTAGCTGCCATTGAGTCAGTTCCAACTCACAGCGACCCTATGTACAACAGAACAAAACACTGCCCAGTCCTGCGCCGTCCTCACAATAGTTGCTACACTTGAGCCCATTGTTGCAGCCGCTGTGTCAATCCATCTTGTTGAGGGTCTTCAATGACAGGCGCCCAATAATATTGTAAAAGATAACTCATTATTAAAGTAAACCATAAATCCTGAAAAAAGTGTCAACCCAGGAAGTCATTGTACATGGTAACATTTCATTTACGCACAGCTACTCTCATCTTAATGATGACACAGCCTCTTTCTTCAAACAAATCCAAGGTGAGGAAGACACAGTCCTTACACTCAAGGAGGATACAGACAGATGGGGATAATGAATAGTTAGCAAATGACAACTGCAATAATAGAAGGTGCAATAAAATGCTACGGAGATTTCATGAAAAAAGAGTCTGAGCCTACTCTGAAGTGGTCAGTAAAAACTAATGAAGGAGCTAAACCTGAAATGGGCCTTGAAGGTTGGCTGAGAGCAAACAAAAGAAAGCCAATGTCAGGGGGTACCTAAGATGGTAAGTGTTGAGTGAGAGAGACAGACAGACAGGCAGACAGACACCACCAAAGCAGTGCCACTTGGCTCACTACTTCAGTGGATGTGTCATGCACCCCTGGCTCAGGCCATTCTTCCATCCCTGTCTGCCCCACTAAACAGCGGGGTTGGTTATCCTCAGCTATATTGGAGTTTCTTATCCTATGGATTGATCATACTGACTCTATTACAGAATATCATATGCCCTTCTCAATCTTACAAAAAGAGAAATGCTCTTGGAACTCCATGTTAAAATAATATACTTTGCTCCTTCTGTCTACTGCCCAATTATATTATGTTGGAACACTCTACTGGAAAACTTACTATAATGACCAGCCAAGTGCTGAACAGTATGTTTTGATTTTCAAACAGGTTGTACATGATGCAGATATATGACTTAAGAAGTGATTTCACAAACATTTTGGTAGCAGTAATCTGACTCATAAGCTCCAACATAGTCTCATAAAACAGCTGTGTGTATAAGTAATCCAAAGATACCAAACCAAAGCCGCTGCTGTAGAGTAGATTCCGACTCATAGCGACCCTATAGGACAGAGCAAAACTGCCCCATACAGTTTCCAAGGCTGTAAATCTTTATGGAAGCAGATTACCACATTTTTCTCCTGTGGAGCAGCTGGTAGGTTCAAACTGCCAACATTTTGATTAGCAGCTGAGTGCTTTAACCACTGCACCATGAGGACTCCTTCAATCCAAAGACTGTTGTTATTGTTGTTAGGTGCCATCAAGTCTGTTCTGACTCATAGCAGCCCAATGTACAACACAAAGAAACACTGCCTGGTCCTGCGCCATCCTCACAACCGTCGCTAAGCTTGAGTCCATTGTATAGGCCTTAGGAAATGTTACATAGAAAGTATAAAATAAGAGAAGAAAGTTTGGATCTTGAAGATGATATCGTTTCGCATTGTAACTTTAATGTTCCGTGTAAGGCAAGGGCCAAATTGATCATTCAAATGTGCTACTGCCCCTCAGAGCTGCTGATACTGTTAATCCAGGGGGAAAGAACAAGTGTGTGTATAGGTTTATATTATTTTTGCAAAATTAATTGGAGACTTTCCACCTACTGATCACAGTATGGAGCAAAGAAAATCACTCAGAAGGCCCCATAAGATAACAAATTTTATCACAGAAACCTTTTTGTGGTTTGTAAACATTTACACCTATTTGTACCTTTTATTCAAGAGGCATTTGTTTTCCCTGATAAAGCACTGTGGTCCAGGAGAGCTAATGACCTGCCCAAATCACCCAGCAGACGATCAAGGTGGGAAATGGTGTTCCTCACTGCACTCAGGTTCATTTCCTTTAATCCGCACTCAGAATGACAAAGGTACTCAGGAAAAGGGCCAAATAACCAGAATCAGTATTTTTCTAGTCTCAGTTTATTATAGCAGCTCAAAAAACTTGAAATTCTTATTTCCTGAGAATAATCAAGAAAGGAATCAGCAGGTCTTTAAAATTTACTTATTTATTCTTTTACCTCACTATAGCTTTTTAATTCCTTCTTCAGTTCCATGGAATGTGTCTCAAAGTAGGCTCAAGGCCAGAATTTAGAGTTAGAGGGGCTTTAAGGATTGTGCGTTTTACTCATGAGGCAACTGGGATCTAGAAGGGGTAAGTGACTCTAAGGTCACCAGCTAGTTAGTGACAACACCAGGACTAGAACCAAAGTGTTCTGGATTTCAGCATGCTGAGGTCCTCAGAAAAAGCTGAGTTCTAACTGCAAACAGTTGAGTGCTCAGCTGCTAACTGAAAGGTTGGTGATTTGAGTCCACCCAGAGGCACCTCAGAAGAAAGTCCTGGCAATCTAATTCTGAAAAATCAGCCACTGAAAACCCCATGGAGCACAGTTCTACTCTGACACACATGGGGTCACCATGAGTTGCAATCAACTTGACGGCAGCTGGTTGGTCTTAACTGCCTATGACCTGGCTTGCATTTTTCCCCATGCTCTTACAGGTCCTCTCCACCTAGAGCTGCTCAAGGAACCATCTGGCAAAATTCACACCTGGGGGAATTATTCTGTGGCCATATATGACCTTCTTAGGGATAGTGGATTCCTGGTAAGATTTAAGATATTACTAGCGTTGAGGATACTTACATGGTAATGGGGGGGGGGGGCAAAAAATATGAAACCTCAAGGAATACCTCCTAAATCACTGAACTTCAACTCCTCAAATCAGCAGTGAGAAAGATATTTTTAAAAAGGGAAGCCTTCCTTGCACTATTTAACCATCTGGAAGACAATTCATTGCCTGTGATGTGCCAGGCACTATGCTACACACTGCAGATGCAAGCATGTTAAAAAAATGAAAAGACTAGGAAGAAAATATTTGCAAAACTCATATCTTATAAAGGGCTTGGATCCGAAATGGACAAAGAACTCTTAAAACTCAATAATCAGAAAAGAAATAATCCAATTAAAAAATGGGCAAAAGATCTGAACAGACACTTCACCAAAGAAGATATGACACTCAACGTCATAAGTCATCAGGGAATTTCCAATTAAAACAATGACATACCACTACACATCTATTAGAATGGCTAAAATCCAAAATACAGACAACATCAAATGCTGGTGAGGTTGTGGAGCAACAGGAACTCTCATTCATTGCTGATGGGATGCAAAATGGTACAGTTAATTGGAAGACAGTCTGGCAGCTTCTTACAAAGCTCAACACAGGCTTACCGTACGACCCAGCAATCATGCTCCTTGGTTATCTGTCCACACAAAAACACAACACACAAATGCTTATAGAAGCTTTATTCATAATTGCCAAGAATTGAGAGCAACCAAGATATACTTCAATAGGTGAATGGATAGACAAACTGTGCTATATCCATGCAATAGACTATTACTCAGCAGTAAAAATAAATAAGCTATCAAGCCATGAAAAGACATGGAGGAATCTCAAATGCACATTGCTACATGAAAGAAGCCAGTCTGAAAAGGCTACATACTGTATGATTTCAACTATATGACAATCTGAAACAGGTAAAACTATACAGACAGTAAAAAGATCAGTGATGGCCAGGAGCTCAAGGGGAGTGGGGAGGGAGGAATAGGTGCAGTACAGGGCATTTTTAGGGTATTGAAACTGTTCTGTAAGATACTGTAAGGGTGGACACATGACATTATGCATTTGTCAAAACCCATAGGAGGGTACAACACAAAGAGTGAACCCTAATGTAAACTATGTACTGTAGCTAATAATAATGTATCAATATTTGTTCATCAATGATAACAAAGGTATTGCACTAATGCAAGATGTTAATAACTAGGGAAATTGTGGTGAGGGGGGAGAGAGTATACGGGAGCTCTGTATTTTCTGCTCAGTTTTTCTGTAAACCTAACACTGTTCTAAAAAATAAAGTCTATTAATTAAAATAAAAAAGATAGGAGCACGAATAAGACATTTGCTGCTCTTAAGGAGCTCTTGGTCTAGTGGCTAGTAAGAAACACACAAAAGGGAATAGACCACTCACGTTCATCTTACATGGCACCCCTCTATTCCAGCACTGCCGTACCTGTGGACAAGGAGGGCACAGCAAAAAGAGAATTGGCTCCACCTTCTCTTGTGCATGTGAGCATTAGGAAGGTGGGTGGGGAGAGGTTGAGGGAGCTGTGGTACAGCTGGACACCAAGATCGCTAAGCCCAGCCTGATGCAAAGGCTGAGTTTTTCCATGTGTCAGGTCCAGCACACTGCTGTCTGTGACTGGCCCCTCTAAGTCATCTTAAAGCTTCCTTAGAAGAAGTCAAAAATTAACACACAAATACCACAAGATACTGGAGGGAAGAGAGGAGTTCTGTGGATCTTATTTTAAATAGGCTTGGTTGCAAACCCTAGTTGTCGGTATGGCCACTTTCCAAAACATAAATCTAGTAAGGTCCCACAAGGGCCTAATAGAAACCCAGAAGAAATTTTTGGTCTTTAACAAAATGTCTGGTGGTGAGTGTTGAGCCAAAATTCACTGTATCTATTCCTGATTCTGCCACTTATTTCTAACCTTGAGTGAGAGCCATTGTTTCTTTATCCAGCTTTCTGCCAGGATAGTAACCCACCAGTTGCCACTGAGTGAACTCTGACTCATGACGACCCCTGCGTGTCAGAGTAGAATGGCACTCCATAGGGTTTTCAAAGGCTGATTTTTCAGAAGTGGATCTTCAGGCCTTTTTTCTGAGGTGTCTACGGGTGGACTCGAGCCTCCAACCTTTCAGTTAGCAGCCCAGCGCATTAAACATTTGTGCCACCCGGGGCCTGGATGGTAGGGATATCATTTTATCCAAGAGTAGTGGCTACTCAACCTGCATTCACATTCTCAATATGCATTCACAGAGGTTCTGGAATCTGCACAGTTTATAATCATCTATCCACAAAGAAGCTGAGCTATCACTCTGTGAGGCGAACATATGAGAAATATCTGTGGAAAATGTTATTATATATTTTACTGGTGTCTTCCCTATTCTTGGGCATTGTTTCTAACCAGAAACAACAATTTGCCATGATTCTGTTTCCCATCTGTAAAACTTTGAGCTAGAAAAGATCCACTTCTAGGGGAATGTGTCAAAAGGAGTCTTCTGAAGGTAATTTAAGACAGGGTTCTAAGATATACAGACTTTCAGAGAGTGGCAGTTCCAGCATGGTAGTGAGTGGGGACCAGTACATGTGACTGAGAGCTAAGGAGAGAATGCAGAGGAATGCCAGATAGGAAGTGAAGTGAGTGAGCCTTCGAAGGGAGAGCGTGCAGGAATATCCTGGGAACCAACAAGGAAATGGACATCCCGACCTATGAAGATGAAGCTTTGTGTGCCTTGGGCAACCACAAAAGGACACCAATGGATTGCTGGGTAGGGTGGGGAAGAGATGTGAAGAGAGGTCTGGAAATGAAGCAGGAACACAGCTGAAACTACACTTGTTTCAGCATCAAGAATCTCTTTCCCTAGGGCAATAACTGATGTGAAGTTCTTTCCTCTGAAGGAGAGTGAAGTAATTGGTAACGTTTAGCAGCTTCAAGACATCGAAGGAACTTTAGGACTCACAATTGCCACACTATGCATTTTGCAAATAAAACAATATGTATAATTGGTATTCTTTATACTGCAAAATGGAACTTCCACTTCCTCTCAAAAAGATTAACTGCCATGGAATTGCCCTCCCACCATAAACAATTAGAAAACTGGACAAAAGTTCAAAGCATGAATGGATATACAAAATGTGGTACACACATACAATGGAATACTACTCAGCCATAAAGAGAAATGAAGTCCTGATACATGCCACAACATTGATGAACCTAGAAAACATTATGCTGAGTGAAGTAAGTCAGTCATAAAATGACAAATATTGCATGATTTCAGTTATAAAAAATAACAAGAGTAGGCAAATACATAGAGACCAAAGTTTATTAGTGGTTGCCAGGGACAGAAGGGAGGGGGGAAGAGAGAGTCATTGTTTAGGAAGGAGTGAGTTTTTGTTTATGGTGATGGGAAATTTAGCAATGATTATGGGTGATGGTTGCACAACATGTTTACTGTAATATCACTAAACTGTACACCTGAAAAATGTTTAGAAAAAGAAAAGAAAAAACTGGAAAAAGTTATGAATCAATGGTTTTCAGACAGGAATAAATATGGTGAGCCCTACGGTTGCCCCAGATCACTGCCTGGAGGGAGTTTTCAAGCAGCAGCAGCCCAGGGAAGAGCAGCATACTGAGTCTAACCACCTAACTTGAGTTGAAGATACAGTGGTTGCAGTTTGAGGAGTCCAAGACAGCTAGATTTTGTAAGACAGAGTACCAGAGAAGGAGAAGATACACAAAGAGACGGCTCCAGATCTGCAAAAGTATTCAGCTGAGTTCTGAACTGCTCATATATGAGAAAAAAACCCAAAGGCAAGGAAAGAACCACGGGAAAGCAGTAGGCCAAAAAATTATCAGATCTCACACAAGGCTAGGAATAGTTTGTATGCTCAAGAACCAGCGTGAAAAGAACTCATAAAATATGGGGCATTGGGTGGAGTCCTCAGACGGAATGTGCCTGAATACTGAAGAATAAATAAATAATAGAATAAAAACTGATCTAAATACACCATAACAAAGTTTACAATCTCAAAATGATCAAACTAATCTGCAGGTTACTTAACTACACACCAGAACAAAACCTATCTTTCTTTAAAGGAATGTAACAAAATCCAGCACACAGCAATGTAATATTCACAATGTGCAGCATCCAATCAAATTATCAGGCATGCAAAGACACCCCCCAAAAAATTTTATCTACAGAAACAGAAGTGACAGAGATAATGGGATGAGTAGAAAAGGATTCTAAAATAGCTACAATAAATCTTATAAATATGCTCAAGGGTGAAAAGAAAAACGTGAATATGAGAAGAAAATAAATAGAAGATTAAAATATGCAAATTAACCTCTAACAGAATGCAAAAATAAACTGGATGGTACTAACGCAGTTTAGATACTGAAGAAAATATTAGTGAACTTGAAGTCATACAATAGATACTAACCCAAGTAGAGCACAGAGAAAAAAACACTGAAAATAAATGAACAGGGTTCAGTGAGCTGTGGGATAATATAAAGCAGTCCAGCATATGTGTAATTTGCATCCCAGAAGGAGGGGAGAAAGAGAAGAAGACTGAAAAATAATTTGAAGACATAATGGCCACATTTTTCATAATTTGAAAAAAAGCTATGAACTCACAGATCCAAGAAACTCAAAGAACCTCAAGGAGAAGAAACATAAATAAAACAGGAAGACACATGATAATAAAATTGCTTTAAAAAACTCATATAAATAGAACAAAGGAAAAGAACCACATGATCATCTCTATGGATACAGAAAAACCATTTCATAAAATCCAACACCCTTTCTTTATGAAAACCCTCAAGAAGATTGGAATAGAAGGGAAGTTCCTCAATATGATTCATGGCACATATAAAAAGTCAACAGCTAACATTATATTAAATGGAGAAAGATTGAGAGTTTTCCCCTTGGAATCAGGAATAAGACAAGGATATCCACTCTCACCACTTCTATTCAATATTGTGTTAGAAGTCCTAGCCAGAGCAATAAGACAAGAAAAATAAAAAGTATCCAGATCGGAAAAGAAGAAATAAAATTATCTCCATTCATGGATGGCATGATCCTATATCTAGAACATCCCAAGGAGAAAATCAGCAGAAAGCTTCTAAAGCTAATAGAGGAATTTAGAAAAGTTGCAGGGTACAAGGTCAACAAACAAAAATCAGTTGGGTTTCTATACATCAACAATGAGAAATCTAAAAGGGAAATTAGGGAAACAATTCCATTTACAATAGCATCTAAGAGAATGAAATACATAGGAATAAATTTAACCAGGGATTTGAAAGACTTCCACAGTGAAAATCATAAAACACTGCTGAAAGACATTAAAGAAGACTTAAATAAATGGAAAAATGTTCCATGTTCATGAATTGGAAGACTTGATATAGTTAAGATGTCAATACTAAACAAAGCAATCTATAGATTCAGTGCAATCCCGATCAATATTCTAATAGCCTTCTTTAAAGAAATGGAAGAACCAGTCTTCAACTTTATATGGAATGGTAAGAAGCCCGAATAACTAAAGCAATGCAGAAAGAGAAGAATAAAGTAGGAAGACTCACATTTTCTGATATTAAAACATATTACACAGTTCCAGTAATCAAAATAGCCTGGTACTGGTATAACAAGAGACACATAGACTAGGGGAATAGAATCGAGAGTCCAGAAATAAACTCACACATCTATGGTCAACTGACTTTTCACAAGGGTGCTAACTGCATTTGATGGGGAAAGAGTATTCATAAACGGTGCTTGGAAAATTGAATTTTCACATGCAGAGAAATAAAACAGGATACATGCCTCACTGCATACACAAAAACAAATTCAAAATGGATTAAAGAACTAAATGTTAAAACTATAAAATTCTGAGAAGAAAATGCAGGAGGCAAAACTGTCAGGCCTAGCTTTTAACAATGGATTATCTAATATAAAAACAAAAGCACAAACAGTAAAAGATCAAATAAATAAATGATACCTCATAAAAATTAAAAACTTCTGTTCATCAAAAGACTTTACCAAAAAAGTGAAAAGACAGGCTACTGACTAGGAGAATATCTTCAGAAATCATATATCCAGGACGAGTCTAACAGCCAAAATATATACAAAATGTCAACAACTTAACAACAAAAAAAGACAAATAACCCAATAAAAAAATGAGCATAAGAACTTGAATAGACATTTCACCAAAGAGGATATCCGAATGGCCACTGCACACATGAAGAAGATGCTCAACATCATTAGCCATTCGAGAGATGCAAATCAAAACCCCAGTGAGATTTCATTTCACTCCCATTAGGATGGTGAAGATTAAAAAAAAGAAAAAGCAAATAACAAATGTTGGTGACGATCAGGAAAATTGGAATCCTTATTCTTTGCTGGTGGGAATGAAAAATGGTACAGCCATTGTGGAAAACAGTGTGATGGCTCCTCAAAAAAACTAAAAATAGAATAACCATATGGCCCAGCAATTCCACTCATAGATATATACCCAAAAGACTAGAAAGCAGAGACTCAAACAGATACTCATATACCAATGTTCACTGGGGCAGTATACACAATAGCCAAAAGGTAGAAACAACCTAAATGCCCATCAATGGATGAATGGATAAACAAAATGTGGTTTATACATATAATGAAATACTACTCAGCCAGTAGGAGAATGAAGTCTTAATACCTGCTACAGTATGGATGGAGATTGAAGACATTATGCTGAGTGAAATAAGTCAACCACAAATAGACAAATATTGTAAAACCTCACTTACATAAAAGACAAGAACAGGCAAACATACAGAGACAAAAGTTTATTAGTGGTTACCAGGGCAGGAAGGAGAGGGAAAGGGAACTTACTGCTTGTGGAGTACTGAGCTGTAGTTTACGGTGATGGAAAAATCTCATTTAGGGTAGAGTAGCATAGCCGATTAATGTAATTGCTATTGAGTAAGCTGTACACCTGTAAAAGTTGACTTGACAGAAATTGTGATAGATATATTTATAACAAACAAACAACAACAACAACAAAAAAAAAATAATAGCTGCTGAAGCTGCTTATGCACAACCAAACACTTCATGGGATTTGGTTCCTTGTTTTGGAAGTTTAGGGTCACAGTTTCATGGGACATCCCAGTTAATCGGTCTAATAATGTGTTTAGTGCTTCTATTCTGTCTCCTAGTTTGTTGCATAGTGCCTGGGGTCTTAAAAGCTTGCAAGCGACCATCCAAGGTACAAGTGCTCTCTATTCACCTGGAGCAACAGAGGAAGAAGGGGAGTCAGGAGTAGAAGGAGGAAATGGATTGTGAGGCTAATTGCCTCCATGAACAACTGCCCCCTTTGACATGAGACCAGAAGAACTGAATGGTGCCGTTACTGTTACTGAACATTTTGATCAAAGATTCTATAGAAGTCTACTGATCGAAACAGGCAAAACGCAGAACAGATTTTCAAATTCTCATGGACTACAGACTTTCTGGAGCCATGGAGGCTGGATGAACCCCTGAAACTATTGCCCTGAGATAATCTTTAAACCTTAAAACCAAACAATAGTTTAGCTTAAGCAGTAAAGACTGTCTGCCTTGAGCATTGAGCTCTTTTAAGATCTATCTATGTGGGATCAAGAGCCCTGGTGGCGCAGTGGTTAAGAGCTCAGCTGCTAACCAAAAGGTCGGCAGTTCAAATCCACCAACTGCTCCTTGGAAACTCTATGGGGCAGTTCTATTCTGTCCTATAGGGTTGTTATGAGTCGGAACCAACTTAATGGCAACGGATTCGGTTTGGTTTATATGTGATCAAATTGGCATCCAAAACCAAAAAACCAAATCCATTGCTGTTGAGTCAATTCCAACTCATAGTGACCCTATAGGACAGGGTAGAATGTCCCCAAAGGGTTTCCAAGGCTGTAAATCTTTATGGAAGCAGACTGCCACATCTTTCTCCCGAGGAACAGCTGGTGGGTTTGAACCACTGACCTTCTGTTAGCAGCCGAGCACTTAATCACTGTGCCACCAAGGCTCCTTAAATTGACAACAGCAACTCACAAGATTGGATAGAATTAAGAACTATCTCTATGGGAACAAACTGACAACAGCAACTCAAAAGATTAGATAAGAATCTTAGGGGGCAATGAACTTATGTTAATGGGAGAGGAACTCAGAAAGGGAGGATGAGACTGGTTGCACAACTCTAATGTAATGGATGTCACTAAATATACATGTAGAAACTGTTGAACTGGTGAGTGTTTTGCTGTGAATATTCTCAACAAAACAAATAAAATTATATATTAAAAAAGATTACTGTATTTTACACAAATAACACGCACCTTCTGCATTTGTTTGGCAGCAATGCCCTCCCCCCCACAAGGCACCTTCAAAAGGGCCACCATGCCAATCTTCTTCCACCTGTTGCTGTAACAAAAACTTAGCATAAAGCACTTACGAAAATGCTGCACGGGGGGAGGGCACAGCCAACAAAGAAACACAGAAGATACACGTTATTTGCGTGAAGATACGGTAGATAGGGAACTTAGAAGGCAGTGAGTTTATGTTAATGGGGGAGGAGCAACTTGGAAAAGGAGGTGAGAAAGTTGTATAACTCAAAGAGTGTAATCAATGTTACTGAACTGTATATGTAAAAATTGTTGAATTGGTGTATGTTCTGCTGCGATATTCTCAACAACAAAAACAAATTATTTAAAAATTGCTAAGAACTAGCAATAAAATCTTTAAAATCATCCAGACAGGACACATTATGTACAGAGGAACAATGATAAAAATGATAGCTGACTTCTCAACAGACTATGCAGATTAGAAACCAACAGAACAATATCTTTGAAATGCTGAAAGAAAAATCTACTGTCAACCTAGAATTACATATCCAATGAAAATCTTTCAAAAATGAAGGTAAAAGGGAGAAGGAATGTGAGTTACCGCTGAAGGGATACTGAGTTTCTGTTTGGGGTGACGTAAAACTTTCTGGAATGGATAGTGGTGATGGCTGCATAGCACAGTGAAGGTAATCGATGCCACTGAATTGAATGGTTAAAATGTCAAACTTTGTTACACATATTTTACCACAATAAAAAAAAATTTAATGAAAGTAAAGACTTTTTTGGACAAATACAAGTTATAAGAATTTATCACTGATAAATCTGCATTACATGAAAAGTTAAAAGTTCTTCAGGCAGAAGGAAAATGATTCTACATGGAAATCTTGATCTCCTCAAAGGAATAAAGAACACACCAGAAATGGTAAATGTAGGTAAATATAAAAGACTTTCTTTCTCATTTTTAATTTCTTTAAAACCTAATTGACTGCTTAAAGCAAAAAAATAACAACAGTGTTTTGTGGGGTTTTTAATACATGTAGCAGTAAAGTGTATGACAATAGTAGAAAGGACAGAAGAGGAAATTGAAGCACATTGCTATAAGGTTCTTACACTATATTTGAAGTGATAAAACATTTCAAGGTAGACTGTGAAAAGTTAAATATGTATACTATATCAACTACTAAAATAAATAAATAAAAGTATAGCTAAAAAACCAGTAGTGGAGAGGAAGAGGAAAAAAGAAAAAATACCCACAAGAAATCAGAGGAAGAGGGAAAAAAAGAACAAAGAAGAGATGGGATGAACAGAAAACAAATAGCAAGATGGAAGATTTAAACCCAACCACATAAAGAATCACATTAAGTGTAAATGGTCTAAACCCTCCAATTAAAAGGCAGCGTTTGTAAGATGGCTTTAAGAGGGGGGGGGGGGGAAGCCTAACTGTATATGCACTACAGGAAATCCACTTTATATATATTGTCGTTGTTGTTCTTAGGTACCATTGAGTCAGTTCCGACTCACAGCAACCCTGTGTACAACAGAACAAAACACTGCCCAGTCCTGTACCATCCTCACAATCGTTGCTGTGTCTGAACCCACTGTTGCAGCCATGGTGTCAATCCATCTCATTGAGGGTCTTCCTCTTTTTTGCTGACCCTCTACTTTTATCAAGCGTGATGACCTTCTCTAGGGACTGGTCCGTCCTGATAACGTGGTTCAAAGTACATGAGACAAAGTCTTGCCATCCTTGCTTCTAAGGAGCATTCTGGCTGTACTCCTTCCAAGACAGATTTGTTTGTTCTTCTGGCAGTCCATGGTGTATTCAATATTCTTTGCCAACATCATAATTCAAAGGCATCAATTCTTCTTTGTTCTTCCCTATTCATTGTCCAGCTTTTGCATGCATATGAGATGATTGAAAATATCATGGCTTGGGTCAGGCATACTTCAGTCCTCAAAGTGACATCTTTGTTTTTTAACACTTTAAAGAGGTCTTTTGCAGCAGATCTGCCCAATGCAATACGTCATTTATTTCTTGACTGTTAACTTCCATGGGCGTTGATTGTGGATCCAAATAAAATTAAATCCTTGACAATTTCAATCTTTTCTCCATTAATCATGATGTTGCTTATTGGTCCAGTTGTGAGAATATATATATATGTATACATATATATATACACATACATACATACATATAAATGCCAAAGACACAGATAAGTTAAAAGCAAAAAGCTGGAAAATTATGCTATGAACACACTAATCAAACGAAAGGTGGAGTGGCCATATTCATTTCAGACAAAGATAACTTCAGAACAAAGAATATAACCGGGATAAAGGAAGACATTTTATAATGCTAAAGGATCCAATTCATCAAGAAACATAACAATCCTAAATGTGTCTTCCCTAACAACAGAGCTTCAAAAAACATGAAGAAAAAAATGATAGAACTGAAAGGAGTAGGCAAATCCATACTTAGAGGTGGTGATTTTAAACATTCCCTTTTCAGCACCTGATAGAACAAGCAGACAGAAAGTCAGTAAAGATATAGCCGACTTGAACAACACTATCAAACCAGCACACTATACATTCAGCTTATGTGCACAAGAAAGCATTCACCAGCATAAAATGTATTCTCTCCATAAAATAAGACTCAAATTAAAAGGACTGAAATCATACCAAGTATGTTCTGTGATTACAGTGGAATGAAACTAGGAATCAATAAATTCCCACCAAATACTTCAACTTCTAAATAACTTACAGGTCAAAGAATAAAATCCACAAGGGAATTTTAAAAATATTTTGAACTGAATAAAAATGCAACATACCAAAAAATTGTTGGTTAGAGAGAAATTTATACCATTTAATGCTATGTTTAAAAGAAGACAAGGCCATATAATGCATAATGATGAGAGTACTTATAATTTTGGTGCTCAGAATAATTTTATTTGGTGGATTTCTGGGCAAAGTCTCAGTGCCAATGGGATGACATCTCTCCCCCAACCCTATCTCCCAAAACATAACTCAAGTTCTTTGTAGTCTCAGCATTTCTGGAACAAAGACATCCCTGCTGTGCCATTCTCTGTGGAGAAGGGAGCCTGTGGTTAGACCAGCGCATCTCAATTTTTAATGTGCCTACGAATCACCCAGGGATCTTGTTAAAACGCAGATTCTGGATTAAAAGATGCCAGTGAAGCTGAGATGTTACATTTCTAACAAGCTTCCTAGTCATGCAGGCATTGCTTGTCTTCAGACCACATTATGAGTAGCCAGGAACTAGAAAAGAACCCATTCCCACAAATCATACATAAGCCTCATTTTAACCAAGAACAACTTCTCCCACCAAATCCGTTTTTCCACTTGCTCCTCTCCCTTCTCAGGAGAAAGTGCTAGAAAAGGTCAGTGGGTGACTGGAGCAGTTATTTAATGTAGAAGAGACAGTGCTTGCCAGTGACCGTTTGATCAATTAAGTAGCAGGTGCTTGAGGTCAGGGCTGGCTTTAATGACTGTTAATTAAAATGTTCTGAAGCCTTTTTTTTTTTTTTTTTAGCTCTAAAATTGCTATGGACTGTCATATATACAATATGAAATCTTAAAAATGAAGTGCGTTCTGTGTTGAATATTACCTGCCTCTGTGACACGACAGGTTCTACCTCCTGGCTGACCCAGCATGCTGCTCCCCTGAGCTAGTATAAGTGTTTACTATCCTAGCGGGTCTGGCCCTGCAGAAGAGGCTAGTCAGTAAAGAGGAAAACATAAAGGGCAAGAGGAAGGGCGGGGGGTGGGGAACACGCGAGCAATGCTTCATGTCGCTATTCTGTGCATAAACCTACATTACAATCCACAGACCTCAAAGGGTGACGGTCCTCAGAACCACAAGGATATGCTGCACTTAGTGGACAAAGATTTTTTTATCACCTGCAGCTTCCTTATCTCCAAATTGCCAACTTCCAGGTTAGAAATCTCAATGATGGAACACTAAAAGCACCTTATGAAAGTTATTTCTTCCTAGAATATTACACACCATTAAAAATATCTAGCTTATAAAAAGTAAATATATATATGTGTGTATTGAGCTCCACAATAAAGTTGTACATATTTAGAACAGCAGATAATTCCAATTACAAATTCATTTCTATTAGGATTTGAAAACTTTCCTAAGATTGTTGTTGGTGCAAGAATTCTACCACTGAACCACTTTCCTACTTAATTCATCAAGCACTACCGGTGGAGAGTAAGGGTCCCTGTGTATGCCAGGAAACAAGCCTGAAATTAAAATTTGCATAATTCACCTTCGGGGACTAGATGATGTAGCTCTACAGCAGAAATGAGAAAACTATGGCCTGCTGGCTAGCCACCTGATTTTGTAAATACAACCACACCATTTGTTTAAGTATTGCTTTTGCACTACAACAACAGAGCTGAGTAGTTGTGACAGAGATCATGCCTGCAAAGCTGAAAAATTTACTATCTAACCCTTTAAGAAAAAGTTTCTGGAGCTCTGCTGTAAAAGAAATGTCCAAGAGCCAATACAATTCAAGGGGGTGGAAATTATTTATTATACTGAGCAGAAAGCTATCAACATTCAGTACAAATTGAAATGAAGTGTCTTTGTGAAGTAATGAGTTTCCTCTAACTCGAAGTATTTAAGCAGCTCTTGTTACTGTTGTTAGCAGCCATCAAATTGGCCCCTGACTCATGGCAACCCCATGCACCACAGAACAAAACGCTGCCTGGTGCTGCGCCATCCCGATGATCAGTTGGGATAGGGCCATTGTGATCCATATGCTTTACATTGGCTGATTTTCGGAAGTAGATCACCAGACCTTTCTTCCTAGTTCATCTTAGTCTGGAAGCTCCACTGAAACCTGTTCAACATGACAGCAGCATGCAAGCCTCCACTGACAGATAGGTGGTAGCTGCGTTTGAGGTGCACTGGCCAGAAAGCAAACCTGGGTTTCCCGCCTGGAATGGGAGAATTCTACCACTGAACCACCAATGCCTCGTGAGCAGCTCTTAGGAGGCCACCATCTTGGAGCTGTGGTAAAGAGATGGACATACCATTCAAAGAGCTTCCTAAATCACTTCTAACTCTGAGATTCTACATCACCCTATGCTATCACTTCCACCGAGGTCCAGATTAGACTTCTTGAGAAATAGTCTCCCTTGACTAACAAAGAAAAACATCTTACTTTATAGCTAAGAAAAGTCTAATGAGAAAACGTATCTTGAAAAGGAGAGCCTTGGGTATCTTCTGCTGGCCAGTTCGTCTGTAATTGGCCCACTGAGGTGGCTCTGCTGGACAGGAGCCTTATCTGATTCTATGGCCATCATAGCTCTTACTATGCTGTGATCACTCCACCGAGATCTGTAAATATAATTTAATGATGTCTCCATCTAATCCAGTTTGCCAAATCTTTCTACAATCTGACTGTTGGACAGAGAATGTATGTGTCAACCCAATTATATATTCTGAAATACCTTCTGCACTGTTCGAATCTTTTAGAAAAACAGTTAGCATTGTTTTCTAGAAACGCAGGTGGGTGGGCTCATGCAGGAATGAAGCAAGGCTTAGAAAATTGTCGAAGAGTCATCATTATTCTTCATTTCTTCACCAAATTGCTTTCATAATAGAGCAAATTAAGAATTTGGGTTTTTTTTTTTTCTCTCTCTGTTTTTAGAAGTTTCCAATTAAAGTGTTTAACATGTCTACTCTATTTTAGTTAGGGAGCCCCATAGGGATGGTTTGGGGCCCATTTCTCTGCCAGAAGAACACACTTCACATTTCTCAAGCCAGTTCTTTCTTTGACCAATCTGGCAGTGTGACTGGCTCGGTTTGCAGGTAGTAGAGTAAGCGCTCTCAGTAAAACGTTCATTTTTATGGTGTTGGCTTTCACCTAGATATCAGCAGGAGGCAATACCACTTGGTCAAGTCTGCCTTTAAGGTACATCAAAGGCATGGAGCTTAATGCGGCTGAGTAGAAAGTAATCCAAAAGCATGCAGAGCTTTGGGTGGTAGCCAAGGAGAAGGAGGTGGAGAGTTTTAGCCCCTGCTCTAGAGTAACTTAAGCAGCATCCTGGTGTGGACCACTCCACCACCATAGCTAGTACAGTAAGGGCATCAGAGCTCGGACAGCTCAGAAATGGGGCAGAGGGAGAGCTCAGTCAGGAGGCATCTGACATTGAGTCTCAAAGGTTTGATGACCATGAAACCAGACTTACAAAGAAACAGATATTAGCCAAGTTATTAAAAATCTTATCATTGGTTACAGCTGTCTTTCAAATGAAGAATGTTCACTTTGTTTTTAAAGAGCCCATATTAAGGAATAAAAGGTCAAAGAGAGTTTTGACTTAAATTTTTTTTTCAAGTTCCAAAATCAGATGGAAAAATCTCAAGAGACCCTTCGTCAAGGCTCACATATTTATATAGATCATTTAATTAAGTAGCAAAAAGGCAGGTAAAACACACCCCAACCATCCAATAAAAATGAAAATGTACTGTTATTGCAAAAGTCACCGGGGGAGCTATCACCCCAAACCATTGCACTGTACAATGTGAGAGGTCAAAAGGAAGAAAAAATCTGCTCAGCTTTCAGTTTTTGAGCCCCTCTGCTTCCTCACAATAAGCTCCAAAAAGAACATGACCTGAATATTGCAGTAGCCTTGGGACCTGGCAAAGCACCCAGCAGGCACTCCACTGTTCATATGGACGGACAGACGAATGGCACCGGCTGGGAGAAAACGTGCCCTCCAGTGTACATGGTGTCCACCTTTGGCCTCCCTGTCTGTCCCTGACTCTTGCCCATTATCAAAATGTGTGCTTCTCCTGCTAGTTCTCTCTTCTGGAATGCATTACCCGCTGCCTCTTTAAATCCTCCCCACCCTTCACAGCAGTGTTTCTCAAAGTCTGGTCCAGGACAACTTGATAAAAAGCCATCTAGGATGCTTCTTAAAATGCAGATGCATTGGCCCCATATCAGACACGCTGATCAATATCTCTAGAGTGAAGCCCAAAATGTGCATTTTTAACAAGCTCCTCAAATGATCCTGATGCTCACTACCCACCAGAAAAAACAAACAAACAAAAAACAACAACCAGTTGCCATCAAGTGGATTCCAACTCATGGCTACTCCATGTATGCAGAGTAGAACTGTGCTCCACAGGGTTTTCATGGCTGTGACCTTTCAGAAGTAGATCATCAGGACTTTTCTTCCAATCCACACCTCTGGGTAGGTTTGAACCACGAACCTTTCAGTTATTAGTCATGTGCTTATCCCTTTGCACCACCCAGGGACTCCTCCATTACTCACTGACTCTACTTTAAGAAATTTTAACAATTCTTCTGTTGTCAAGTCAAACCTGGTAGTGATGTCATCAACCAAGTGATGTCACATTGTCCCATCTGCACTCGGGACAGTGTATGACATATAACCACTTGGCAAAAGACTCCAGCCCTACACACACGGTGACATAATACAGGGTGGAGGCTCATCCTCAGAGAAGAGTCCCAAAGGCATGGCCACAGAGCTAGGGGTGTAGCTTCTGGGCTCCCATGACAACAGACAATGGGTTCTTTAACCATTTATCACTGATCTTGAGCAGTAATTTGCTTTTCCTCTGCCTCATTCTGAAAATAGATATGAAACAATTTACATAACTACACTTTAATAGGAGAAGTATTAAATAGATATGGAAATAGGAGTGAAAGGAAAATGGGGCACTCGCATAAGATAAGGTTAATATAAGACAATAAATACCACACAGTAAATGGAGGCATTTCTGAGTTTCATAGTGACCAAAGAATACGGAAACACGATCATTTACAAGATTCTCAATACTTATAAAACAATAAAAATTGGTTAGAAAAAAATCCTGAATTTTCCTGATACTGGCAATCTAAGCACAATTTGTAGATACATGTAGAATCGCAATTGATATGAGATTATGTAATATCCAATACCACCACCCATGTGTCAGTTCTTCATACTGCGCAGGCTTGCATGTTGCAATGATGCTGGAAGCTATGCCGTCAGTATTTCAAATGCCAACAGGGTCACCTATGGTGGACAGGTTTCACTGGAGCTTCCGGAATAAGACAGACTAGATAGGAGGGCCTGGCAATCTACTTCCTAAAATTAGCCAACGAAAACCTTCTGAATCACAACAGAACATTGTCTGACTCCCTTGCTTTGGACACGTTATCAGGAAGGATCAATTGCTGGAGGAGGACATCATGTTTGGAGAAGCAGAGTGCCAGTGAGGGCGTGGAAGACCCTCAGTGAGAAAGACTGGCACAATAGCTGCAACTATGAACTTGAACATGCTGGTGAGCATGAGGATGACACATGACTGGACAGCATTTCGTTGTGTTGTACATAAGGTCATCATGAGTTGGAGTTGACTCAATGGCAGCTATCTATTAATATCGAATAACTTAATAGAATGTCTATCTTCCCAATGTGGAGTGATTCTCTGCAGTTGCCTTTTGTAGATGAAACACACAGTAGACAATGAATTATCTACAAGAAAAGTCTAAGCTTTTGTGCTGAAGATAGAAAGTCAGCAGCATCGATGTGAGAGTTCAAAATGGTGGTACTGGGCAATACTGGGGAAGCCAGCACAACTTGTACAATTTAAGGTCATGAAAGCTCCATAGACACATCCAAACTCCCTGAGGGACCGAATTGCTGGGCTTAGGACTGTGGGAAACACAGTCTTGGGGAATATCTAGCTCAATTGGCATAACATAGTTTATAAAGAAAATGTTCTACATTCTACCTTGGTGAGTAGTGTCTGGGGTCTTAAATGCCTGTAAACAACCATCTAAGATATCCACTGGTCCCACCCCTTTGGGAGCAAGGGAGAATGAAGAAAACAAGATACAAGAGAAAGATTAGTCCAAAGGACTAATGGACCACATCTACCACATCCAGTACAACTAGATGGTGCCCGGCTACCACCACTGACTGCTCTGAGAGGGATCACAACAGAGGGTCCCAGACAGAGCTGGAGAAAAATGTACAACAAAATTCTAACTCACCAACAAAGACCAGACTTACAGGCCTGACAGAGACTGGAGAAACCCCGAGAGTATGGCCCCCGGACACCCTTTTAGCTCAGTGGTGAAGTCACTTCCGAGGTTCACCCTTCAGCCAAAGATTAGACAGGCCCATAAAACAAAACAAGACTAATGGGACACAACAGCCCAAGGACAAGGACTAGAAGCCAGGAGGGGACAGGAAAGCTGGTAATAGGGAACCCAACGTCTAGAAGGGAGAGTGTTGACATGTCATAGGGTTGTTAACCAATGTCATAAAACAATATGTGTACTAACTGTTTAATGAGAAACTATTTGTTGTGTAAAGCTTCATCTAAAATACAATAAAAAAATTTTAAAAAAAGGAAAAGAAAAAATTCTTAGAATCGAATGAGAGCAAATACACAACATATCAAACCTTTGAGACCCAGCAAAAGCAATGTTCAGAGGTTAATTTATAGCAATAAATGCACACATCAAAAAAGGACAAAAATCAAAACACTAACCAAAAAAATGGTGGAACTGAGGATTTTGAGTTCCCATTTTTCCTTTTTTACTAGGATACCCAATTTGGCTAAATGATATAGGGATTTCCAGATATTTTCCACAGGTCCATCTTCACTGATTCCAGGATTAGGGCATCATCATAACATAGCAACACACTAGCAATGCTTGAAATGAGTTATCATGAGATGCGAGAAGACTACAGGACTGTGGAAATCACAGGACTGTTGAATTGGAATGCTTCCTAGTACATGATGATTATTTGGGCATCAACACTGAACCTGCTATTGTTCAGCTTGGGTAAGCTTAATAATGGCAAAGGTCTTTACCCCCATCAGAAGCTGTCTGTAGGCATTGGACTTATTCACAGAGTATTTGTGGTTCCCACAACTGGTGTAGCCCCCAAAAGTCACACTTCATTTTTCCTTACATTGACATAGTGCTTCAGCTTTACAAATTTCTCTCATAAACACTGTTTGATCCTGTTCCAGAGTGTAAGTAGTATGTAAGTGCACCACGCAACCTGGTTAGCCCTTCATCGGAAAACCCAGTCGCTCTGCCTTGAAGAAGCAGAGGACAGAGTCTGGGCATGCCAGGAAGGGGTGGGAGCTCAGAAAGGAGAGAACTAGAAAAGAGTGGTCCCAAATTCTGGGTGACCCCTGCACCCTATATGTCTAGGGCAGACTACCAGCAGCATCAGGCAACTCTCTGGGGTAAGGTAATATTCTATGTCTGTCTTGACAGACATTTGTGTTACACGGATGTATACATTTACCAAAACTCACCAAGTGGTACACTTAAGACTTGTGCATTTCAATGTATATAAATTTTACCTCAAAAACTATAAACAAGTATTGAATTTTAATGACATGCAAGCAGAAATAATTAGTACTTACATATGCAACTTATTTGAAACGCATCAAAAAAAGATGGATTGATGGATGGATACAGGGATGGAAAAACAGAGCAGATATATGATAAAGCAGTTATAGTAACCTGTTAATGGTAGAATCTAAGCGGAGAGTATAGACATATTCACTGTAAAGTTCTTCCCATTTTTCTGTATGTTTGAACATTTTCATAGTAAAATGGTGATGGAAAAAAAATTAAAAGATAAATTGCAACTTGCAATTTGCTTCCTCAAAGAGGTGTGGAGGTAAATCACAATATTTGCAGAAATTAAAATTGAGGAATCCAGGAATTCGTTGTGGAATTATAAACGAAAAGCACTTAGGTAAGAGTTTGGTAAAACACATTTGCTGCCCAGTAGGAAAAAGCATGTACTGTAGTTGACCTTAGAGGATCATGGAAATAACTTGCTCATCTCCGTGAAATGTTTTGGTGGCATCTTTCATTTTGGTAGTCTTCATGGGGCTATCCCGGTAGTCTCTGTGGTTACTGATGTTAGGTGCCACTTGCAGAGAAGTTTGGATTCTGAGTTCAGCTTCCTGTTAGCCTGGCTCCACGCACCAGAGGGACCATAAAAGACACCACTCATGAGAGAGAGCCAGAGAACACATGCATGAGAATGAGTATGCATTTATCCTGCCCGAAAACAAAGGTCTCTGGGTAAAAACGAAGTCCAAGCGATGAACAGTCCATTCACCTCAGAAAACAGTGTCTCACGTCATCCAGCACCGAGGGGTGGAAAGCGCAGTGGTTAGATTACATCCTACAGACACAAATAATGATTCTAAGAAGAAGACCCAGCCAAAATGTGAAAAAAATAAGGGTAGGCGGAGAGGGAGATATATTGTGAAAGCCAAGATACATGAATCGTGTACACCCTGAATAATGCAACAGAGTTCAGTGGGTAGCATTCTCGCCTTCCATGCAGGAGACCAGGGTTCAATTCTCAGCCAATGCATCTCATGTGTGGCTACTGCCCATCTGTCAGTGGAGACTTGCGTGTTGCTCAGATGCTGAACAGGTTTCAGCGGAGCTTCTGACAATCTAATTCCAAAAATCAGCCAACGAAAACCCTGCGGATCACAGTGGTAAGATCCATAACCCATCCTGGGGATGGTGCAGGACCAGGCAGCATTTTGTTCCCTTGTGCATGGGGTTGCCGTGAATCAGGGGCTGACTCGACACTAGCTCACAACAACACAGACTATTACTTGTTCCTATTCCTAAATCCAAGAAATCAAAAAACAAAAGAAACTACTTATTTTGGTGGGGGGTGGGGAGCAGAACACAAAGGGAGTACATACTGTGCACTGTGCCTTCCTCTGGAGCCCTGGTGGTACAGTGGTTAAGAGCTACGGCTGCTAACCAGAAGGTGGACAGTTTGAATCCACCAGCTGCTCCTTGGAAACACTATGGGGCAGTTCTACTCTGTCCTATAGGGTCACCATGAGTCAGAATTGACTCAATGGCAACAGGTTTCAGGGTTTTTTTATACCTTCCTCTATGTCTACATATATTTGAAAAGTACAAAATTCACAGGTTTATCACTTTATGGAACTTACAAATATGAGTCTGAAATCATTTTCATATTTTACTTGCCTACACCCTTGAAGTTCATCATACAAAACGTGAAGATCTGTATTTGCTACTTCTGAGGTCTGTGTCAACTCCATCTCTCTCCCTTCCCCCTTTCCTCCACCGTAAGGTTAATATATATCCTGGAAAAGCAAGTGTTTATGTCCTGCATACTCTGGTAAGGAGAACAAAGTTTTAGCAGGCCAAAAAAAAAAAGAAAAGAAAAAAGTTCCCTATTCCAGGACCTACCTGTCTCATTATACATAATTTAAGTACCGAAGAGTTGTTGAATTTTAAACAACTTTCCTTACAGTCTATAAAAAGAGAAACATCACATCTTGCGTGTGCAAACTCTGATTTGACATTTTTTCCAGCCGATTTGGATGCGCGCGTTCTCACTCAAGCAGTCTCCCTGAACTGGCTGCTCAGAGTCCCATTCTGCCTGATTCATCTCACCAATGGTCTGGAAAGCGGAGGGCGGCAAGGTCTGGAAACACAGTGATGCAATATTGCACGTCTGTTGCGGGCAGCCAACCAAGAGCCCTCCCTCCCCCGGCGGCCCCTCTCTGCTCCTGGACAGGGCTATCTCAACCTTGCCCGTGGCTTTGATCTGCTTTCAGTTTTTAAATGCTCCCTGTTGCCTAGTGGGAGCTAAGTGACTTTGCTTCAATAGACATTATGTCACCCCCTCAGCACTTATGTAAACAGAATGTCTAACACCTTCTCCATGTATGTAAGTCAAGCAAGCTGCCTGAAGCAGAAGCTGACAAGATAAGTACTTTGCATCTGCACCTGCAGGAAGACTCCTGCCTCCTCGCATGCAAGCTCTCTGCACTGCACAACCAGGAAACTTAAATTTAGACTCTGCCACGGTTCTCTCTAACTCCTATTCATTCTTATTAAAACCATAACGACATTAGACAGAGGCAAAATAATACTTCTTCTTCCTGAGGCTTTTTTTTCCTAACCATCTAGATAGAAAGTCAAAGAGCAGAAACCCTGAAAGGAGAAAGCACCTTCTCTTTTTATAATCACTACTATGAATAGGGAGTCCTGGTGGCACAGTGATTAAGGGCTATCGCTGCTAACCAAAAGGTCGGCAATTGGAATCCACCAGCGCTCCTTGGAAAGCCTATGGGGCAGTTCTGCTCTGTCCTATAGGGTCGCTATGAGTCAGAATCCACTCAACAGCAACAGGTTTGGTTTGGTTTACTGTAAATAGACCACCACCCATCTGTCAGTTTGTCATACTGTGGTAGCTTGCATGTTGCTGTGATGCTGGAAGCCAGGCCATCGGTATTTCAAATACCAGCAGGGTCACCCATGGTAGACAGGCTTCAGCAGAGCTTCTGACTAAGACAGACTAAGAAGAAAGGCCTGGGGATCTACTTCTGAAAATTAGCCAGTCAAATGTTCAATGTTGTTAGCAATAAGACAAAAAAGATAGCATACACCAAACTTATTTTAGAGAAACTGTCGTTCACTGATCCAAGGAGCATTTGATGAGTATCCACTAAGGTCAGGCACCATGGTAGATACTTGGTGGCGGGGTGGTGGGGGTGGGGGTGTCAAATAAAACATCATCTGATTAGAATCAGAGAGTTCGGTGTTGAAGGGACCTTACAGATCACATAGTTCAACTGCCTTATTTTACAGCTGAGAGGCTGTGATTTGCCCAAAATCACGCAGTTGGTGCACAGCTGGAGTGGGTCGAATTGTGCCCCCCATAAAGATATGTCCAGGTACTAACTCCCAGTACCTGTGAATGTGACCTTCTTTGGAAATGAGGTCTCTGTAGATGTAATTAAGTTAAGGATCTCAAGATGAGGTCATTCTGGATTTACTATGGGCAATAATCCAATGACCAGTGTTCTTATACAAGTCGCTAGGTGGCACAAATGGTTAAGTGCTCGGCTACTAATCAAAAGGTTGCGGTTCAAATCCACCCAGAAGCACCTCTGAAAAAATATCTAGCGATCTCCCGGAAGATCATAACCACTGAAAACCCTATGGGGCACAGTTCTACTTTGAAACACATGGGGTCACATGAGTCAGAATTGACTTGATGGCAACTGGTTTGATTTTGGTTTGGTGTCCTCATGAGAGAAGGGGTGGGGGAGATTTGAGCTTCAGAGGCACACAGGGGGAGAAGGCCATGGAATGATGGAGACAAAGATTGGAGTAATGTGTCTAGAAGCCAAGGAAGGCCAAAGACTGCCAGCAGAAGCTGGGAGACAGGCAAGAAGCAGGTTCTCTTTCAGAGCCTCCAGAAGAAACCAACCCTGCCAACACCTTAATTTTGGACTTCTGGCCTCCAGAACTGTGAGAGAATAAATTTCTTTTGTTTTATGCCTCTAGTTGTGTGGAAATTTGTTACGGTAGCCATAGGACACTAATACAGAGGCAGAGCCAACACTGGAACTCAAGAATCTCCACTACATCCTCTAAGCCACACGAAGCTCATTTGCAAACATGCAACAGAAATTAGAATGGCCCACTGTGACTTTCTGCAATAGGGAAAGCCTCCTGTCATTAGGCCCCAAATGTTCTTCCTGAGTATCACGTCACATGGGTAAACAAATTTGGTGAGGTAGCATTTGTGCTGGGGTTTAAAGAACAGGTAGAATTTTGAACCAGAAATAGGCAGTTGCACAATGTGAATGGGGTAAATGATGGAAAGGTTGGAAGGAGATGATGGGGCACAGTCAGTTGACTGAATATTAGCAAAAGCCAAGGGGAGCAGAGGAGATACAGTTGGAAAGGAGGTCAGTATTACAATGGGAATTTGGCTTTATTCAGTAGGCCATAAGGATTCAATGAGGGTGATGGAGGCAGGGATGACATGATAAACTTTGTGTGACAGAAACACAGAGCTGGCAGTGACATGAAGGGTGGATTTGTAGTAGGGAAGACAAGTGTAGACATCAAGGCCAAGAGTTAAAAAGACCCTTGGAGGCTTGGGGAGAGAATAAGAAAAAAAGATAGGAAGAGAGGAGTGAGAGATTTTAAAAGTAAGTCTAACCATGGACTAGATATGGGAGTGCCAGAGGAGATTGGAGTTGACCCTGAATAAGTAGCCCAGCGGTTCTCAAACCTTAGTTACCATTTGAATCACCAAGTAAGCTTGTTACCATGCAGATTCCTCCACCTAAACTGGCACAGTCTGATTTGGTAGGCCTGGAGTGGACCCCAAGAAACTGTATGTTAATAATTGCACTTAGATCTGTTGCTGTTGTTGTTAGGTGCTGGCGAGTAGATTCCTATTCATAGCAGCCCTGTGTACAATGGAATGAAACACTGCCTGGTCCTGCACCATCCCCACAGTGATTGCTATGCTTGAGCCCATTGTTGCAGTCACTATGTCAGTCGATCTCCTTGAGGGTCTTCCTCTTTTTCACTGACCAAGCATGATGTCCTTCTCCAGGGACTGGTCCCTTCTTATAACATGTCCAAAGTATGTGAGATGAAGTCTTGCCATACTTGCTTCCAAGGAACACGCTGGCTGTACTTCTTCCAAGACAGATTTGTTCATTCTTCTGGCAGTCGACAGTATATTGAATATTCTTCGCTGACACCATAATTCAAAGGCATCAATCCTTCTTTGGTCTTTCTTATTAATTGCCCAGCTTTCCCATGCATATGAGGCAATTGAAAATATCATGGCTTGGGTCAGGCACACCTTAGTCCTCAAAGTGACATCTTTGCTTTTCAACACTTTAAAGAAGACTTTTACAGCAGATTTGCCCAATGTAATACATCATTTGATTTCTTGACCGCTGCTTCCATGGGCACTGATTGTAGACCCAAGTAAAATGAAATCCTTGACAACCACACTCTTCTCCATTTATCATGATGTTGCTATTGGTCCAGTTGTGAGGATTTCTGTTCTCTTTATGTTGAGTGTAATCCATACTCAAGGCTGTAGATTTTGATCTTCATCAGTAAGTTTCAAGTCCTCTTCACTTTTAGCAAGCAAGGTTGTGTCATCTGCATATCACAGGCTGTTAATGATTCCATGTTCTTCTTCATATATTCCCCTTCTCAGAATATTTGCTCAGCATGCAGATTGAGTAAGCATGGTGAAAGGATACAACCCTGACACATGCCTTTCCTTATTTTAAACCATGCAGCATCCCCTTGTTCTGTTCACACAACTGCCTCTTAGTCTATGTACAGGCTCCACATGAACACAATTAAGTATTCTGCAATTCCCATTTTTCGTAATGTTATCCATAATTTGTTATGATCCA
>NW_004444159.1:2094791-2108694 GCF_000243295.1 Trichechus manatus latirostris
TTCCTGTCTTTTTAATGACCTTTTGCTTTCTTCATGTATGATGTCTTTGATGTCATCCCACAACCGGTCTGGTCTTCAGTCATTAGTGTTCAGTGTGTCAAATCTATTCTTAAGATGGTCGCCAAATTCAGGTAGGATATGCTCAAAGTCATATTTTGTTTCCCATGGACTTCTTATAATTTTCTTCAGCTTCAGCTTGAACTTGCACACGAGCAATTGATGGTCTGTTCCAGTCAGCCTCTGGCCTTGTTCTGACTGATGATATTGAGCTTTTCCAGCATCTCTTTCAACAGATGTAGTCAATTTGATTCCTGTGTTTTCCACCTGATAAAGTCACCATGTATAGTCGCCGTTTAGGTTGTTGAAAAAAGGTATTTGCAATGAATAAGTCATTGGTCTTGCAAAATTCTATCATGTCATCTATCATGTTTCTATCACCAAAGCCATGTTTTCCAACCACAGCTCCTTCTTTGTTTCCAACTTTCCCTTTCCAATCACCAGTAATTATCAATGCATCTTGATTGCCTGTTTGATCAACTTCGGACTGCAGAAGTTAAGAATCTTCAATTTTCTCATCTTTGGCATTAGTAGTTGATGCATAAACTTGAATAATAATCATATTAACTGGTCTTCCTTGTAGGTGTATGGATATTATCCTATTACTGACAGCATTGTACCTCAGGATAGATCTTGAAATGTTCTTTTTGACAATGAATGTGACGCCATTCTTCTTGAATTAGTCATTTCTGGCATAGTAGACCATATGATTGCCTGACTGGAAATGGCCAATACCAGTTCATTTCTGCTCACTAATGCCTAGGATATCAATGTTTATGCGTTCCATTTCATTTTTCATGAAAATTGGAATTTTCCTACATTCATACTTCATACATTCCATGTTCCAATTATTAACGGATGTTTGCAGCTGTTTGTTCTCATTTTGAGTCATTCCATATCAGCAAATGAAGGTCCCAAAGGCTTGACTCGATCCACGTCATTAAGGTTGACTCTACTTTGAGGAGGCAGCTCTTCTCTAGTCGTATTTTGAGCACCTTCCAACCTGAGGGGCTCATCTTCTAGCACTATATCAGACAATGTTCTGCTGCTATTCATAAGGTTTTCGCTGGCCAGTTTTTTTCAGAAACAGACAACCAGGTCCTTCTTCCTAGCCTGTCTTAGTCTGGAAGCTCCACTGAAACCTGTCCACCATGGGTGACCCTGCTGGTATTTGAAATACGGGTGGCATAGCTTCCAGTATCCCAGCAACATACAAGCCACCACAGTATAGCAAATTGACATATGCATGGCAGACTAGATTTGTACCAATTCACAAACTGGGGTTTTATAGCAATTAGACCAATAATTTTATGTCTATTGAATCTAATAATAAAAAATTGGAGGTTGAATGTGTATGTATTGGGTTTTTATTTTAACTTTCCTAATAATTTATTTTTATTAAATTTTACAAAAGCATGAGTCACACGAGATTAAAAAATTTTAAAAACAAAACAATAAATTTATTCCCCAAAGATAGTTTGAGAAGTACTCCAAGAGATGATTTTGGCGCAGGATCACACTTTGAATAAATGGGTCAATAAGAGAAAAGGGCCGTTGTGGTTCAGTGGTAGAATTCTCGCCTTCCATTCGGGAAACCAAGGTTCGATTTCCTGCCAGTACACCTCATGCACAGCCACCACCTGTCGGTGGAGGCTTGCGTGTGGCTATGATGTTGAACAGGTTTTTAGCACAGCTTCCAGACTAAGATGGACTAAGAAGAAAGTCCTGGTGATCTCCTTCTGAAAATCAGCCAATGAAAACTCTATAGATCACAATGGTCCAACCTACAACTGACCATGGGAATGGAACAGGACCGGGCAGAGTTTCCTTCTGTTGTGCATAAGGTCGCCACGAGGCGGGGCTGACTCAATGGCAGTTAACAAGAGAAAAAGGAAACATGCAAGGAGGCACCCAGAGCAGAGAGTCTTCCCTGAAGCTGACATGTGGCTGAGTACCCTGCCTGCTGGAATCCCCACTCCCATTACCATGACCCTATCTACCACCTGGCCACCTGAGTCTCCACAGTGGGTCACCTGAAAGCCTGGGTCCGCCTGTCACCCTGCTGCGCGGTTACGTATTGTCTTTTGACTCCTGCAATGGGTGTGCCCCCGCCCTGCCCCTGTCCATGGGTGTGCCCCCGTCCCACCTCTGCCCGGCGCCTACCCAGTGGGTAGTGCCCACATGCCTTCCTAACCTTTGGTTGTTTTTCAGGAAATGTCCCAAAATATAGCAACGGTCTGAGTAGTAGAAAAGGAACCAAGAGTGGGCAGGCAATATTATAAAAGCCAAGGAGAGATCTCACTAATATGAAATACCTAGAATAGGCATATGTAGAGAGACCAAAGTTTATCAGTGGTTACTAGGGGCATGAAGGAGGGGGAAAAGGGGAATCATTGTTTAGGAAGCACTGAGTTTCTGTTCATGGTGATGGAAAATTTGGTAACAGATATAAGTGATGGTTGTATAACATGATTGATGTAACTGGTGTCAATGATTTGTACACGTGAAAAATGCTGAATTGGTAAATACTGTGTTATCTATAGTTTTACAACAATTAAAAAAAAAATCCAAGGAAAGAATGTTTTACAAGGGCTACGTGGCCAAAGTGACTAAGGCTTGCAGAAAGAAAGAGGACTCAGGACAGAGTCATGGTTGCCTTGGATGGGACAATTTCAGCAGAGTGATGGGGACAGAGTCAGACAGCATGGGGCGTGGAGCACTGTGTGGGCAGCGGACAGAAGCTTCCTTTGAGTGGTGGGCAGGTGGGGGGTGGTGAAGTAATTTCATAAAACGGTTGTATTACGTGGCTGGGAACTATTTTGAACATTATATGTTGCTGCTCCTCTAAATAATAATTTTCTCCAAAGCCCTCCAAATTCTAGTGTTTAATGTGTATTTGTAGCTATAAAAGTCTAAGTGCTTGCCTTGCTGAGATGGTAGGGCCATAAGTGACATCAGCCACTCTTTAAGGAAAAGGCCGTAAAGAAATGCAACACTTACATTTTCTCCCAAGAACAAAATGCAGTTTCTACGTAAGCTTACAGACCAGTTGGAGAAGGATGAGCATGGGGGAAAGTTGGGGGTAAATTGGCGTCTACTTCTATAAAGATTCTGGACTTCTGCCCTACCTAAATTGCCAGAATTTAAAACAGAAACACAGAGCAGCATTTTTGTAATGTTTTCCAGCAGTGTCAAATCTTTTAAACTTGAATATTTAGAAACAAGATTCCAAAGGGTCACTAACAACCCCAAAGTACTTTGGATGCTTGATCTCAAAATTAAAAAAGAGATCTATTTTTATTATTATTTCCCTAAAATAATTATGGAAGGTGAGATGTAGGGTGAAGGCCAATTATAATTGCAAAAAGCAGGCTTGACCCCATCAAGACATGACCTATGGTTCTCTGATCCAAGAAAATCATTCCCGAACATTTTCAGTAAATTCCATTCTTAAGGATGTTAAAGCTTGCTAGATAATAAGCGTGAAGGGCAATGGCATGAATGAAAGATGGAGAGTTTTACGTATTTCCTGTGTGTTAAGACTATTTCACATATAGATCACAATATGTTCACTGTATTGACTGCGGTGATGGTTTTGCAGGTGTATACATAAGTCAAAACTTATTAAATTGTATACTTTAAATATAAGCAGTTTATTCTATATCAATTATACCTCAGTAAAGCTGCCTAAGAAGTCCCTGGGTAGTGCAAATGGTTAACGTGCTTGGCTGCTAACTGAAAGGTTGGAGCTTCAAGTCCACCCAGAGGTGCCTGGTGATCTACTACTAAACAACCAGCCATTGAAAACCCTATGGAGCACAGTTCTACTCTGACACACATGGGGTCGCCATGAGTCAGAGCCAACTCAATGGCAACTGGTTTTACTGGCAGAGCTGATGAAAAAATAATTGCTCAGAGAAGCACAACAGGGAACACTCGTAGAACTGAGTTCTGAATATTATCTAGTCCAGGGTTTCTCAACTATGTTTCGGAATGAAGTGGCCTTGGAAATCAGGGTCCATCCAGGGAAACAGAAACCCCATCAAGAGTCTATTACGGAGAGAATTTAACGCAGGGAAGTGGTGACAGGCTAGTGGAAGCGCTACAAATGTTTGATGAACCTAATGGGGATGGCGCAGGACCAGACCGTGTTTCATTCTGTTGTGCATGGAGACGCCATGAGACAGGGGCCGACTGGATGGAAGCTATCAACAGCAACAATTTTGCTAGAATTCAGGGAGGAAAGACTCCACTGCAAACGGATAGTTGACATGAGAAGGGGTGGTGAGAATTCATGAAATATCTCACTTGTACAATATTGTTCAAGAAAACACACAAATGCCCCCAAAATATCTCAAATGAATTGGAAACTTTTGTTAGCATGTTCTTGTTTACATTATTGCCATTTTCTTACTCATCTACATGAATCTGTATAGCCCTTTTTCACAGAAGATAATTCAAAGGCAAATGAACCTACTCTATACAACACTTAGAAAGACCCCTGGATTTATGGCATCTCTATTAATTTAGTTTTTACTCTGATCTACATATTCTCTCCTGAGAAAGCCTTTTAAAGTCCCCTGATCCTGCCTTGAGGGCCAGTAAAATACTTTTGTGAGTTTCTCAACTCTAAAGTCACAATAAGTTTTCAGAAAGGAAGGAAAAATATTTAAGCCTTCCCCTAACAACCCCCCAAATTTCAATAATTTAACAAGCACAGAATTCCTATAATTCTTGTCCATTCTTCAGCCGTCTTCTTTATTTTACTCCCCAAATCCTGCCGTGCGTGGCTCAAGCAGGGCACAATCCAGGGAGAAATTTAATCGCTCCTTTCTGTGCCTGAGGGACTGTCTAGGTACTATGGTGACAGACACCTCAGTGAAAGTATGCAGAGGAAAACATATTTTTAAACTCCTAGACTTTAAAAAAAAAAAAAAGGAGAGTGAGAGATTTTGGATGGATTTGGTGTCAACACCTAGAAACCCAAAATAGGGCTCACATACTCATTGAAAAGCAGAATTACTTACTTGAGGCGAAACCCCAGAAACGAAATCGTATTCAACAATACTCAACAATTCAATTCCTCCCCCAAACTTAGCATATTTGGAGTTTTAATGTTTCCACTCGTTTTGTTGTTCTGGTTCAACATACGGGTTCACTGTTGTTGCTGCTCCGATTTATTCTAATCTGGGAATGCTCAAAGAAAATCTAGAAAAAGCTAAGTCAAGTAAAACCTTTTCACCCTTAATTCCGTAGTTTACAAAATTCAGTTCTTTAAAATATTTAAATGTAATTCATAGATTTAAAAAAGGAAAAGGAAATAACTGATCCCAGAGATTAAACAAGGCCAGTTATTCAAATCTCTTGGCCTAAAGTATAACTCATGGCAATCTGCATATCCTTGATGACTAATGTGGGAGAATATCTTTTCATGTTACAGGTTTCTTGACAACTGACCTTCTTTCTAGGTCCAATTGTGGCTTTAGCGCCATTTTTTTTTCCCTATCGATTGGTTTTGCTTTTCACATTGATTTGTAAGGACTTTTTATATAGTCTAATTTTTTTTTCTTCTGTTAACTATATATCACAGATTAAGGACAGTTATAAACTCTACAAAAAAAATTTGTGTTTGGAATCCGTAGGCAATCACACTGTAAGTTCATACTCTGCTGATGTGCAAGTCAGAACTTTTTTTCTAGCCCATGTTCATGTACAGGAAACCAACAAGACTGTAAACACAGGAACAACAATCAACAGTGGCAGATGTTTCAGGCTAGAAGTCATATTCTGGGCAAGGTGAAAAGGGTAAGTGGCAGGAGAACTATAACCACGAACTCTGCCCTCTGTGGAGGGCTCCAGAGCTTCCTCAGGCAGTTTTTCTGCCCAGTGTGAATCCACACCACCCCTCCCCCAACACAGCTCCCCGCTGGTGAGGAAAAAATCTGAACGTAAATGAGCATCATGGCGCAAAGACATCCCAGGTCTGGGACAGTCTCAACCTCTCTCACAGAAATCAGTCATCAAGGGTGTGGGCCCCTGAGCGTGAAAGTCAGGAAGGTGCCCCCCTCTGAACCAGAACCTCATTCTGCAAAAATGTCTCAGGGAGATTCTTCTACCCAGTCATCAGGGACTGTGTTTGAGATAACAAGACCATGGGGACTCATCAAGGAATTACTGATGTAATTTAGATATCATCACTATTATGGACCAAGTCTCTTTAATAATGGAGATGGGAAGGGCAGGAAGAGAATCGGCCTGAGGGATATCAGTGAAACAATGCCACTCTGAGCAACACAGTTTTCAATTCACTCTGGAGCAGAAAACAATTCTTTGGGGTCAACAGTCCTTCGGCAAACTAAACAAGAGGATATTTATAGATATGCATAGCTTTTTCTTCCCTCAAAGCAAAGTTCTAGAAGAGATTTAAAAAAACAAACTCAAAACATTCTAAAAGACTTGGGCTTTGCCACCTTTTGCTCGTGTGGAGCTCTTGCTCGATTTTGTAATTTCTCCTTAATTCTCCGCTCATTCCTGACCAATTTATTCTCCTTAATTTTCGGATGCATTAGGATTTCTTTTTAGTTCTGCTCATTTGCTGATTGTCCCTCAGTCTTAAAATGCAACGGTGGTAAAGAGGAAATAGTGCTGAGTAAACCTAACAAATCAAACTGTGAATCTAAAAGATTAGATGATATCCAAGAACCTTGAGAGCTCTAAATGTTATCAATGAAAAGTATTCATTCACCAATCATCTCAAACCTCCCACCAATGATAGAGAAAGTCCGATTTACAAACAAGTTGTCTGTTGCTGGGAATGTTTCCCCAGAAAAAGAATGTTATGAATAGTAGTTACGTTTCCAGGTCAGATCCCAGTCTACTTTATCCATGTTGCTGTTTTTAGCTGCTGTCGAATCGGCCTCCAACTCATGGCCCTGTCCAGAGAAATCCCCATGATGGGTTGCAGATCAGACCACTGTGATCCATAGGGTTTTCAATGGCTGACTTTCAGAAGTGGGTCACCAGGCCTTTCTTCCTAGTCCATCTTAGTCTGGAAGCTCCACCGAAACCTTCGGCATCATAGCAACACGGACCAGGAGCAGAGAGAGGAGCAAGGGTGTTGAAGAAGATGTCAGGTACTATGAAAGGAGAAAATGTGCTTGAATAAAATTAACTAAGTGGTCAAGATAAAGACAGATGAGGACAATAGAATACACTGATTCTTTGTGGGGAGCACAAAAGAGAAGACATCAGCCATTCCCATACCGGCCCCAGGGTGACACTCTGGGGCAAGGGCAGCCCTGCAGCCCAGTGGTTGGAGTTATGCAGAGTAGCTCAGGGAGGGCGAGACAGAAGTTTAATGAGTAACAACCTATTTACACGCATGGGGACTTAGTAAACTGTTCATATCTTCAGGAATTTCTGTATTGACCTCTATTCCTCTTACACCGGTAGTTATCGAAGCTACTAATCAGGTCCCTGAGTGGCACAAGTGGTTTGCCACCCAGCAGCACCACAGAAGAAAGGCCTGGCAAGAAAATCCTATGGAACTCAATTCTACTCTGTAACACTTGGGGTCCCATGAGTCAGAATCGACTCAAGGGCAACAGGTACTAATCAGAAACACGAGGATGGGATTAAAATCTTGCCTACTATCCTTCCCATTGCTCAAGGTGCCAAAAATGGTGAAATGGCTCATATTCAAAATATTCAAAAAATAGAATAAAACTCAAAATAGAAAAATTAAAAGAAAACCGTAATAACTTTATACTAAGCTAAAAAAAAAAAGAAAAGCCTTCCATGGAGTAATTCAATTTTGGATATGAGATAGGAGGCAGAGGATGGAGGATTGATTTGTGAAAAGGTTATAGAAAGCTGGTTAAATTATCCAAGAAATTTACCTTCTTTATTTTTCTTTTCTAACTTAGCTTCTTAAACAGACCAAGGTTGAGGCAAAGATGACAGAGCTGATACCTTTTACAGTTTGTTCTGAGATCTGGTATTCACCCTCCTCCTCCCATACTCAAGTAAAATATTAATTTGAAACCCAACATTTAAAGTAGTTAAACTCTGAAGACACGGTGATTAAAAATGAAGAAGTCCAAATCGGCAACTCCTGCCCAAAAGCAAGATGAGAAGGCAGGAAGGGACAGGAAAGCTGTATGAATGGACATGGGGAGCCAGGCGTGGAAATGGGGAGAATGCTGTCTGTCACACTGCAGGGATTGCAACCAATGCCGCAAAACAATTTGTGTATAAATTTTTGAATGAAAAACTAATTTGCATTGTAAAGTTTCACCTAAAAAAAAAAAGAAAAGAAAAGAAACCAAACCCGCTGCCGTAGAGTCGATTCCAACTCATAGCAACCCTATAGGACAGAGTAGAACTGCCCCATAGGGTTTCCAAGTAGTGGCTGGTGGATTTGAACTGCCAGCCTTTTGGTTAGCAGCTGTAGCTCTTAACCACTGTACCACTAGGGCTCCAGCATCATAAAATTAAAAGAAAAAAAAGGGGGGAGGAAGTGAATAAAGTGCTGAACACTGTTGTTTTGTTTTTTTCATTTACACAGAGTGTTATATCACAGAGAATCCTTTCTCCATCCTAACCAGAGTTAAGCTCTTAAGTAGAGGAATTAACCATGATTCAGCACATTCAAGGATTTATACCCATTCTTAGAAGGACAACCAAAGGAAACACCATTTGAGGTCTAACAATGCTATCTGCTTGCCCTTTGATCTTAGGTTAGGAACACTTTGTACAACTTTTTTTTTTTTTTTTTTTTTTTTTTTTGCGATACCACTGAATTTCTCATTTACTATTTGAAATCTATTTAGGAGAACATCTACCTGCTTCTTTGACCCACACTCTTGCAACCAAATTCTCCAAATTGTTTTTGCTGTAGCTTGCAGGCATGGATTTATTTTCTGCTAATAAAACTCTTCATAAGTACAGGCAGCTTCAATGAAAAGGTAGTACTACTGATACTATGTTTATGAGAAAAAAGTACAAGTGTATTTAGTTACAAACACAAGTAAGGAATAGTCCATTTATTTTAGTTATAAACACAAGTAAGGAATATTTCATTTATTTTCTAATCTATGTTCCCCAGTAGTAATTTTGTATAGAAGATTGCCAGTTATTTTTAGTACAATTTTTAACAAGTTTCTTGTTACTTGTACTAATACTGATCACATACTGATTCCCTTTTTTAAGCATAATTTGAGTTTTTCATTTCATTTTATCCTAACACCAGAGATCAACACTTCATTAATTCAAAATAAATTAGTGAAGTCTGAAGTGCAGGGATGTAAAGAAACTTTTTTACTATTCTCAAATGTAATGCACATTACAAGCTAATATGCATATGGGTAATTAATGAAAAAAGAGCTAATGAAACATTATGATCTAGATCAAACATAATGTAATGAACTTAAATGCCCCAAATATCTTCACTGATGTCAAACTTTCACTCAATAAATATCAGGGGCACCACTGCTAAATGACCAGAGCTTCCAAATTAGCAAAATATGAATTTAAAATGTGGGCTATGTCTATATCTTCGTTAATTCCTTCTTTACTGAGGGCTATGCGCTCAGCGCTGTTAGACACCTAGGCTGCAGTGGTAGGTAAGCTTGGATTCTGCCTTTTGAGGCTGACGTCCTAGAGGGGAGACCAACAAACAACTAAACTAAAAAGAGTAAAAAAAAGAAAAACTCTTGGGCAGTCAAGACAATAAACAGGGCGGTGTAATGGTTAATGACAGGGATGGGGGTGGGGGCAGCACCAATTTATATCAAGTGGTAGAGAAGGTGAAGAAGACCTGAAAGATATTTCAGGATACTTGTCCAAGGTCACCAAATTGACAGGCTTGCTCAGTAGGCTGCCAACTTTTTTTTTTTTTTTTTTGGCATTGGAAAACAAATAGCTAATGGCATCTGCGCCCTGATTGAATGCAGGTTCACGGCATGCTCCAGCCCTTTGTAAACGTGCATCGGGGCAGCAGCCAGCCAGAGTGAGGCTGGCTCTTGGAAGGTTATACATCCCCAGTCATTCACCCGGAAAGAGCTGAAACAGTCAACATAAACAACGAGCTGGGGGAATGACCAGCAGTTGGGATATGCGAGAGAATTTATCCTGTTGATTCATACTTCCTGACAGTCACTCTGGCTGACAAGGCTCAGGGTGTTTTAAATGTATTTCATGAGTAAATGATTCCCCCAGTCCCAGAGAAGACAGGATGTTTACAACCATGCAACACTTTCCCTTATATTTTCAGTTTATAACTTATTTAACCCAGTGCCATAGAAGAGTGCTTGAGAGCACAATGCTTGTAACATGAATGCAGCTAGTAACATGCCATCTACAAAGATTAGGACAGCTATGGGATTTTCCCAACATCCTTCTTTTGGGAATCCACACTGCTAAGCAATTGCCATTGTTGTTGTTACATGCCTTAGAGTTGATCCTGACTCATAGCGACCCTACAGGACAGAGTGTTCAGAACTGCCCCATAGGGTTTCCTAGACTGTAATCTTTACCGGAGATCACTAGGTCTTTCTCCCTGGCAGCCACTGGTGGGTTCGAACCACCGACCTCTAGGTCAGCATCAAGTGCTTAACTACTACAGCACCAGGAATTACTTTCTTCAAATGAACTGTCCGTATGCTTAGAACCAAGATAACCAGATTTTATCACATCTTAGCTTCTTATTATAAAATTCCCCTTCCTACTGTTAAATGGATTAAGATGAAACAGAATTGCTTGATTGGCAGGTGGCATGGTTTGTGACTATGATCCCACTTACCTGTAAAGGTTTCCTCCTCTACCCATATGGAGCTAGGCCTGGGCCTACAGCAGGAATAACTTGTAGTCAGAAAGCCCAATGGTATACTATAAAGGGCTTGGACTGAGCTCCCGACCCACAGGACTCTCAGTTCTGCGCAAGTGTGTTCCAGTGCCTGAAATTGCTCTATTGGTGAGTTCTCCTGGAATCTGTTAGTGGTATTTTTGGGGTCTTTAAAAATGCTTTATGAAAAAATGAACATATCCCTAGGAACATACATGTTAAACCATCATGTTATCAGATTAAGTTGACAGCCAGCTTCAAGCAGTGTGACTCAGAAGTACCTACAGACCACAAGAGATCAGAAAAGTAAGGCACCAGGAGGATCTGGAGGTCACCAGATACAGTAAACATCACTTACTTCACAAACCTGCCTAAAGCCAGCTCTAACAATTCCAAATAATGGAATCACCTGGGTGTCTTTAAAAAATACTGATACCTGGCTCCCACCCTTACACATTCTGATTTAGTAGATAAGGGGTGCAACCTGGGCCTCTGAATTTTTTAAAACTCCCCAGGTGGTTCTAATATGCAGCCACATTTGCGAGCCACTAATGTAAGGAAACTTTGCTCTTAGTCTTTCATTGGGGTGGTTTATTGATTCCTTCAGAAAGCATTTCAATTCTAACATCAGGATCTGCTGTGCCAGTGGTTCTTGACCATTACATCACACTAGAGAAACCTAAGATACTTAAACAAAAACAGTGAGATGCTGATGTAACTGCTCTGGGGTGCAGCCCCACCATACTTTATTTTTTTAAGTGGCCCTGGTGATGCTAATGGGCAGCTCAGGCTGAGAACCACAGTCCAAGGCTAGAAACTGTTTTCCCAGGGAATACAACTTGATTCTCCATGAAGGAGCCAGGGTCAGTGCCCTCCACTATGTTCAGGTTGGGGCTACCCCCAAAAGGCATAAAACATTTCCCCAAGACTGTCAGGAAGCTTGAGGAGGGTAGCAGCAAGGGAGAGTAAGGGGTAAAATTTATTCAGGCAGAAGAAGCAGAGAAATCAGAACCAGGAACAGCACTGGTCCTCTGCCCCCTGTAAAGCTTACTAACTGGCATGAGAATTTGTCCAGCCTGCTTCATGGAGGTGGCTCAACCCTGGCTTCCGTTCCAATCAATTGTGAAAATTCGTGTCCAATCAGAATTCCTGGCAGCGCAAGTAGCAAGACTGGCAGGCCCTGGACCCCACTCCCTCGAGATTCTGTGTCATGAATTTCCCGGAAAGATTTCTGTGCCACTTGGACGCCAACGCTCCTGCCTCAACACACTCATCCTCTAGCGTCGGCCCCGCCCCCGGGTTCTCCCTCCAAAGCTCAGCAGAGTTGAGAATCATCACACAGGTGTCTTTGTGAAGAAGTCGCTGAGGTAGTTTACTTGGGAATCATTCAAGTAAACGATGCCCTTAAATGACGAGTGGATTTGAAACGTGTGTGCCAGGTTGACAAGTGTCTGCTAACCCAATCTGGGACCTGGTCAGAGCCCGCGTCTCACCCAGGAAGGGAAGCCGCGGAGACCCACCCCACACGGCTGCCTCACCCAATTGGGACATGGCTACCGCACCCCCACTTCAGACGAGAAAGCGTCCAGAGCATCCCTTTGTCTATACTAAGCTAAGCCCGCTTATGAATGAGCAGCAGCATAAATCAGAGGCACCGATTCCGAAAAAAAAAGTCTTCCTTACGCCGTTCTCCTTTACAGATGAGAACGCTAAGGGGGAAAAAGCGATGTGACTCCGTGCCAGTTTGCCAAAGAACATTTGTGGCTGAGCCCGATTTAGCCGCCCTTGAATTTCCATTCTGTTGCCTGGCAACCGGTTCAGACGAGCTCAGCGCCCAGCCCCGGCCCCTAACCCGCACCCTTTCTCTGCTCGTGCAGTTTGATCAACTTTTCAGCCTTTAGGGCACTGGCCAAAGGCATGCGAGGGAGGCATTGGGCGAGTTACCCCAGTTCTGCTTCAGATCAGGCCCCCACCCGGCCCAAGTTCCGTCCCGACTAGCGCGCCCTAGGCGGTACTTTCAGGACCTTCCACTTCAGCCCTTCCTCCTCCCCAATTTCGTGGTTAACATTTTAGCACAATCTTGTCCAGTTTCCAAAGTTCTCAGCTGCTGCCGGATTCCCTAAAAGTCGCATTGGGAAAACTGACACTTAGAGCGTTACGGGCAAAAGAAAACTATGTGGAGGGGAAAGATCAATTGGAGAGCTTTTTCCTTCCCAGGCCGGCTACTCTCCGGGTCGGACTATCCTGCCACAGCTGAGTTAACCTAGGCTCACCAGACTGGAGCTGGACAAGCTCGAAACGCGCTTCGGCGGCCGCGTGCCCAGCGCCCCGGCCAGCGCAGGGAGCGCACGTGCTGCCCCGGGCAGCGCAGGTGGTGCAGCGCGCCTGGGCTGTCCGAGTCCCCGCCGGGCCCACCCGACCCGCACCAGTCCAGTGCACCTGGAGCTCCTCCACATCCCCTACCCACTGGGGCCCGGGAGACTGGGAAGAGGGGGAAATGTTCTTCTTGTTACGCTAAACCCACATCCTTACCCAGGTTCACAAAGCTCATGACCATGTCCGCGTCGTTGAGGAAGGCGCTGTCTTGTGCGCTGGTCAGAGAGTACGCGCCCCCGCCGCCGGGTCCCGGGGCTAGCAGGCTCTTGAGGTTGATGGGGTGCGCGGCACCAGGGTGCGGCTGCTGGGGCTGAGGCGAGCTGCCGGCTCCCTGGGGCCGGGGTCGCCGCCGCTCCTCCGGCGATGACCCCTCATCGTCGTCGTCGTCAGCCGTCAGGGCGTTATACAGATCCAGCATGAAGAGGGGTGCGGACTTCAGCCGCTCGGGCGGGGGCTCCCCAGGGGGCTGCTGCTGCTGGGGCGCCGCGGGCTGCGGGAGGCCGTGCAGGGGCCGGGGCCGGTGCGGGAGCCCCAGCACCGATAGGATCTCCTTCTGCATTTCCCGTTTCTCGTGCGTCTTGAGGCGCCGGTAGAGGAAACCGGAGGAGGAGGGCGGCGGCGGGGGCG
>NW_004444159.1:2108841-2111565 GCF_000243295.1 Trichechus manatus latirostris
GGCGGGGGCCCGCAGCAGCTGCACAGCAGCGCCCACCACCAGCACAGCCACTGCGCCCTCCGCCCCAGCATCCCCGCCCGGCCGGGCTGGCCCCGCGGGCCCCCGGTGACACTGGCCCGCGAGGCGTGGAGCGGCGGAGCGAGGTAGTAGCGCGCGGCCGCGGTAGCCCTTGACGTGACTAGTCCCCGCCACCCCTCTCGGGGGGCTTGCTTCCCGTGCTGGCCCTCAGTCCTTCTCTCTCATGGTCGTCCGGGGCGCCCCCGGTGGCCCAAGTTGCAGGGGGCAGAAGGGGAGCTCGCTCAGAAGAACGACTTGGAGGGAAAGGGAGTGGGCAGCCCAACAGTCCACGGAGGGTTCCAGGCAAGGTGCGTCCGGGTCGGCAATGCTTTAGCGCGTTGAGGCACGGTCACCCTCGGGCCTCGCTGCCCCGCGCACGTGCGCTCGCCGCGCCCTCCCGAGGGGGTCCCCGCGCTGGGCCCGCTCACGAGCTGGGGCGGCTGCCCAGCATCCCTGGCGCACGGCCCTCGTGGCTGGGGGCCCCGGTGAAGTTCACCCCGCCGTCTGGCCCGGGCTGCGGCGAAAGGCGTCCCGAAATGCCAGTTTTCTCCGAAAGGCTTAACTTCGTTCTCGGTCACAAAATGCACTCCCTCCGCCCTCTGGCACTGTCGCTCCCCACTAAAATCTCCGCGCGCCGCGCCACTCGCCAAGCAGAGGCAGCGAGGATCTTGCTTTCTGTTCAGTTCTCACCCCGCAGCCCTGCAAACCCCGCACGTAAAGGGGTGGTGAGGAAGGGGCCCGCGGCTGGGCGGTGCGCGGAGAAGTGACCGCGGCGTCGGCGCCGGATTCGCTGCCTCCCGCTTCTCGGCGCCGCGCTCTCCACTGAGGCCAACGTGTGCTTTCTGATGAGCTTCTCGCTCAGGTACCGCACTCCAGCCCATGGGACACCCCGCCTTCCCTGTTAACCGACAGGGCTCACAGCCAATGGAGAGGCTCGTCTAGACTTTTATTTGAATAGGCCCGCCCCCTTCATTCACTCTCCCTCCGCCGAGGGGCGTTGCCTGCTCCGCGCGTACGTTTCAAGTACTGGGGACACCCGAGGAGCCACGAGTTCCCAAAGGCAGAGAGGTCATCACTGTAATGACCTCTCACTTGAGCTATGTGATCACCACCTCAATAACCTTTTTCTTTTGTGATCACTTAAAAGGCCTAAGTTGTTGCTTTAACAAAAAAGCAGAACAGCCATTCAGTCAATATTGCCTGAATGAGTTGAGGAAGAACAGAAAAGAAGATAGCTTTGTGATCCCTCACTTAGTTTCTCTTACTGATGTAAAATAGGATTTTAACGGACACGTGGCTTTCAAAGGCAGACGCTGAAGTTGGGACACACCCTCTGAAGAAGCCGCTCACAAAACCGCCCGCAGAGGACTAAATGTAAACCAGACCCGGTGTCCTGAGGGGGGCCTGGTGTTTTGTCTTCTCTCTTCAACTGGGCTTTGGCTTGGCTGCTTAAGCTAGCACCCAAAAGACAGAGGATGTAATCGGATAATACAAAAAAAAAAAAAAACCAAACCGGTTGCGGTGGAGTGATTCTAACTAATTTTTAAAAAAAAAAAAACCTCTGCTATCCAATTTACAGCGACCCCATAGGACAGAGTAGAACTGCCCCATAGAGTTTCCAAGAAGGGCCTGGTGGATTCAAACTGCTGACCTTTTGGTTAGCAGCCATAGCTCTGAACCACTCTGCCACCAGGATTTCCTAGCGACCCTATAATACAGAGTAGAACTGCCCCATAGGCTTTCCAAGGATCCGCTGGTGGATTCGAACTGCCGACCCTGTGGTTAGCAGCCCATTTCTTAAACACTGCACTACCAGGGCTCCTATCCAATACAAAAGCCACATTTAAGTTCCTGCACCCCCTACCTTCTTGGAAATGTTTTAATGCATTTTAATGTTGAAATACAATATTGTTTACACGGTGCAAGATAAAATATGAGGAGAGGTGGTAAAGATAATTCCAGCATGAGTAGGGGATGATCAGGTTCCTATTCAGGATAGTAGATAGGGTCCTGAAATGTGGTTGCTGTGAGCATTAGACAAGATCAAGCACGCAGCACACAAGTTACTTTCCTAGTAGGCATACTTCTCCTTCAAATACACTGTTCCCACCCCCCACCCCCCACAGCAAAACAGCACATTTGCCAATAAGGATGCAAATTCACTTGCCTGTACACTATCCAAGAATGTCCAGTCATCTATGGCTCCTAGAAACCAATTCACTTAAAACACTAGGATCTTTTATTTAGTGAAAAGCATGTGTGAGAATAAATAACACCTGGCAGCCTTGGTTCACATTGTCCAAGGAACTTGGGAGCAAGGAAGCAAACAGATAAAGATTATAAGATTCATGGATTCATGAGGTCATGGGGTTTCTGTTGATCCAAATCTTACACGCATTCCTATCTTATCTCAAAGAATCTGTTTGGCATAGATGAGGGTCTTTCCCTCCCATCATCCCTTGGATCCCTCTCTTTAGTCTTGTCTTGGCCCAGACACATGATCATTTAGGGCAGTCTTTAATTCTACCAATGTCCAATAGCCACTGATCTCAGGCAACACAACCTCAGCAACACTGAAGCCCAGTATTAACCATCTGCAGGATTCTTTCCATCTGAAACTTGGTATTTGGTCTGAGATGCCAGGACCCATAGAATTCAAGAGCCCCC
>NW_004444159.1:2113043-2114605 GCF_000243295.1 Trichechus manatus latirostris
TGCCTTGAACAAGCTTCATGAAGCTCTCTGTACGTGTCTCCAAAACATCTGGGTGGAAAGAGAAGGAATTCGGTCAAAAAGCCGGATGTGGGAGCCAGTCCATATCAAACATCTGTTTGCTTGGCTGACATTTCATGCAGATGGTTGTAAGCTTTCTGGAAATAGGTTGCCTGTCCTGCCTCCAGCCCCACTAAATGAAGGAGTGAGGCGCCCTCACCGTGCAGCACACGTTTGTCCCATGCATTTCGTGATACTGAGCTGGAGTGGGAATCATATACCTGAGTGTTTATTAATACAGAGTGTAATACACGCAACACATCATTAAAATGCTTGGAAACAGCAGTCACCCTTGTTCCTTATATATTGTGAGGATTTCTGCTATGACATTTATATCACACACATACATGACCAAATAATGTCTATTTTTTAAAGATACTGTTTATCAATTCATATGTTAAATATGCTATATTCTGTATTTTCCCTTGAATTAGATTATTAGCAACAAACTGCAGTCTGTGATTTTATACTAAACTTACGTTGGCCCCTTTTCAACTGTGGCTTTTAGAATTAGTTTAACATAAAAATGTTATAAGAAACAAGGTTGCTGTTGTATTTAAAAGCCAGCCTCCTTCAGTCCTAAGGAAGTTCCACTTAAAATCCTAAATTTTAACCTTTAGTTTTAACACAAGGATTTGAGTATTTCTTCATATTCGTTTCTAAATACAATCATCTGCTCAAAATTTTAGAATATCAATTTGAAGCTGAGCGAAAAGGAAATATGTTAAGTAAATGTTTTCAGAGTATGAGAAATGAAAATTGGGAGTTAAATAAATATTGCTTCTGAAAGCTGCACCTGTAAGACAGCCTTCAAAATACGCATCTCATCCAAAAGTCTGTGGTAACATTAACATTCACTCACACTTTCCTTTCGCTGTCAACTATTCAACTATTCAAGAAATTCACACTTCAAAATATCATTCAAGCCATCATATTTTCCTACTCATGAAGGACATCTGGTGGCAAAGTGAAAAACTAATACATAAATCTGTTTACAGAGACTTTTCCACACTGTAACCCAAATAGCAAATCTGTTATTTGTGTGTGTTTCAAACTTTTTGCACAAGCTCAGATCTTTATGATCTTAAGATTTAGGCTGTCTACATAATATTAAGCAACTGAGTATTTAGAAATATCTAGATGATTGAAGAGTTTTTAAATTTTTCATCAGATAATTGACATGTGCAAGCTAAGCCTTTAACTTTTTTATTCAATAAAACAATGCTTAAAACATTTCTATTACTAGCTCTACTATCCCTAAGGATTTTTGTTCCAAGAAATCATGGGAATCTGAGCTCAACTGGGTAGCGCATGATGTTCCCTAGGCTGTGCTGGGCACTGAGATTCACACCATTCTGTGACCACACTCTGTACCTGTCATGGATTGAACAGTGTCCCCCAAAAACGTGTTTCAACTTGGCTAGGCCATGATTCCCAGTATTGTGTGATTGTCCACCATTTTGTCACCTGATGTGATTTTCCTATATGTTGTAAATCCTACCTCT
>NW_004444159.1:2115653-2117289 GCF_000243295.1 Trichechus manatus latirostris
AAAATAAACTTCTGTTTGGTAAAGCCACGCACTTGTGGTATTTCTGTTACAGCAGCACTAAGAAACAAAGACAGATCCTAACCAGTGGCATGTAGGCATCAGGCAAACCACACTATCTGGGTAAACTCAGGTTAAAAGGAAAGTCAAGGCTGGCTTTTAAAGGGCTAGAGAAAGCCTGAGGAGATGGGCACTGGTGGGAGGCAGATGCTGATACTAATCACCCAGTCTCCATCCATTCAACAAATATGTGAATGTCTACTGTATATCAGGTAGTGTTCTAAGTTTGGGATACAAAACAGTCACAGACCTCTGCCTTGTAGATTCTAGAAGGGGGAGATAGAAAATAAAACAAGTAAGAAAAAAGATCGTGGGAGGTTGTGGTTTTTGTCCCATGGTGTTACATTTGCGAGTATGTTACCTCACATGGCAAAAGGGCCTTTGCAGATAAATTGAAGTAGGAAACCCTGGTGGTGTAGTGGTTAAGAGCTACAGCTGCTACCCAAAAGGTTGGCAGTTCAAATCTACCAGGTGTTCCTCGGAAACCTTATGGGACAGCCCTACTCTGTCCTATAGGGTTGCTGTGAGTTGGAGTCAACTTGATGGTAACAGGTTTGTTTGTTTTTTTAATCAAGTGACCTGAAAATAAGCGATAATCTTGGATTATCTGAGTGGGCCCAATATACTCACAAGGGCTGTTAAAAGCAGAAGGGGAAGGTGGAAGAGATGTGGTAGCCTACTTCGAAGATGGCATGGCTATAAGTCATGGAGTACAGGCAACTTCTAGAAGCTGAGAACAACCTCCAGCCAACAGCCAGCAAGGAAACAGGGACCTCTGTCTTGATTCTGATTTCTGTCAACAACCTGAATAAACTTGGAAACTGATTCTGCCCTGGAGCCCAATAAGAACCCAAGCCAACAGACACCTTGATTTTGGTCTGGTGGGACTCAGAGAAGAGAAACCTGCTGAGCCTACCCAACTTCTGAGCTACAGAGCTGTGAGAACAATACATTTGTGTTGTTTGAAACCACTAAATTTGTGGTCGTTTGTTTCAGCAGAAATAGGAAACTAATACATGTATTGGGTAGTGGTAGGTGTTGTGGAGAAAAATCAAAAGGAGAAGGGAGTTAGCAAGTGCGTAGATGGTCAGGAAATGCTCTACTGATAAGGCCACAAGGAAAGCACCAACAGATTAACGGGAACTAGCCACCAGGTTATCTGAGAAAAGAGCTTTCTAGCAGTGGGAAACCTTAAGTGCAAAGGCCTTCAGGCGGGGTCATACCTGGTGAGTTTGAGGAAGAGCAAGGAGGCCAATGAGGCAGAGGAAGTGAGGACATTTCGTACCATGACCCCATAGTAGGAAACGATATCAGAGAACTAAGGAGGGTAGGAATTGGGGGTCAAGGTGGTACAGGGCCTTGGAGGCCCTTGTAAGGCTTTGGCTTTTAATAGGTGTGAGATGGGAGGGTCATTGGAGGGTTCTGAGCAGAGCAGTGACATGAGCCAACTTAAAGTTTAGCAGAATTACTGAGGCTACTGTGTTGAGAATAGACCACAGAGTTGTTAGGGCGGAATCAGGGAGACCAGTCAGGAACTTGTTAATATTCAGGTGGGAGGTGGTAATGGCTCACATGGGAC
>NW_004444159.1:2119344-2120713 GCF_000243295.1 Trichechus manatus latirostris
CAGTTCTTTTCTGTCAGCACTTTAAAAATGTTGTACCACTTCTTTTGGGCCCCCATGGTTTCTGATGAGAAATCAGCTGTAATTTGAATGGCAGTGTGAAATGTGTCATTTCATTATGAACGTTTTCAAGATTTTTGTTTTTGTTTCTAGTTTTTAAAAGTTTAATCTTGCTGTGTCTGGGCATAGGTTTCTTTGGGTTTATTGCGTCTGAGGTTCATTTAACTTCTTGGATATGCGGGTGTGTGTCTTTCAACAAATTTGGGGAGTTTTCAGACATTCTTTCTGCAAATACTCTCTTACTTCCTCTCTTCTTCTCCTTTCCTTCCGAGACTGCAATGATAAAATGTTGTCTCTTTTGTTATTGTCCCACAGGTGCCTGAGGCTCTGTTCTTTTTTTTTTTTTTTTTCAGTCTATTTTCTCTTTGTTGTTCAAACTGGGTGAATTCTAATGATTAATTCTCAAATTTGTTAATTTTATCCTCTATCAACTTCACTCTTCTATTGAGCCTATCCACGGAGTTCCTTATGTCTGTAATTGTATTCTTCATTTATAACTTCTATTTATAACTCCATTTATAACTTCTATTTCTTTGCTGAGATTTTCTGTTTTTTAATTTGTCTCAAGAGAGTTTGTAATTGGCTGTTGAATCATTTTTATGGCATCTGCTTTAAAATCCTTGTCTGATAATTTCAACATCTGACTCGTCTAATATTGGCTTCAGTTGATTGCCTTTTCTCAGCCAAGTTGTGATTTTCTTAGTTCTTGATATGACAGGTGATTTTTTATTGCATCCTAGAGATTTTGTCTCATGTGAGGAGTCTCTGGATGCTATTTAAATATTTTATTGTATTAGGTAGTTGCCCTGTTTAGTTTTAGCACAAGGCTTTGGCCTACTTTTATAGGCTGTAGTTCCAATGTCAATTTAATATTCAGAGTCTTTGTGGTGTTATTTTGGTCTTCTTGGTTTATCTGGTGCTGCTGGGCTCTCACTGGTCCCTGCAGGTGCTATCTGAAGAGGAAGAAGGGGTTTCCCCAGAACTGGGGGTGTCTAAGGCCTTTGGGGACACACAGGCTTTCTTAGCCAGGTCCTTATTGTGATGGGATTCCCCGACTGTTGCCCTTCACCTGCCCTGGTGTCTCTGGGTGGGAGCGAGGAATCTCAGGCCCACAGGACAAAGTGGTTTTTCAGGGCCAGGAAGTTTGTAATGGCTGGCTCTCTCTTGCTACTTCTGCTCCTCCACCAAGTGTGACTCAGTCGGGGAGGGGAGTCTCAGGGCCTAAGGGGAAAGAGAGCCCTTCACCTGGCTGCTTATTGTGGGCTGGGCTTCTGACTGATCCTCCTTTCTGGCAGTGCCAGGACCTGATGTT
>NW_004444159.1:2121790-2125997 GCF_000243295.1 Trichechus manatus latirostris
ACCCTATGGGGCAATTCTACTTTGTCCTATAGGGTTGCTATGAGTTGGAATTGACTGAATGGCACCCAAAAACATCAAACTCTCAACCTTGGCTCCCTGCGAGAACCAAAACTTAAAAAAAAAAAAACAGAAATAAATGGAATCTGCTCTTTGGACATTTGTATGGCATTATTGTCCCAAGTTGCATATGGAGGCTAGTGAATTGACTGTGTAAATAAGTGAACTGGGGGGCAGTACATATAACAAGAGAGCTCACTTTTAACTCACTTCTCAGATACCTTGGCTGATCTGTTTAGGTGAGAATCCACCACACCTCACTCCTAGTTAGCCAAAAGTCTATACTATGAGCTCTGTTGTTTCCCAGCACTCAGCATAGTACCTGACACGTGATAAGGTGCTAAATAAATATTTGTTTAAATGATGGAATTTTATTGATTTAGGCCTTGAGTGGGGAAAGAGAACACATAGAACACCTTCCTGAGCATATACTTTCTCTACCAAGAGAAGATCTCAAAACAAAAAAAAGTGCATTTATACTAGTTAAACTAATTGTAGCCAATCATACTAGGTCTTAAATTATTCACTAAATGTAACAAAAATGGTAAGGCTTTCAAATGATATTATTCTCTTCCTATACAGACATTAGCATGGGATAACACAAACTAATTTTAGCACTCACCTCTACTGCTTAAATGTGAATAAGTCACACTCATTAAAAAACAAGACTTTCATACAGAAATAAAACCAAATTTTGCCAATGAACCTCAGAGTAAAATGTTATTTAAGGATTAGTAAAACATTTATTTTCCTAGCGTGTGAATAGGACACTTGTTCTCATAATTTTCCTTCACGTCCCTCACCAGCACAGAATCTTCTGGCATCTGAAACAGATTCTTTCAAACATATATATACACCTGTTACAAACTCAGACTCCCCAGCATCTGTACAAGAAAGCACTTCCAGCCAACGTTGGTAGGATGGGGCCTCTGTCATCCCCCCTACACTTTGCTAAGAGAAGAAAGATCTGTACTTATTATTAGAAGTGCATTAAAAGACAACCAAGATGCCGCTTGTATTAAATTAATAAAATGATTCTGTGATCACTTAAATGGTTAGGGAATTTTGTGTTTCATATTAAGCATCTTACCATAATTACCTTTGCCCTTTCTCATTTTCTCTTACCTTTCTTTCGGCAGAGACTCAAGAAATATTCTTGTTAAGACTGCTGTGTTCTTTCCTACTCTAAATATCTTTCACTCAGCAAATGCTGAGGGCCCCAAAGGGGAACTTCCTGGAGAAGCATAGACTTAGCAGTGCTGAGGTTCAAGGGGGAGGCAGCTGACCAAGTGGTCAGGAGCCTGGGTTTTGTCCCTGAGCCCACAAAAGAGCCTCCTTCTCCTCACCTGTGGGCCTGAGGTGGGCTGTTGTCAAGGACCCTCAGCATATCATTTAGCAAAAATGTGTTGAGCCCCTGCTGGGTGTATACCAGGCATTATAAAGAAGACTTGTGTCTCAGGGATGAAAAGACAAGGTTCCTGCCCTCCAAAAGCTCACAGCTTATTGAGGAGATGGATGTGCCAAGAACTTTTACCACATCATAGTAGCACTTTCAACATGCCATGGTAACTGTTACAGTGGAGGTATACAAAAAGCATAAAAATACATATATATAGGAGAAGGAATCCCTGGGTCTGCCTGAAGGAAGCTGGGAAGGCTCCATAGGCTTGGAGGGCTGAGAAAGGTGATTCATCAGTGATAAAAAGAGGAAAGAGGGAGCAAATGGCTGAAGATGCAAGGAGATGTGAGACTTAGTTGAGAAGAAGATAAAGTAGGACATTATCATCTATTTTCTTAAATAGAAGGAGGTCAAGTCATCAGGTGAGAGTGGGGGTGATGGGGCAGAGAGTTAGAAGGAAGGGTGTGATGTGAGGAGAAAGGATGTGATAGGAAGCCTCTAAGATAGCCCCCAACAATCCCTGCCTCCTGCTATTCATAGACTTGCATTATCTCCTCCACCTCAGTGTGGGTTGAACATACTAACTCACCTTTAATAAACAGAATGCAACAAATAATTGGATGTCCCTTCTGGGATTATAGAAAGACTGTGGCTTCCAACTCACTTGTTCTGAAGGAAGTCAGCTGCTATATTGTGAGCTGCCCTGTGGAAAGGTCCATTTGCCGAGGAATAAAGGAAGGCCTCTGGCCAACAGCCAGGGAGAAGCTAAAGCCCTCAGTCCAACAGCACATGGGAAACTGAATCCTACCAACAACCATGTGAGTGAATTTGGAAGGGATCCTTCCTCAATCGAGCTTTTAGATGAGACTGCAGTCCCAGCTGCAGCTTGACTGCACACTCATGAGAGACCTTGGGCCCAAGACTCCCAGTTAAACCACGCTCAAGTTCCTGACTCACAGAGACTGTGAGACAATAAATGTTATTTTAAGCTGCTAAATTTTGGAGTAATTTGTTACACAGCTATAGATAACTAACAGAGAAGAGATCAGGGAACAGAAATCCTAGACAACAGGAAATTAAGTTAACTAGAGGACTATGGTTAGGATTAACAAACAGTGTTAAATAACCAGCTTATTAAGTGTCTGAACTCAGTGGTATCAAAATGTAAAACATTTTCTATTTTTCTCCAATCTATGCATTCAGTTGTGCTCTATCAAATCCTCATTTTCTATCCCTTAACATATCTGAGAAAGGTATAAATCTTGCCTCTCACTTTCAGTTTAAAAGTCTATACATTCAACACTCCAATCTCTTCATTTAAATGTCTGAGTAAGATTTTGAAGGCACACCCCAAACCCATTGTTTGGTCCACAGCTTGGGTAACCCATACCCTAGACCCTGTAATAAAATTTCTCAAAGAGTATCCCACAGAGTTTTACAGCTCCTCAGCACGTTCCTCAGAATTCTGAGGAACAAAAGCATTCATTTAAAGTATAATTATAAGAAAAATAGTTAACTGCACTTATAAAGTTGTTGTTTCTTAATCCTTGATAGTCTGCCTTTTTAAAAATGGTGCGCCAGATCAGAAAATGCTGGGAATTGTTCAGCATGATTGCTCCATGCATGAATGCATGGCTTACGATCTGCTTACTGATGGATATGAACTTTTCTTAATTTATTATTGCCTTAATGTGTGTCTCAATTTGATGATCCCTGAGTTATACTATGTATCTTGTTTAAATTTTCAATGTTTTTGATATTTTGTTCTTTTTCCTTTAATTTCTCGAATGCTTAAATAGATAAGAATAATTTCTTAGACGAATAAATTCATCAGTGAGATCATATTCTTCTGTCTACATTAATCCAAGTTTGCAAAATATCTCACGCACTCCTGCTAGTGCTGTGTCAATTTTATAATTTAAGAGTGTTCCATATTTCAGAAAACCTAGGCTATGCAGACCTATAGACTTTCTCAACTACTGGAATTATTTTTTCCCCTGAATATATTTTCGTGAATGCCGAAATTTTGTGTGTGCGTGCACACTTTAACGCACTTCTTCTCCCCAACACCGTCCTATGCCAGCACCTTGAAGAGAATGAAAGCATGTGATATGGTTCTGGGACACCTCTTTGCCCTCCTTCTCCCGGGTCTAGTTCCTCCAGGGATGAGGATTGCGAGAAGCAAACAAAAAAGCAGAAGTTATCCTAAACAATTTACGTCCATTGGTAGTGGTGATGGGGAGGCATCTCTGGTTCAGACTGATGCTGTTTTTGGAGTTGGTGTTCAGGCTCACCTCTGCCTTCTCCATCACTGAGAATCCCTTCAGAAAGACTCAGCTGTGTGCCTCTTTGGCCCCAGCACTGGTCTCAACAGCCCTCAATCACCTCCCAACTTAGGCATTCCCTTGCTGCCAGATGCCTCCTAGATAGTCCTACTTCCTGCTTCTATCTAACTTCTAGGCTCCTTTCTATGGAGTGGTGGAAGCCACTGAAGTCCTTTTCCATGTGTCCTGAAGGCCAAGGAGAACTGCAGTGAGGTTCCCCACATCGATCCTCTTAATCTGAAACATATTAAGCCATGGTATTATGCACCCTGCTGGCAAGGGTTATTCCAGAAAGAAATTTCAGGCGGAGGAGACACCCATTTCTACATAGCTGTATAGATGTATAGGTCTATAGATATAAATATTCCTAAACTTCAGGGAACACATGCCAAGCTCTCCCACAAATCCTTTCACCATGCTCCCCTCT
>NW_004444159.1:2127034-2145298 GCF_000243295.1 Trichechus manatus latirostris
GTCATCCACATGGAGCTGTCTAGTTGGACATACAGTAATATCCCTCAGTGTCAGTGTGACTGTAGACCTCAAATTGGAAGTTGAAGCCACAAGAGTGAGTGGAATAAGTGTAGAGTGATAAGAGGACTCAAAGACAGAGTTCTAGGGAGTTCTAAGCAGTGAGAAGAAGAAGAGGATACACAAAAGAGATTTAGAAGAATTTGTCATTGAGGTAAGTGGGAAACTAGGAGAGTGCCATAAAATTTGCCGAGAAGCAGATTCCAATACTATAGGAGAGGTCAAGTAAGATGGAAGATGAAGAGTTGTTGTTGACCGTAACCACCAGAAGTTCATTTTGACCTTGGGGAGGGCAGTTGCAGAGGGACGGAAGCTGTTGTATAAGGTGACTGCTGGGTTAATGGAAGTGAAGAAATAGACAGAGCAAAAAGAGTAGAAGGTTTACTGTGAAGGAAAGAAGAGAGATGATAAAAGCTAGAGGGGAATGCAGAGTCAAGTAAAGATGGCGTGATGGGCAAGAGGGGGTACTGGTGGTTTTACTTTAATTCAGAGAAGAGAAGGGAGAGTGACTTTGAAGGACCTGAGGCAGTTCTGCAACCCTGAGATGACTGGGAATTCTAGAGATGCATACTTCTAAACTGATTGTGAGACTTACTATACTTTACTTACCAGCCTCACTAAGTATTTATACTCCAGTGGGATTTAGTAGCCAGAAACTAAATTTCCAACTTCTAAATTCCAATTCTTTGCCTAACTCTCTGCTTTGACTCCCAACAAAAGAAATATAGAAGCCAAGAATACAATGTCAGTGCCTCTGAAGACCTGTGAATTCAATTGGTTACCCTTGCAGCATAATATTCACATCTAGCATTTTGATAGAACCCATATGCATCTCTGGAAGCACACCTAACTGCAAATTATTAGTAACCTGAATTAACCAAAAACTTTTCCAACATTCTCCCAAACCTAGATGAGCATCAACTGCTGTGCAGCTAAACATTGCTGGAGAAAAACACCCATTGTGGAGACTGGGCTCAAAAGCAAACACAGGAGATTTCCAAAGGGCACTGCCTAGTAAGCTTTCTCACTGTCTCCACTCAGTGCCTATTTCATCCTTTCTCCATCTGCTCTAACTTCAACTCCCCTCTTGCCCTTCACTACGACCTTGCTTCATGCCTCATAAAGGAAAAAAAACTATTGGAAATAAATGTCTTCATCTTCTTACACCAAATCTATAGACACTTCTTCTCCTTCCCTGCCTATCACAACAAAGTAGGTGTCCCTCCTCTTATCACAGTGCTCTGGATTCTGTCCCCTTGTGACTTCCCAGGAACTTACCTTTTTTTGATTGGCCAGCAGCATGGGTCTGTCTGATAGTCTCTCTCACACACACCATTGTCATCAAAGTCATCATCATCATCCCCATAACTCTCTCCCTCGCAGAGTCATTGTTTAGGAAGCAGTGAGTTTTGTTTAGGGTGATGAGAAATTTTGTAACGATTATGGGTGATGATTATGCAACATGATTAATATAATTGATATTACCAAATTGTATACCTGAATAAAAACAGTGAATTGGCAAATGTTGTGTCATATACATTTTTACAACAATAAAAAAATAATTTTTTAATCTAATAAAAAATTTCTCACTCTCAGATAAATCACTTCTTTCATCATGCCCAAATATTTTAGTATCGTCCAGTTCCAAGACCTGCCTTCATCCCTCCCAGCCCCCAAAACATCCCCTTCCAGCTTCCTCCCCATTGCTCTCCTCTCCTTGACGCTAAATTTCTGTAAAAGTGTGGTCTTATATGCTGCTTCCACTTCCTCACCTCCCATTTTTTCTTCAACCCACTCCAACTGGCTTCCACCCGCTCCACTCCAGCTCCCTACTGGCCTCCACATTGTCAAATCCAAGAGATACTTTTGAAACTTCTCATAGCAATGAACACACTTGACCTCTACCTCATTCTTAAAATACTATCATCTCTTGGCTTTTATAAAACCATACTCTCCTGGCTTTTTCCTATCCCTTCTTCCAATCCACTGCCCCTCCTCCCTCCAATCCTTTTTCCATGCAGCAGCCAGGGTGATCTTAGAATAAAATTGGATCTCTGCTCCAAATCTTCCAATGGCCTCCAAAACTCCTGCTGACGACCTCTCCAGCCTCAAAACCATGCTGCTCCCTTCATTGCTCACTGCCCTCCTGTAATACCTTGACTCCTTCCATTTTCTAGAAGATGCCATCTCTCCTGTCTCAGGGACTTTTCACATTTTGTTCCCTCTATCTGGAATACTCTTTCCCTCCACTCTTCACCTGGCTAAATTGCACTTTGGTGCTTAAATGTCACTTCCACAAAGAGGCCTTCCCAGGCTAAATTAGGTTCCCTTGTAATAATGTCTCATATCACCCTCCAGATTTTCTCTGAAGCACAGTTTTAACTATTTATCTGTTCGTGGATGATTGACTAATGTGTATCATGCTGACAACTCTCTAACTCCAAGAGTTACGCCTGTTTGCCTCCCTGAACCTAGTAGCATCCCTGGGTCCAAGGAAGTGCTCGACAGATATCTGTTGAATAAAATGAATTGTTATTTACAATAACTTTTCTCAACTTGATAATAATAATATTCTAAGTATGTCATTTATATTACATCATTTGCAAACTTTTTTTTTTTTCAGAAAAATATCTTTCTGGTCACAAGATAGTCTAACAATCATACCTAACTTTTATTTATAGAATTGTGAGTATGGATTAAGAAAAAAATGGGAAAAGTGCCTTGTAACTGTAAAGTGCTAAATAACCATAATTGTTATTATTATTAATATGATGCTGATGGTAGGTCTAATTCTTTAGAGAAGGCTTAATTCCTTATTAATTTTCTTTATAAAGTAATAGGTCAATTAATTGTTTAAGAACTGAAAAATATATAGCAGCCACCTAATTCTAGCTTGCTTGCATTTATTTTTTCAATTCACTTAGAAATGCGCCCTGAAGATTCCATTGAGGAGAAATCATGTAAGGTCTCTATAAAAACAGAAACTTAAAAAAATGTATAAGCTTATTCTTTATTGTGGTAAAATTATATCTCACAAAATATTTGCCATTTCGACATTTTTTACGTGTACAATTCAGTGCCATTAATTATGTTCGCCACGTTATACACATCACCACTGTTTACAAATTTTCTCATCTCCCCAAACAGAAACTCAGTGCTCCCTAGGCAATGACCTCCCCTTCCCTCATCCCTCCCATCCATAGTAATCACCGATAAACTTTGATCTCTATGCATTTGCCTATTCTAGACATTGTATGTAAGTGCGATTGTACAATAGCTGTCATTTCGTGTCTGATTTATAAAAGAAACATTTTTTGACACAACAACTAGATTAACTTATTGAGACCACCATGTTGGAATGTGAATTCAAGTACAATTTAACTTACATTGGTAAAAACAAGAAACATGGCCATTAAGAGTTGAATTAACAAAGATCTTAAACAAAAAGATTATTTTGTTATGACTAAACTAAAAGAATATTTAGTTCCAAAGTGCAATGTATTGAGAGAAACAGATAAGTCCTGTCTCCTTGCAGGAGTCTTCTGAAATTGTATACTTATTAAATTCTAAAAGATGGCTACGTAAATTCACATCAGCTTGTCTTAGAGAAGAGTTTATGTATCAAACTGGTAAAAAGTCTAAAAAAGTGATTTTTTTCAGTTCAACCACTGATAATCCAAGAAAGTTTCACTTGAAGAAGTTATTCACATTCTTCACTCATGACCCCTGCTTCCTGCTCCTTAAACGTCTCATAGGATATTCTTACTCCCACCAAAGAGGAGGGCCTTTGGGGCCAGCCTGTGATTTCTATTCTCATGTAAACCCTAAAGGGCATCAAGTGTTTCTTTCAAAAATTATGTCTTATGCACATCAATATGCCTAAGATTATATTCCTTCTAACCAAAGACCAGGTGCTGTCAAGCCAACCCCAACTCCTAGTGACCCCATGTATGTGAGAATAGAACTGTGCTCCACAGAGTTTTCAATGGCTGAATTTTTGGAAGGAGATTGCCAGGACTTTCTTCTGAGGTACCTTTGGGTAAGCTCGAACCTCCAACCTTTTGGTTAGCAGACAAGCAAGTTAACCATTTGTACTACCCAGAGACTCCATATTCCTTCTAAAAAGGGAATTTATTTAGTGTGGTTTTTTATCGAAACTAATTTACTAATTTAGAAAGATTATCCTTTAACATCATGTATTTATTCAATTATGCTAAAAGTATGTTCATAAAGCTGGCAACATAAGTCAACTGACCAGCATAATGGTTACATTTTGCTGCAATTTCTTCAGTTTTGTAAGGCCTTGGACATAAGCCCTACCAACATCTCCATGGATTACCCGGATGTCCATGAGAACAGTATGCTTTGTACTTGTCAAATACGTGATAAAAATTAAAAAATGGGCAAAGGACATGAACAGATACTTCACCAAAGAGGACCTTGAGGTGGCTGACAAACACATGAAAAGATGCCCATGATCATTAGCCATCAGAGAGATGCAAATCAAAACTACAATGAGATACCATCTCACCTCTGCAAAAATGGCACCGATCAAAAAACAGAAAATAACAAAATGCTGGTGAGGTTGTGGGGAGATTGGAACTCTTATATACTGTTGGTGGGATTGTAAAATGGTACAACCACCATGGAAAATGGTACGGCACTTCCTCAAAAAGCTAGAAATAGAAATACCTTATGATCCAGCAATCTCACCCCTAAGTATATATCATAGAGATATAAAAGAAGTGACACAAATAGACATATGCACACCTATGTTCATTGCAGCATTATTCACAATAGCAAAAAGATGGAAACAACCTAAGTGCCCATCAATGGATGAATAGATAAACATGCAGACAATGGAATACTATGCAACTATCATTACTGAATCTGCAAAACATAACATGGATGAATCTGGAAGATATTATGCTGAGTGAGAAGTCAATCACAAAAGGACAAATATTGTGTGGTCTCAGCTCTATAAACAGTCAAGAATAGGTATACACACAGAAAGCAATGTTCTTTGATGGTTACCAAGGATAGGAGGGGGAAGGAAGGAGAATCACTTTCTAGATAGTAGACACTTGTTACTCTCGGTGATAGGAAAGGCAATACCCAATATAGGTGAAATCTGCACAATTTGTCCAAGATAAATGAAGACACTAAGAAGTGCACAAGAATAAGGGACAATTTCGGTAAATGCTATAACATACAACTTTGTAACAACAGTAATAACCAGAAAAATATGTGTGCAGTTACATAGGTAGATATGTATATATATATATGTGTATAGAAAGGCATATGTGAGTACCTGCATGTACATGTATAGGTGTATCTGTAGGCATATGTATATTCATGTTTGTGTGTGCACATAGCAGGCACAGTTACGGATACTTCCTAGACATAACCAATCACCTCGTGGGATTGGTTTACTGGGTTTGAAGACTTGGGACCACAGTCTCATGGGACAACTTGGTCAACTGGCATAACATAGATTCATAAAGATGTTTTACATCCTAGTTTGGTGAGTAGCATCTGGGGTCTTAAAAGCTTGCAAGCAGCCATCTAAGATACAACTATTGGTCTCTCTTCATCTGGAACAAAAGAGAATGAAGGAAAGCAAAGACTCAGAGAAGAAACTAGTCCACAGGACTAATAGCATGCATGAACCATGGCCTCTTCTAGCCTGAGACCAGAAGCACTAGATGGTGCCCGGCTACCACTACCTACCATTGTGACCAGGGACACAATAGAAGGTCCTGGATAGAAAGATAGAAAAATATAGACCAAAACTCAAATTCCTAAAAAAAGGCCAGACTTACTGGACCGATAGAGACTAGAGGAACTCCTGAGACTATTGTCCTAAGATACCCTTTGAACTTGAAACAGAAGCTACTCTCAGTAGTCACAATTCATCCAAATAATAGATTGGCTTATAAAATAAACAGTATCACCTGTGAATACCGTGCTTCCTTAAATAATCAACTATGTGAGACCAAACGGTCAACTTTATCCTAAAACAAAGATGAGAAGGTAAGGAGGCACAGGGAAGCTAGATTCATGAAAAAAGGACAAACAAAATGGAAATAATGAGAATGTTGACACAAATTATGAAAAATGTAACCAATCTCATGGAAGAATTTGTACACAAATTGTTAAATAGGAACCTAATTTTCTGTGTAAACTTTTACCTAAAACACAATAAAATATTTTTTTAAATATGTGATAAAACTGTCAAAACTCTATGAAAGCAGCTGCATAAATTTTGAAACCAAAGTCAAAGTTCTATTCATTCTGTAACAGTGTAAAATTTGCAAATTGTAATGTTGTATATCATTACATAAAGTAAAACTTACTCCCAACTTCTTTCTTGTTTTAATTCATGCTATAGGAATTTGTTCCAAGAGCTAAGCGTTTATTAACCTGTTGTGTTCCTAAGATGAAATACTGTTTTTAAACTTTTTGTTGAAATATAAAATACATGAAAAAAAGTACATATATCATAATATACAATTTGATGAATTTTCATAAATCAAGCTCTATTTAACCAGCACCCAGATCGAGAAACAACATGACCAGTCCCTCAAACCCTGCAATTACCCATCCCAACATTAGCTACTCACCTGATTTCTAACAGCCTAGATTCGTTTTGCCTGTTTTTATACTTCACATAAAAGGAATCATACAGTAGGCTGATTTCTGCCTGGCTTCTTTTGCTCAACATAGTGTTTTATAAAAAACCCTTTGCCATCGAGTCGATTCCGACTCACAGCAACCAGTAGAATTGCCCCATAGGTTTCCAAGGAGCACCTGGTGGATTCGAACTGCCGACCTTTTGGTTAGTAGCCGTAGCTCTTAACCACTATGCCACCATGGTTTCCTCGTGTTTTTAATGCTCCTATAGTCAAACGCTGCCCTTTACAGCATTGTAATTTTTATTCAGTGATTCGACAAATATTTATTGATCTCCTAATGCATTCCAGGAACAAAAGAATCTTTATTTCTACAGATAACATTTCAGCATTCATTTGTTTACAGATTATCGATAAATAAAACTTTAGTTTACTAACATGCCTTTCAAGGCAATTGCTTTGCCAAACTGAATTTCAACAATTGAAAAAATGAATTAAAAGTCATTACACGTATAAGGGTAAAGAGAACATTTGATTTTTCCTTAAGTAGGCACAATTTCCATTCATATTAATATTTTCAACCTTTTCTCAATATTCTCAATGTTTTCTTTCATGGTATTTTTTGTTTAACCTGAATAATTTGTTTTGCTTTAAAACATGTGAATCAGAAATCTTTGGAGCAGTCAGTTCTTTGGACCAGTTTGTTCTTCAATTTGTGTGGTTCAAAGGACATACTGAGCCTGGATGTGAATCCCAGTTTTGCTATGAATCAGCTGGGTAACTTTAGGCAAGTTTCTTAACCTCTCTGTGCTAGTTTCTGCATCTATAAAATAAGATGGTAAATAGACACGATTTCTGCAAACTTCTCTAATTCAAAAATTCTATCAATCTCTTTTAAAAATAAGAATCATTTACCAAATCACTTTAATTTTCCTAGTTTTTAAGTATATGTAAGAACTTGCTAAAAACAAGCAAATCAAGCTAAAGAAAACAGAAGTTCCACCAGTTTAAATTAAAAAGGAGTAGCTGCTACCAAGAGACCCTGGGTGGTACAAAATGGTTAATGTGCTCAGCTGTTAACAGAAAGGTTGGTGGTTAGAATCCACCTAGAGATACCTCAGAAAAAAGGCCTAGCGATCTCCTTCCAAAAAATCGGCCACTGAAAACCCTATGGAGCACAGCTTTACTGTGATAAACATGGGGTCACCATGAGTCAGAGTCAACTTTATAGCAACTCATAGCTGCTACTATGTACAGAACCAGCTCCTGGACCAATCCGTCAAGAGTTGCTCACTCAGTAGAGGGTCTTCTATTTTTTTGTACAGTAAAGGTTTGGAGGCAGGCCCTGAGGGTTTTCATAGTTACCTTATGGAGGTAGCTACCTACCACATTGAAAGGGTATCAGAGAAATACATTTTCCTTTAAGCTAACACCCTTGTTATTGCAAGGAAAGCATCCAAATCTTATTTCCACATTTTTAACTCATATTTAAGTACCCAAATTAAGAGCTGAATCTGGTCTCTGTGGCAGCATTTGCTGTGGATGGCATTTTTAAATGGCAGGTCTCAGTAAGGAGCATAACTATGCAACACACAGTCAAGATCTGTTTTCCCAAAGAAAACATGAATGTGTCACCTTCTTCTTTTGTTCTGTAAAGCGTCTGGTTAATGAGATAACTTAGCAAATAACAAGAAAACAAAACAAAAACACCTTAATACTTCTGTCCTTAGAATTCTTAAGTGTAACTGCAAAGATTAAAACACAGTCCTTACATTCAGTTATAAAGAGAAATGAAGTCCTGATCCATGCTACAACATGGATGAATCTCGAAAACACTATGCTGAGTGAAATAAGTCAGTCACAAAAGGACAAATATTATAGGATTCCACTTACATGCAATATCTAAAATAGGCAAGTGTATAGAGACCACAATTTATTAGCAGATTCCAGGGACAGGCAGGGGAGAGGGGGAAAGGAGAATTCAATGTTTAGGGGACACAGAGTTTGTGCTGAAGGGAAAGGAAAAATTTGGAAATGAGTAACGGTGATGGTTGAACAACATGGTAAACATAATTAACGTCACTGAATTGTGCGTGTGAAGAATGTTGAAATGGCAAGTATTTTGTTACATATATAGTTACCACACGCGCACAAGAAAGCAAAAGCAAAAAACAGTACTTAGTAGATAAGGGACAAGGTTCATAATTTCTTTTGCTTCCCCTTTCCTAGGCAGCCTAAAATTAGCGAACTGTGATGTTCTTGAAGTTTAAGTAGTAACTAATAAAACAAAGCCAAAAGTCTAAAGGATTTTGATAAGTATACTGATATAATGCCACTGAAGTGAAGGCCTGTTTTCAGTTTGTGAGGTCTAACTAAGTTCATGGCTTCATTTTATTAATATGGACTAGGGAAAAGCAAAAACAAAAACAGAACCATCGATACGAGCTTTCTGTCATCTTCAAATGGGGAGTTGCAAATTTTTAAATTAAACTAACCCTATTTTGGGTTTATTTGAGTGAGAAATATATCAACACAGATTTTTACCTCTGAAAAGTAAGTCACTACTTACGTAAAACAAACACCCCAGAAGGGAAAGCCTCATCATCATTAGGCTGCAGTGGGATTTTGGGAACCATGCTGACGCAACTCAGGATTTCATCTGCCAAACGACAACTGAGCTCATCTGTATCGGGTTGGTAAATTTGAAAAGGTAAACTACAAGAAACGTTGCATAATGACACCATGAGAAAAAAAAGTCACTTCTGAGTTAGCTGTTCTTTAAACTCTTTGAATTCTTGCTTCAGTGGCTCTGCTGAGTCACAGCTGTGATCCATGTTGGCACGAACAAAAATAACATAACTAACTGCAAAGGTTACAGGGTTTTCGCCAGCTTTTTATGGCCACACAGCAGCACCTTTCTGTGGAGTGGAAATGTAACATTTAACTTGTAAGGAAATCTTTCTAAAGCAGGTTCTTATTCAACGTTGTCTTGGGTCTGCCCGAAAGCTTTGTTTCTACTCTTCTGAAAGCTGAGTGAGCAGATTGCTAAGGTCTAAAAGACACAGAATTGAAAAAGCACACTTATTATCTTCAAGAGACTTTCTCTGACCATCCTCTGTTGGACAAGACCAGTAGTGGAGAAAATGAAGCACATTCCTGGAGTAATATAAAATCAAGCACTACATCTGACTTCCATTAGAAAACATAAACCCTTTTCAGACTGTTTTCCCCTTCTTCCCCCTCCTTCCCCCAAAATGGCACTACAGACTGTTTCACTTTTTCCAACCATACAGTGATATTTGGAAAGTTCCATTTGCTTCCATTAAGAAAAATACAGAGAAGGAAAAAATACATAATAGCCATCTATCATTTCGTATGTGAGGCTTAGTTATGGAGATCTCAAAAAAAAAAAAAAATCCCAAAACCTGTTTGGTTATATGAGTAATTTAGATACGGTAAGCGTTACAGTGATAAGTCTACTCAGCTCTAAAGAAATGACTTGTGTATTCAAGTAAAGTTTTGCTTTATAATCTTTCAACCAGGGTTTGTTTTGTCATGATCTGCCTTTCATTCATTTTTGTCATTTATTTAACAAATATTTATTAAGAACCTATCGTACATATGTTAGACATTTAAGATGCAGTAGTGAGTGACATCACACATCATCTAGGGCCTTTTGACATAGAATCTAGTAGGAAAGACTCACATGAATCAAACAATCACCAAAGAAGTTTGACAAAACAATTGTGATAAGAATGTCAAAAGAAAACATAGCATTTTAATGGATCATATCTTATGAGAGTTGAGCCTAATCAAGCGGTCAAGAAAGGTGTCTCTAAGTAAGTAATTCACCACCCATCTGCCAATTTGTCATACTATGATTGCTTGCATGTTGTTATGATACTGGAAGCTATGCCACTGGTATTTCAAATACTACCAGAGTCACCCATGGTAGACAGATTTCAGAGGAGCTTCTAGACTAAGACAGACTAGGAAGAAAGGCCTGGTGATCTACTTCCAAAAATCAGCTAATGAAAACCCTATGGATTATGACAGAATATTGTCTGATATAGTGCTGGAAGATGAGACCCTAGGTTGGAAATCACTCAAAATACACAGAGGCCACAACAATATACTTGAGCATACCAATGATTATGAAGATGCCACAGAACCAGACAACATTTCATTATGTTGTACATGAGGTCACCATGAGTTGGAGTCAACTCCAACAAATGTCTTAGGCTGGGTTCTCTAGAGAAGCAAAAGCACTGAAGAGTATGTATATATATATATATATATATATATATATATATATATATACACACACACACATAAATAACATACATATATATAGAGAGAGAGATTTATCTCAAGGAAATGGCCCACACAGTTGTAGAGGCTGGCAAGCCCAAAGTCCGCGGGTCAGGGGTTAGCATGGAGAGTTCTCGTGACTCACGTAGCTGCAGGGGTTGATGAACCCGAGATTGGGAGGTCAGATGGCAGTCTGCTGGCTCAAATCCAAGAACTGGAGGTCAGATGATGATGAGCCAGATGCAGGATCCAGAGCAGAGCCCAGTGTGCTTTGCCAGAAAGTCCATATACATTGGATGCAGGCCATACCCCCAAGAAAACTCCCCTTACAACTGACTGGCTGATCACATCACGGAAGTGATTACATTATATCACAAAATGGAGGATAACTACATCATTACATAACTGCCAAACCACTGCAAATTATGACCCAGCAAGTTGACACACAACCTTAACCATCATAGTCCACCCCACGTCAACTTGGCACCTGTGCACATCTCCTTAAACCATACATAATCGCTAAATAAAGGTAGTTACTAAGTCATACTAGCGCCTAACATGATACAACTAACGTGTGCAACCAAAAACGCACTAGCCTGGTTTACAGCTTACACTTTATAAGTAAGGAAAACAAAAATATTTGATGCACACATACAAGGAAGGAATACTCATAACAATTACAGTGCTTGTTTCTGCAACTAGTAACATGGTTGTAACTGATATTTAGAACTATCATCTTCCACCACCCATTCCATATTCCCTTCGACCTCAGCAAGCACCTCAGCTGGCCATGGTTCTTTGCCTGGTGGGGAGACCCAAACCTTCATTCCTGATGAATCTGGGCCTTTACTAGTCATATTGGAAATGTCCAACTACCAACAACAACAATGTAAGGTCTAATGGGTAAGAGAGAGATAATTGGAAGTAAAGAGGAAGCAAGGAGCAACCTAGGTAAAGGATTGCTATTTCTGATGTGAAAACTCCCACCTGACAGAAGAGCATGTGGTGCATTTACAGAACTGAAAGTGGATCTGGGTAGCCAAACAGCAGAGAGAGTCGGGTGGGGACCAGAGTGGAGAGCTGGGTAGGGCAGAGACCTCAAAGGGACTGGTAGTCACTAATAAACATTTCAGTCTTTCTCCCAAGAACAGCAGGAAGCCCTTACCATGTTTTAAGTGGGGGATGACTTAATCAGATTTGAGTTTTCTGTTTGTCACACAAGCTAATGGTTGACCCAGAAACAAACAAACTCTAGGGGACCCACAAGTGAGTTACTGGCCTGACACAGGACTAGCCTTAGCAACACATATTAAGAATAAACTTGGCACATGCCAGTTTCCTAGCAAGGACAGACAACGATTCTTGTCTTCGTAGTCAAAAAAAATTGACCCAAACCCTAGTAACCATTGCCATTAGTCATGTCAGTTTTAGCCAATCCCAACACACCTGTTTTCAGAACACTGGGAAGGTGCTCTGGCATGACAGACCCAATGCTCTCAATAGGCCAACAAACCCAAGTTACCTCAGTTTTTGGGCCTTTTCCTACATCTACAAGAACACCTTTAGGAAAACGCAAAGGCAAGGGCCAAATCCCAAGAACTCAGAGTAGCAGCTGCTTCTCAGAATGCTAGAGCATTAGCTTGGGCCACCCTTCCAGGAGGCATTTTGTTTTGTTTTGCGTGGCGTGAAGGGGCCTTTCAACTGTCTAAAGCTTGTCAGAGAGTAGCCCAGCCATGGGGAAGCTCTAAATTCTAACCTTCCCAGCTGGCCTTCCTCAGGAGCCTCCACAATCAACCTGTTGCAAGTCACATTAACCACACAAGTCCATACTTTGGAATTCTTTGCTTGGAGTGCCTTTCTCCCTCTTGCTTGTCTAACTCCTACTAGCTAAAGCCTACCCAGACTCATACCCAAAAACTATGCTGCCATCAACAGAAAAACCTGTAAGAAATGTTTTTACAAGGTAAAGCATTCTTTTTAAGATTTTAAAAAATATTTTCAAAAATTAAAAGGATAGGATGATAACAAGTACGCAAGCCCCCTTCCACAAATCAGTCCCTGCAGAATAGCACAGTGTGACCGAGAAATCATGTAACCACATTAAACTGAGCAAGTTCTCAATAGATAATGAATATAAAGCTCTGGCACGTATGGGAGCTACTATCATTATTATGATTATTGCTATTAAAAATAGCCCTGCCTGAATGCTGCCTTTGGGCCGCCACACGTAAAGCCCACTCATTTACCTGGAAGTTGGATTTAATGAGAACACAGCACACATTTAACCACATGGAACGAGGCTCAAGACATCGTCAGGGGCTGTACTCTGATTAGCTTTCTGAAGTACCCTTTGCCTTACAATGTTGTTGTTAGCTGTCCCCTAGTCAGCCCCCGATTTCTGGTGAACCCGTGCACAACTGAATGAAGCACTGCCTGGTCCTGGGCAATCTGCATAATAGGTTGCAGATCGGATTGTTGGGATCTGTATGGTTTTCGCTGGCTTATTTTTGGAAGTTTATCACCAAGCCTTTCTTCTTGGTCCATCTTAGTCGGGAAGCTGCACTGAAACTTCCTCAGCATCATAGCAACCTGCGAGCCTCCACGGACACAGGTGGTGGCTGCATATGAGGTGCATTGGCTAGGAATGCAACCCGGGTCTCTTGCACGGAAGGCGAGAATTCTCCCATTGAACCACCTATGCCTTACAGTAGATTACTATAATCAGGGACACAGGACGACTCTTGTGGTACCCAGGCATTTTTTGCCTCCCTGGCCCCTTACCCCCAAAAAAAAATATTAAAAATTACATTTCCAATGACATTGGTATAAAAACAAATATGCTAATATATATTAAAATAAAAAATCTCAACTGAAAAGTTGCTTTTTTCCTTCTAATTTTAAAAGAAATTAAAATATTTTCATGAGCCCCTAAAAGTATTGCGTGTCCTCAGCACTGTGCCCACTGTGCCCAATGGCGAAGCAGTCCTGACTCTAAGATCTTTACTTCATAGGATAAGTTTCTCATCCTCCGTGTGCAAGTGGTCCCCTGCGCCCGTGACCCTCCACCCACACACCTCTGTCAGAGCACTGACCATATTATGAACATTGGTGTTTTGTTCCCCCTCTTGCTCAATAAGCTCCCAGAGCACAGAATTGCATTTTGTTCAAATTTTCCTCCTTATTGCTTAGCAAAGTGCCCGGCACTTAGTAGGAGCTCAATAAATGTTTGCTGAATGAGTAAATCTAGTAAGCTTGATTTGGGCCTTGGGTAAGAAGGTAAATCCAGCTACACTCCCTGTGGCAGAAAGCCTGGTAAGCCTAGATTCGGGTTCAGCAGAGATCCCTGTGAAGAGGTCACTTGCCAGGCCCTGGAGTTGGACTGTCCCCGTGAGATCTCAGGCTGTGACACTTCACAGCTGGGTGGCTCAGGGCAGATTTCCTAGCCTCTCCAAGCCTCAGTTTCTCCATCTTTCCGAAGGAAGATAATGGGACTGTGGTAAGAATCAGAGGAGAAAATGCACGTAAAGGACTTAGGACAAAGCCTGACACATAGTAAGGACTGAGTAAAATTTAAATATTATTGTCACCTAGCATGAGTTTCTTCATCTGCATAATAGAAATGAATATGTCTGCCACAGTGTCACTGGGGAAATAATTAAGGCTGAAGTGCTTTTTCAATGGTAATATAGAATTCACTTCTTCTTGTTAGCTGCCACAAAATCACCCTCGACTGATGGTGACCCCCCTGCACAATGGAACGAAATGATACCGGGTCCTGTACCAGCCACATGATCAGTCGGGGATAGGACCTTTGCGATCCATATGGTTTCATTGGCTGATTTTTGGAAGGGATCACCAGGCCTTTCTTCCCAGCACATTTTAGTCTGGAAGCTCCTCTGAAACCTGTTTAACATCATAGCCACACATAAGCCTCCACTGACAGATGGGTGGTAGCTGCAAAGGAAGTGCATTGGTAGCAAACAGAACCTGGGTCTCCTGCATGGAAGGTGACAGTTGTACCACTGAACCACCACTGCCTCCTAGGAAAGAGTATTAAGACAGTGTAATGCATCCCAAATCCAAAACTTACTAGGTAGGAGACCTTAAGCAAGGTACTTGCCTTGAGTACTTGTCCAGCCTCACTTTATTCATCCACAAAATGGAGCAAATGTCTACCTCCGAAGGGTGGTTTGGGGATAAATTGCTACCATGAGTGGGCAAAAAGAGCTTTATAAAGCCCAAGGTCCCATATAAAGATTAATGCTCAACTGTTGTTATTAACAAGTATCCAAACCAATAAATTTCACAGTGTAGGCTCAACGACAGCAGTCAGTAATCCCATCTTCTCTTCTCCACAGCCCTTTCAGGTCTTCATCTCTTCCTCCTCTGCTGCCAAACTCCGTTGGGTTTCAGTGTTGCTTTTGCAGGGAGATCTACCTTGGAGTTTATTCATATTCCTAACTCCTTAAACTGTGGCTAACCTTTGTCCCCTCCCCTATATATTCTTTGCTAGGCCGCTGGACAGAAATCATCATTAGGGAGATTTGGGCTTGAAAGAGATCATTGTGGACTAGCTCTCATTAACATGCCAATCTTTAGCTTCAAATGCTAGAAAAGTTTGCCCATGATTCAGCAAATATCGCCATTTGGTTTTACGGTTGAAAATGAGAATTTCCTCAGATTCCAGTTGAAGTGATTTAGACACAATAATTCTCTTTTCTTACCCATGCCCTGTATTTCGCCCGCACCCCTACTCCAGTATCTTTTCCTGCTTACCTGAGCTCTCCAGATCCGAGAGCTGTGGAAGAGTGGCAGTGAATTGACTGGTAAAATACGTGTAAGCATTCACATTGCCCCCTTGACTATTCCCCAGTGCCATGGAGAACCCTGGAAGAGAAACATCATCCAGGGCTTAGAATCCCTTGAGTACTGGTACCTTCAGGGTGTCCTCTTAGCCTCGCTTCTCTGAGAACCCGGGGCCCCACCAAGTTGCCCCATCCCACCCCTACACCACCACCTCACAGGTGGGTTCCAGCAGCCTTATCTGCGCTATTGGACTCTACCTATCTCAAGAGGGACACCTGACCCAAGACTGGCAAAGCAGATTCTCCCAGGAAGTGGGTATTGGAAATCAGAGACTGCTAGTCAGTATTTATGGACTGAAAGTGAAGGAACATGAATACTCACGAGTTGAGAGATAGCCATCTTCTGCCATATGCATTGAGACATAAGACAGAATGGTCTGCAGGTAGACAATAACACAGTTATGATGAGAAAAGTCAGAGAGAGGTGCTGTCTCTCTGCTCACTCCTCATCCTGCTGCTTTCTGGTCCTTGGGTTCCAGGACACTCCCATATCCATGTAATAATGTCCCGCCTTTAAGCTAGATCAGGTTGATTTCTGATATTTGAAACTATAGCAGACATTGGAGTTGCCTCCTCACACCCATCTCCCCTTTGTTGGCAGCTACCTCGATTTTCATTCTGTTATCCACACCTCCTCCGTGTCTTACACAGGCTGTAGGGGGATGTGGGTTCAATCCTGGCTTTCAGAACTCATATGGCTCAGGCTTAAGTGAACCAGTATAATCTGATCCACTGACAATAGCTGAAGGTTCAGGGATGGGCCCATCAAGGCTAATGAGATAGGAGGAGAGGTTTGATGGGGTCTTCTGGGAGCTTCCAGAATGATCCTACACACATACACACACATACTTCTTGGATCATGATGAAGAAGCATGCAGACCAGGGAGTTGTTGACAGTCATATTGTCACCATAAAGAGATGACCTTGTGATAGTTAAGATTGTGAACCATGATTCTCAGTGGTTTGGCAGTTATGATGTAGTTTGGCAGTTACATAATGATATAATCTCCTCCATGATGAGATCCACTATGAGCTGCCAATCAGCTGAAAGAGAGTTTCTTGGGGATGTGGCCTGCATCCAATATCTGTGTACTTTCTGGCAAAATTCCCTGGCTGTTGCTCTGTTCTGGATCCTGCATTCAGCTCACCATCATCTGAACTCCATTCTTGGGACTTGAACCAGCTGCCTGGCATCTTACCTGCCAATCTTGGATTCATCAGCCTTCACAGCCCGTGAGCCAGCAGCCTCTCGTCTGACCTGTCAATCTTGGGTTTGTCAGCCCTGCAGCTATGTGAGTCAAGAGAAGCCTCCAGCCTGACCCCTGACCCACTGACTTGGGATGTTCCAGCCTCTACAATCGAGTGAGCCATTTACTTGATATAAATCTCTCTCTCTCTCTCTACATATATAATATATATACTATATATATACTTCACTGGTTTTGCTTTTCTAGAGAATGCAATCTAAGACGTACTCCGTGGAAGGCTAAGGGGAAAGATGAGAAAGAAGCATTGTCTTGGAAGATATCACTGAGCTACCAAATAAAATCCGTCCTCCCTCAGACTCTCCAGTTACATGGTCCAATAAATCTCATTGACTAGAAGATTTTAACTGAAATGCCCGGATTGTTACTTTAATGCAAATGCTCACAATTGCAATAATCCCAACCTACTTCTGTATAGTGTTGGAGAGTGAGAAGTAAAACAAGAAAAATTACTTGACTGAAAAATTCGAGGCTTCCAAAATCTTAGTCCTCCTCTGCCTCTAATTATCTCTGTAACCTTGGGTGAGCCCTGTACCTTCTTTGAGCCCAATCACTTATTTGCTAAATGAAAATGATTAGATTTCCAACACGAACATTCTGTGATTTTATTTGTAGACTCTTAGCTACAATTTTCATAGAGTTCCATGGGTAGTTTTATAATTACATATGTGGGTTATGTCATGCTCTCAAACTTAGAATCTTATAACAACAAAAACAAAAACTTTTAAAATTTGCATTAAACTCTCACCATGAAGCAAGAAGCATAGGTTGGAAGTCTAACAATGAGAGGTGGGGAGAGGAAATGAGGGAATATAATTGAAGAGCCTTCTGGCCAAGTTTTGTCCACAAAGGCCAGTCCTTGAAGCATTCTTGGGCTATAATAGCCAAGGAATCCGCGGTTTGGTGGCCCTGCTGGTCACACCCAGCTGGGGGACATCCTTGACTTGAACTGTGTGGTTGTGGTTGACTCCAACAATGAACACAGCAGCTGGTCCATCAGGCTTTGTAAAAAGGATCTAAGGGTGTAATATTTAATTTAGGCTTTGAATTTGTTGCAAAACATACTGAACTCTTAAAAGTCAGTATTATTGATATTATTTTTCAAGCGATTTTTTCATTGTCAGAGACTATTTT
>NW_004444159.1:2146872-2148797 GCF_000243295.1 Trichechus manatus latirostris
TCCAAGTAAATCATCTAAAGAAGAAAATTTAAACCCAAGAAATTCTTTTCAGATGTTTCAGAAGTATTTGTTTATTTCTAAGTGGTTTAGGCATACGTTGTCCAATATAGAAGCTACTAGACGTAGTGGCTATTTATATTTACATTTAAGTTAATTAAAACTAAATAAAACTCAGTTCCTCAGTCACACCAACCACATTTCAAATGCTCAAGATCCACACGTGGTGAGTGACTACCACGTTGGACAGCACAGATATAGAACATCTCTATCGCGCAGAAAGTTCTACTGGACGGCACTGGTCTAGATCCTCCTTGGCTTCCACAAACTTGGGGTGTCTCAAAACACACAAATTTGAGAAGTTTTAAAAACATTTTAAAAAATACAGTTAAAACGATAAAAGAAAGAGAAATCAGAAATTATAGAAAGAGAAAAAAGAAATGCACTAGGATCTGGTGATATTACACAACTGAGCACAAAATCTACTTCTAACCTTCTGGTTGTTGTTGTTAGCTGCCATTAAATTGGCCCCTGACTCATGGTGACCCTATGCACAATGGAAGGAAACACTACCCAGTCCTGCACCATCACCATGATCAGTTGTGGACTTGGGTTTTCATTGGCTTATTTTCAGATGTAGATAGTGTCTTAGTTATCTAGTGCTGCTGTAACAGAAATACCAGAAGTGGATGGTTTTAACGAAGAGAAGTTTATTTCCTCATAGTCAAAGTAGGCTAAAAGTCCAAATTCAGGGTGTCAGCTCCAGGGGAAGGCTTTTTCTCTTTGTCAGCCTTCTCTTCAGTGTTCCCCCGGATTAGGAGCTTCTCTGCTCAGGGACCCTGGTCCAAAGGACGCACTCTGCTCCTGGCACTGCTTTCTTGATGGTATGAGGTCCCCCTGTCTCACTGCTCACTTCTGTCTTTTATATCTCAACAGATTGCCTCAGGACACAATCCAGTCTGGTAGATCAGGTCCTGCCTCACTAACACAACTACCACCCATCCTCCCTCATTAACATCACAGAGGCAGGATTTACAACATACAGGAAAATCACACAACACCAGGAATCATGGCCTAGCCAAATTGATACACACATTTTTGGGGGGACATAATTCAAACCATGACAGATAGCCATGTCTTTCTTCCTAGTCCATCTTAGTCTGGAAGATCCACTGAAACTTGTTCAGCATCATAGCAACATACAAGCCTCCACTGACAGAAGGGTGGTGTTTGCGCATGAGGTGCATTGGCCAGGAATTGAATAGGGGACTTCAGTGTGGAAGGCGAGAATTCTACCACTGAACCACACAAATAAACAGATAAAACCTTCATATAGTTCTTAGGCAGAAGAAGCATACACTTTTATTTGGCAAGACACTGTTTTCTGGTAATAATATTTGGCAAGAAAATATTATGGGTGGTCTTACTTCAGTGATTGGCTCATCATTTCATCATATCAAAAAACAGTAACATCATTGGCAAGTGATGTCAATTTTCCTGAAAGCTTTCTGAGGGGATAAAGGAAAGGATTACTTCAGATAGCACTTCATAGAACTCTCCTGTTAGATGTCTCTGTCCTTGTCTGACCCAAGGTTTCTGCTCCAGCCTCCCATTCCCCCACTCCTCACACACAGCCTCTAAAAATCCTCTTTATTGCTCCAAGTAATTTCATTTATGCCCTCCCATGCTTACCTCACTCAGCAAAACCAAAGTTCAGTGGTGAGCCCAGCGCCAGCCAACAAGCACTCCCCTAGCTTGCCACATGAGAAATAATGAGTAACTATTTGAATAATGTCTTTAGCTACAATTTTGAAGACAAAAAACAGCTGAGGCTATGACATTAAATTATAATTTAGTTAAAGCAATTCTTTGGAGAATTATGCTAATTTTGTGCAGGTATTTTGTGTTTTGGAAAACATTCTAGCAGT
>NW_004444159.1:2150158-2184119 GCF_000243295.1 Trichechus manatus latirostris
ACTGAAAACCCTATGGAGCAATTCTACTCTGACACACACGGAGTCGCCATGAGTCAGAATCAATTGGAAGCAACTGCTTTTTTAGAGCACCTCATAGCCTGCTCACCTCCTTGGCCCCTGACCGCCTCAGCTCCAACAACCTTCGCCTCTACTTCATTCCATCACCCACACTCATAGTCATACGCAGAACTTTGGAATTCCTCTGAAGCATTAAATGGCCAACATCTTCCCATTAGCTCAGTCACTCCTTTGTTTCCACTCCCTTGCTTCCACGTGTAGGAACAGATCTTCAGCTCTCTGTCACTTTCTTCTCTCCCAGCCTCTCAGCTGCTCCTGGCTGCACTTCCTTCTTCAGCCAGCCAAGATTCCATGGTTCATCATTCCACAGAATCTCAAAACGTTTTTCAGACTCAAAAGGAGTATGTATTGTGGTATAAGGATCTCAGAGCACGTTTCACAAGCATTTTAAGAGTCCAAAATGTGCAATTTAGCACTACTTTGAGGAGGTTTTTCCTCTGCTTTTTATCTTTGTTTTTTTCTTGGGCACCACAATTTTTTCTTTGTTGAGCATACGGTTTACATTTTGGCGTATGTATGTATGTGTGTGTGTGTCTGTTACCCACCAGATGAAGAAACATGTTAACCTTTCTGAAAATGTTGGGTATGACATTTCTGGGGCAAGTGTTTAGCATATAACTACCGTAAATCGAGCTTTTCTGCCCACTGTAGAAGCATCAGATTCAAGCATGCTGAAAACATTGAAAGTCAACTTTAGAGGCAAAGATATCAACCACAAGGGAATCACATATAATTCTAATATGTAGTGAATATTATATTTCCAAATAAGTAAAATACCACAAGTGGGAAAGAGGGAGAGCCTAAAAAAATCCAAATTTCATTCAAATAACAGTTGCAAACAAAGCTGAATTAGCTTTGACAGTTATACTTGCGTGAAAACATCTGTTCTCACATGTGTGTCGAGATACCTGAACATCTAACACTGAAGTATGAATGATCCATTGTTTAATATGTAAAAGATCAAGGTAATGTAAATGAAAACACAATAGGAAAAAAAAAACACAAAAAAGAAAGATTCTAATAAAAAGTCAAACACATATGCAGAGACTTTATTAAAGAGAGACCAAAAACCAACTGCCATTGAGTTGATTCCAACTCATAGCGACCCCATAGGACAGAGAAGAACTGTCTCATAGGGTTTCTAAGGCTGTAGTCTTTACCGAAGCAGACTGCCACATCTTTCTCCCGTGGAGCGGCTGATGGATTCGAACCACCAACCTTTTGGTTAGCAGCCCAGTGCTTAACCACTGCACCATCAGGGCTCCCTCCAAAGACACATGAGAGAACAAACATCCTGAGGAAGAAAGTAGCAAAATGAAAGAAAGAAAGACTATTCAGTGAGCAATTGCCTGCAAATAAAATAGAAAAGAAGAGGGATCAGTTAAACAGATGCAATTGGAAGAGAATGGGACAGCCAGAAGTGACCAGAAGGTCTTTAGTGGTTGTTAGCTGCCTTCCAGTCAGCCCCGACTCTGGGTGACCCCCATGCACAACTGGACGAAAAGACGGATGGGTGATGGCTGTGCATGAGGTGCATTGGCCGGGAATTGAAGCTGGGTCTCCCAATGGAAGACAAGAATTCTACCACTGAACCACCACCGCCATTGGGGGCCATTAGCCTTCCACCATCTCCTTAGTCCTACCTGACCCACCCTCAAAAAATATGCAGATGTTCAGTGTGAGACATTGCAAGTCCCCCTCTCCTTGATCCAGGATTACTCCCCATAAGCCCTTGCTGTATGAAATTTCTGGAACTGTCACTTCAAAGAGGCACACAAAATGCTAGGAGTTGCTTAAAATAACACCAAAACAAACAAGCAGGTAAAAAGAAGTAAACAAAACGAGAGATGGAATGCCAGCATTGTCCTTCCTGGCCTAATAGACACAGTCATTTAATCATTACCGTTATAATGAATAGCAAAGAATATATGTTGCAACCTCATTTGCTTCACCATCTAGCTCATCTAGAAAATTAAAAAAGCAATTAAATCAACAATTAAAGCCAGAGAGGTTCCTGGTTCTGCCGTTTCCTTATAACGTGGTCTGTCTTTGTGGAAAAAAAATTAAGGACCATCAACAGTCATTCCCTTCAGGGCGTCTCACCCCTCACAACAAAACCACTGCTGAACAGCCAAAGACCAGCAACAGGGAGGTCAGTGAGGAGGACAGAGAAGCTCCCACATCGCGGGTTGCATCAAGAACAGGCTGGAGAACTACTTCCAGGGGAGATCCCAGCAAAACCAGCAAACATCTTCAGAAGCACAGAGTCTTATTACCAAAGACTTCCCACAACTGCATTCATTCACCATGTTCAATTTTTGGAGCATGAACAAGTGCCTGAACCAGGTCAGGAGGAAGGAAGCTGTCTGGCAATTAGCTACACCCAAGGTCTGTCTTCCTGAATGGACAGATCCCTCTACCTCTCACTTAGGCTCTTCTTTGATTTATCTGTGTCACATAACCCCCTCTCAGGCTCTTCCTTGGAAACTTACAGTTAATGAAGCGGAGTCTGTATTCTGCAGTGAGCGCCCTCTGAAAATTGCCTAGACTGACCGTTTCCATCCACCACCCATCCGTCAGTGTGATGGCTTGCATGTTGCTATGGTCCTGGAAGGTATTTCAAATACCAGCAGGGTCACCCATGGTGGACAGGTTTCAGCACAGCTTCCAGACTAAGACTAGAAAGAGTGATCTACTTCCAAAAATCAGTCAATGAAAGCCCTATGGATCACAACAGAATACTGTCTGATGTAGTGCTGGAAGATGAGCCCCCTAGAGTGGAAGGCATTCAAAATACGCAGTGGCTGCAACAATGGACTCTAGCATACCAATGATGGTGAAGATGGCACAGGACTGGGCAAGGTTTTGTTCTGTTGTACTTGGGGTCACCAAGAGTCAGGATCACCAGAAGTAGGAGTCAGCTAGATGGCAACTAACAATACCATTTTCATCTTACCTTTACCATTCCTGGTGAAAGTAAGATAAAATGTGACTCTGCTCAGGAGGAATGCTTGCTCTCTGGAACCCACTCGGAGCTCCACTCCTTGGTGAAGGCTTCCTTTGTTCCCTCTGAAGATTGGTGAATAACTCACTATCCTTGGAACCTCCATTCTACTTTGGTTCTTTCAGCACACAGCAAGCATTGATTGGGCCCTTCCCCCTGTTCTAGGAATGTAGTGGTCTCACCATGAAGTTCTAGAACTTTGGACCTCCCTGCCTTGGCACTTCATTTCACCTTAGTATCCACACCTTCTACCCCTTCTAACCAAGTCCTTTGAGGACAAGGGCGGGCACCGACCTTCATATGCACACTACCTCAGGCAGCTAATGTAGTGTCCTACACAGAAACAAAAAAAAAAAAAAACCAAATCCATTGCTGGCTAGCTGATTTCAACTCGTAGTGACCATATAGGACTGCTTAGAACTGCCCCATAGGGTTTCCAAGACTGTAATCTTTACAGAAGCTGACTTTCAGTTAGCAGCAGAGCACTTAACTTTTGCACCACCAGGACTCCTTGTCTTGCACATGCTAGGTACTTACTTATAAAACAAAAACAAAACTGTTGCCATGGAGTTGATTCCAACTCATGGCGACCCCACGTGCGTCAGAGTCGAACTGTGTTCTGTGGGATTTTCAATAGCTGATTTTCAGAAGTAGATCGCCAGGCCTTTCTTTCAAGATGTGTCTGGGTGGATTAGAACAGCCTTTTGGTTAGTAGACAAGCACTTAATCATTTGCACCATCCAAGGACTCCACTTAATAAATACGGGTTTGAATATGTATTGTTGAACTGAATTGAATTACAAAATAGGGTTTATGTGGTTTAAGCTTTGGGTACCCTGCAGCTAATTTCATAAAATCATAGAATTTTAAAGCCAAAAGAGAATTTAAAAACCATCTAGTCGATCCACCCCATTGTGCAGATGAGGAAACTGAAGCTAAAGGAGATTCCTGATTTGCCCAAGGACAGGAAACCAGAAAAGGCAAATCTAAGAATGGAGACAAGTTCCACTGATCTTAGTTCACCATACCCAGGACTTAATTCTCACAAGCCTATTCAATTTTAAGGCAAAATATTGAGCTGTTATGTTAGAATATCTATTGAGGAAATTGTCTGATTTCTTAGCGATATGCAGAGAACCTGTGCTGAATGTTCAGGGGCAGAGACCACCACGAGTCCCTTGATAGCCTGTGCCTTGCAAGGATGTAAATTAAAATAGTTATTGTTGTCTTTAGAAAAGCAGAAAGTAGACTGTAATTTAGTCAAGACCCCACACAGCAAGGCTACATGGAACCAGATAGATCCTTATTCTCTAGTTCAGTGTTACTCAGTGATATTAACTAATCATATTTCCCCTGCATGGATGAATGTCACTTTTGTTCACCCATTTGTCCTCATCTGTGTCTTCTGAAATAAAAGTCTTGGTTTTAAATCAATGGCTCTATTGCTGTCTGCTTTCATGTTTAGCTTCTCTAGTACTGGCCCTGGCAACAGCTGCAGATGTTTTAGCTTTTGTGTCTTTAATGTGGATGATCAATTGGACTCAAATTTTTAACAATCTGAGGTTTATGATGGGTCATTTTAACCTAAAAGATATACGCTTCTTCCCCCAGCTTCCAAAAAAAGGAAAGAAAAAGAGAATACATAAGAATGATTTTAACTCTTAATCCTGGCCCTGCCTTTTTTTTTTTTTTTCTCTCTCTTTCTTTTCTAATCTTTTCAAACCTACTGTCTTCTAACATAATAAGGAAAAGAATGGGGTTCTTCTTAAGTAACATACCAGCTTCAACATCTGTAAACTAACCTCTGTTATATATAATTTTCCACTGCTTTTTACATTTATTTCATTCTAACTTCTTCCATAGACACGAATGCTTTTTGACACATCAATGGACTGCATAAGCAACATTACCCCTTTACAGGATCTATTTCCTTCTGTGTACATTATTTAGGAGGTCATACCTCAAGCAATACAAATCACCTCCATAAAGCTGACATTTTATTCCTTGGTGTGACCCTACTCTGTTCAAATATCAGACTGCAAGCACTGAACATCATCACCCAAAGCGTCAGAACTGCAGCCAAGTCTGGGTGGAAAGTGGTGGGTCAGAGACAGTCTCCGTCATATTTAAAATTTTCATTTCTTCCATTGGCTTGTGTTCTAAATGCTATTTAGTATTTGTTAGTGCCAATTTCCATTGTTTCTGGGAATGCATCTAATGTGTAGCTAACATGAATTTACTTTCCAATCAGCATCTAAACAAGAGTTTGGAGGAAATAGGAACAACCCTCCCCAGACATTCAAGCATGATAAATAGTCCTGGATTTATCACTGGATTGTAGGTTCTGCTACCTACGAGGGCTTGGTGATAGGCGTTTTGGCTGCTGTGCCCGCAAGCAGAGAATGCAGAAGTGGGGAGATGTCATAAAGGATTTATAGAAAATAGGAGAAGCTTGACGATGGATGGCTAAAGATCAAAAAAAAAAAAATTGAAACATCAAATTCCTGGGTTGGCGTTTCTCAAAACATACTTCGTAGGTATATAATTTCAAATATTTTAGATGCAGATTAGTAAATGTGTTTTCTTCTGCTGAGAACATATGTCACATGCTCAATCTGAAGTTCTTTACAAGCAATTAAATCATTATTATCTTTTGTGTACTATCTTATAGTTTTCAAAGCCTTTTACGTTATTGTTTTGATCTTTAAGACATTATGATATGGAAACGTTACAACTGGAAAGTATAGGCCCTTTTTCAAAAGTTTAAGTCATTTGTCTAGAATTTGTAATACATTTCCCTGTTGCAACAATCAATGCAATAAATAGTTACAAAACCTGCTTAATCTATCATATATCTGTAAGGCCTATGGTTCTCCTTCAGGTGTACTTAATCACCATTTGTAACACTGTGTCCAGAGGGAAATACATTATAAACTGTAAATCAAAGCACCAGTAATATCCTCCATGTACTGCCTCCTCATAAATTAGCCCTTGCTGAGGGAGCTCAAGATGAACAGAAATGGGAAGAATGATTATACTGTTGACCACCAGCAACCTGCTTCCTCTCTCATTTGCATAGTAGAAGGCAATCTGTCTACATTTGTCTTAGATGATATCCTCTAACGCAAACAATACCTGGTACCCAGGTGTTCACACTAGGAAACAAAAGAAACGTGCTGTAGATAGAGACCCTTCTACTATGCCTGTTGTTGTTGTGAGGTGCCGTTGAGTCACTTTCGACGCATAGCGATCCTATGAACAACAGAACGCAACACTGCCCAGTCTTGCTCCATCCTCACAATCGTCATTATGTTTGAGCCCATTGTTGGGCCACTGTGTCAGTCCATCTCATTGAGGGTCTTCCTCTTTTTCACTGACCCTCTACTTTACCAAGCATGATGTCCTTCTCCAGGGACTGGTCCCTCCTGATAACGTGTCCAAAGGACGTAAGACGAAGTCCTTGCATGATAAATAGTCCTCGCTTCCAAGGAGCACTCTGGCTGTATTTCTTCCAAGACAGACGTGTTCGTTCTTCCAGCAGTTCATAGTATATTCAATATTTTCATCAACACCATAACTGAAGAACATCAATTCTTCTTCGGTCTTCTTTATTCATTGTCCAGTTTTCACATGCAAACAAGGCAATTGAAAATACCATGGCTGGTCACATGCAAACAAGGCAATTGAAAATATCATGGCTTGGGTCAGGTGCACCTTAGTCCTCAAGGTGACATCTTTGCTTTACTATGCCTATTTCCATGTAAAGTCTGTTTATTAAGCTAAGGCCAACCTGTTTGAAACCAATGGCTGATTTTTTTGAAGTAGATTGCCAGGTCTTTCTTCTGAGGTGCCTCTGGGTGGACTCAAACCTCTAACCTTTAGGATAGCAGTAGAACATGGTAACTGTTTGCACCATCCAGGGACTCCAGATAAAAACAGAGGAGTAATTAAAACTGTTACCATGAAAACATTCAATTGTGACATGAAAATTGGAGTTATTTTTTCCTTTTAATATATGAAGGCACGGAAAAAAAGAAAAGAAAGCCTAAACCACGGAATGAAAAAGGAAGCCTACAGAATCCTAACTATGTGATAACATAGTTACTCATTTACTGGAATTGAGCTATAAATAAAACTCAGAGCTTCTGTATTGATAAGGACAGTAGATACAAATTCCATTTATTTATCAAATCTCATTTTGTTTCCCATTTTCTGGCCCACATTTCCCAACTTTTTAGCAGTTAGGAACTCCTGACTGGGTACTGCTAAAGGGGTGCTGTAGGAAGCTGTATAAACCAGTTTCCGGCCTGGCCAGTGACCCGCCCCGCCCCCTTGGCAGGATGGCCCACGGTCTTTTCCCTTTGCTTGGCAATCTCATGGACCACACATTTAAGATTGCAGCATCACAAGAAGAAAGGGCTCCGGAACACTGAGAACACAGCTTGACAAAGAGCCATCAAGGAGAACCATCTGATTACCTGACCTCAGCAAGACAAAACCTTTGTGGTGTTAAGCCACTGGAATTTGCAGTTTACTTATTAGACAGCATGACCTATCTTTTCCCAAGAGAATACGTTACCTAATTCTTGTTATCTGACCATATAGTACTCAAAGAAAGTACTATATTATAAAGGAGGCTTACCGTGTAGAACTTGATTGTTGTTAGGGGCTGTCAAGTCAATTTTGGCTCATAGCGACCTCTTGTGTTACAGGGTAGAACTGCCCCACAGGGTTTCCTAGGCTGTAATCTTTACAGAAGCAGATCACTGGGTCTTTCTCCTGCGGAGCCACTGGGTGGGTTTGAACAGCCAAGCTTTTGGTTAGCAGCTGAGCACTTAACCATTGCACCACCAGGGCTCCTTAGAACCATATTCAGAGAACGCCAAATACCATAATGGATTATAGAAACTGTTCACAACAGCTTTACACATGTACAGAAACTTCCTTCTTCGGCTGTCTTGGCCAGACTTCTAGCGTGGCGTTCAATTTCCTCCATAGTCTGGCCATTTCCTCCTTCTCCAACCTTATCTTCCTCTTCCTACTTCTCATTTTATTTCTAGAAATGCCATGTCTCCTATGGTCCCTTACATATACCCTGCTATTTCATGACTTTTCTGAACCTGTTCTTCCTGCCTGACCATCTTCTCCCAGCCATCTTCAACTGGTCTATCCATCGAGGTTGGACCAGAGAAGTTGAGCCACTAGATGTGATCTAAAACAAGGCATTTATTACAGGAATTTGACCCTCGGCAATTGTGGGAGCTGGCTAAATAGTTTATGCACAGCAGTTGTTTCTGCATCTTGGGCTTGGCCTGAAGTTAGCAAGGCAGTAGGGAAAGATGGGCATAACGTGGCAGAGATCAAGGACAAACTAGAACCACATGAATAAGTGGGGAGGCCATAAGGATAATGTGGAACCTGCATTGGATGCCCACCACCTCTAACTTGGATGACACCACAGGAGAAGCTGGCTCCCTTTATCACACTGTCAAACACACACTTCAGGAGTTCGTCATAAGTCTGACCCCAGGAGTCAGAGATGTTGAAGGGGGAAGTCTGGGAAGCTGAAGGAGCTGCAGGCCGCATACCAACAAGGAAGCTCAGCCAATCTGCAACAGCAAGCAGGAGCTACAAGGACGTCTGCCCTACACTGACGTCCTGAGCACAAACATGGCTGCCACTTCACTTCCACTTTCCAAATGGCATACACGTTTCTCTGTGTTCAATCCTGGCTCAGAACCATAAGGGGAAGGAAATTCCAGGAAATGTAGTTCCAGCTTAGACAAGTTGACACCGTGCAAGGCCACCACACTGGCTAACTTCTGCTCATCTTCTAAGACTCAACTAAGACGACACCTTTCTCAGGAAGTTAACTTCTCTCCCCGGGTTATGCTCACTGTCCCTTCTCTGTGCTTTCCTCACCTTCTGAGCAGACATCGCCAGAGCCTTCAACACACTGTCTTAGTCTCTCAGAGCTGCTGTGACAGAAACTCCTCAAGTAGGTGACTTTAAAGAACAGAAATTTATTTTCTCAGACTTTAGGAGGCTAGAAGTCTGAATCAGGGTGCCAGCTCTAGGGGAAGCCTCTCTCTGTCCACTCTGGGGGGAAAATCCTTGTCTCTTTTAGTTTCTGTTCCTCTGTCTCTTGGCAGTCTTTATGTGGCATCTATCTTTTCCCCATATGTGTTTGCTTGTCTCTGTGCCTAATCTGCTCTTTTTATCTTAAAAGTGATTAGGTTTAAGGCATACCCTGCACAGATATGGCCTCATTAACATAACAAAGAAAACTCTGTTTCCAGATAGGGTTATATTGTTGTTGCTGTGTGCTGCCAAGTCAATTCCGACTCATAGTGACTCTATAGGACAGAGTAGAACTGGCCTCACAGGGTTTCCTAGGCTGTAATTTTTACGGGAAGGTTGGCAGTGCAAACCCACCAGCCACCCTGTGGGAGAAAGATGTGCAATCTGCTTCCTTAAAGATGATTATTGCTGTTGTTAGGTGCCATCAAGTCAGTTCCAACTCACGGTGACCCAATGCACAACAGAATGAAACACTGCCCGTTCTTGTGCCATCCTCACAATTGTTGCTATATTTGAGCCCGTTGTTGCTGCCACTGTGTCAGTTCATCTCACTGAGGGTCTTCCTCTTTTTCGCTGACCCTCTCCTTTACCAAACATGATGTCCTTCTCCAGGGACTGGTCCCTCCTGATAACATGTCCAAGGTAAGTGAAATGAAGTCTCTCCATCCTCGTGTCTAAAGAGCATTCTGGCTGTACTTCTTCTAAGACAGATTGGGTCATTCTTTTGGCAGTCCATAGTGTATTCAATATTCTTTGCCAACACCGTAATTCAAATGTGTCAATACTTCTTCGATCTTCTTTATTCATTGTCCAGCTTTCACATGCATATGAGGTAATTGAAAATATCATGGCTTGGGTCAGGCGCACCTTAATCATCCAAGTGACATCTTTAATTTTTAACACTTTATTAAAGAGGTCTTTTGCAGCAGATTTGCTCAATGCAATAAGTCATTTGATTTCTTGACTGCTGCTTCTGTGGATGTTGACTGTGGATCCAAGTAAAATGGAAGACAACTACCTGGCCAACAGACTGGAAAAAGCCCATATACGTGCCCATTCCAAAGAAAGGTGATCCAACCAAATGTGGAAATTATCAAACAATATCATAACCATATTTTATGCAAATAACCTGAGCCTTCTGCGTCTGTTTGCCAATTGCTCCCTCTCCCTGTGAGGTCTTTTACAGCGACATGTAAAAAAAATTGGTTTAACAATGCTTACAAAATAGCTGGGAGGGGGAACGGGGAAGGGGGAGCACTGTTGGCAAACAAACGTAGAAGATGTGAGTTATTTGCATAAAAATACGGTAATAGCACACAAAAGTAAAATTTTGTTGAAGATGATTAAAAAACAGTTGCAGCAGTACATTTACAGGGAACTTCCAGAAATTCAAGCCAGATTCAGAAAAGGACATGGAATGACAGATATGATTGCTGAAGCCAGATGGATGTTGGATGAAAGCAGAGAATAGCAGAAAGATGTTTATCTGTGTTTTGTTGACTATGCAAAGGCGTTCGACTGTGTGGATCATAGCAAATTATGGATAACATTTCAAAGAATCAGAATTCCGGAACACTTAATTGTGCTCATGAAAAACCTGTACATAGATCAAAAGGCGGTCACTCGAACAGAACAAGGGGATACTGTGTGGTTTAAGGTCAGGAAAGGTGTGTGTCAGGGTTGTATCCTTTCACCATACTTATTCATTCTGTATGCTGAGCAAATAATCCAACAAGCTGGACTATATGAAGAAGAATGCCGCATTAGAATTGCAGGAAGACTCATTAACGACTTCCAATATGCAGATGACACAACCTTGCTTGCTGAAAGTGAAGAGGACTTGAAGCACTTACTGATGAAGATCAAAGACCACAGCCTTCAGTATGGATTACACCTCAACATAAAGAAAACAAAAATCCTCACAACTGGACCAATAAGCAACATCATGATAAATGGAGAAAAGATTGAAGATGTCAAGAATTTCATTTTATTTGGATCTATAAAGATTACAGCCTTGGAAACACTATGGGGCAGGTCTACTCTATAGGGTAGCTAGGAGTCGGAATGGACTCGATAGCAATGGGTTTGGTTTTTTGAGCTTATGAATTGGAATCAACTGGATGGCAACTGGTTTGGTGTTTTGGTTTTTTTCTTTTTTGATCTTTAGGGAGCTGATCACCAGGCCTTTTCTCCTGAGGAGCAGCGGGTGGGTTCTAACCTCCGACTTTTCAGTTAGGAGCTGAGCACCTCTTAACCATTGCAACACCAGAGTTCCTTTCCGCAGGTATAGGGGTTAGAATTCTAGGAAATATTTTGGGGGGACACAATTCAGACATAATACTCAAATTGCTTCTTTAGGTGTCTATCTCTTCAGCAAAGCCCCGGTATCTCAGTGGTTAAGAGCTTGGCTGCTAAACCAAAAGGTCAGCAGTTCAAATCCACCAGCCATTCCTTGGAAACCCTATGGTGCAGTTCTACTCTGTCTTTTAGGGTTGCTATGAGTCGGAATCGACTCACTGGCAATGGATATCTCTTCAGCTAGAAAGTAAGGACCCTGAGGGCAGGGCCAAGTTGAGTTCACTTTTTCTATCCCAAGCACAGAGTCTGGCACGTGGTATGTCTTCAGTAAATGTAGGAAAGGATCGTTGGCATACACATCTTCAATGATTTTTTGCTACCACTGCTCAAACTAGAATCCTATTTAGAACACAGGAGAAGAAGGCGAGGAAAAGTCCCCACTGTCCTTTTTAGCTCTCAAATCTGGACTCGGGTGGACTCCACCTAGAGCAGGCCCAGGTGGGTGGCAAAGTAGAACAATCACCCAAACTGGGATGCGGGGCTGAGGGTGAGTGAGTTTGGAATAAGCACTAACAGCTGCTGAAGATTTCTCAGGTACCAAGCAATATTCTAAATACTTCGCATGCTTGGCCCCATCTTGATTCTCACAAGAGTTTTCTAAGTCAGGCCCTATCACCCCCCACTCCACCCCGAGGAGGACACAGAGCTGTTAGGTAATGTGCCCAAACACCACAGCTGGTCCAAATCACAGCTGGACTTGTCTGACTCCCAAACTCATGCTCATTTGGCTGCACTGTGTTTCCTCCCAGGCCCAGTGTGGGGACTGCAGGTGGCTGGAACCATCCTGTGACTCAGAGTGGCATTAAACCACCAGAGGAGGAAGTGGCACCATCAACTGGTGCTTAAAAAAGGCCTGAAGTGAAGTGCTTATAAACAATACTCCCTCCATCGGCCCCACCCTCCTCCCACAGCTGCTGGTCAGCAAGTCGGGACCAGGGCTGGCTGCCCTCCCTCCCCTGCATGCCTGGGGTTGTTTCGGGCCCCTGTCGGGCATCCACTGCCCTTTGGCTTCCTCCTTACTCCCACATCTTTTCCTAAAGCTCATATTCTTGGTAATTCTGCTGATGAAGACGGCCCTGCATAATCATGCCTTAAATAGAGCTCTCCAGTGAAATAAGGGAGGGGCTCAGAAGCTGAGGGAGTCCCTGGTGGTGCAAATAGTTAACAACTTGGCTGGTCATCAGAAGGTTGGCGGTTCGAGTCCAGCCAGAGGTGTGTCGGAAGAAAGGCCTGGCCATCTACTTCTGAAAAATCAGCCATTGAAAACCCTATGGAGCACCATTCTGCTCTGACACACACAGGGTCACCATGAGTTGAAACTGACTCCATGGCAACCGGTGGTGTGACAGAAGCTGAGATTTACCTGCCATCCCAAATACCCCTTAGGCTGGCCTGCTTTTATTTCTGAGCTCTTCTACCGTAACTATGTGCTCCTTCAAGTTGGTTGGTTCTGTGAAAGATGCATGATCCTGTTGGGAAGATAACTGGAGGGAGTGCAGTCAGGTGACTGCCCTTGGATTCAGGCAAGTGTAAACCCTAGTTGTGTGACTTTCTCTGCGATCCCAGGCCAGCTGGCTGGCCTTTCTGGGCCGTGTTTTCCTCACCTCCAAAACAGAGACAATGCCCACTCCCAGTGTGGTTGGAGGGTAAGTGAAACAGAAGTGTGGAAAACAGTTACACAGAGCTGGGCATACAATAGATGCGATGGTTGAGAAGTTGTGACAGCGGCTGCATTCTCATCATGGAAGAGATAGAAGGAAGTGGCTAGACTCAGACAAGGTTAGGGTTCTTGTAGTACTCAACGGCTCAGCACGCAGGGGACTCAGAGCAATGCAGCTAAAATAAAGTCACTCCCATTTCTCAATTTAAAAAACAAGCGCTGCTTCTCTCCTCAGTCACATTTGTTTCATTCATTCACTTGAATATCTACTGTGTAGAGCCAACTATTGTGGACTGCACTAACCCTTTGCCATCTAGTTGATTCTGACTATACTGACCCTGTGGGACAGAGTAGAACTGCCCCATAGGGTTTCCAAGGAGTGGCTGGTGGATTTGAACTGCCCATCTTTTGGTTAGCAGCTGAGCTCTTAACCAGTGTGCCACAAGGGCTCAGCCCCACACTGGAGGTGGGGAAATAGCGAAAGATGTTGTTAGTTGTTAGCTGCCCTCAAGTCAGGCCCCGACTCACAGTGACCCCATGCACAACAGGATGAGACCGTTGTGATTCATAGGTTTTCACTGGCTGAGTTTTCATAAATAGATTGCCAGGCCTTTCTTCCTAGTCTGTCTTAGTCTGGAAGCTCCTCTGAAACCTATTCAGCATCACAGCAACACACATGACTTCACTGATAGACGGGTGGTGGCTGTGCATGAAGTGCATTGGCTGAGAGTCAAACCTGGGTCTCCTGCATAGCAGGCGAGAACTCCACCCCGAGCCAACACTGCCCCTATATTTAAAGATAGCGAAGACAGAGTTTCTGGCTTCAAGGAGCTTTCCCTCTAAATCTTTCTTGAAAGGAAGCCATTGGGATGGTGTTAATAAGGGGTTAACAGCAACTCTCCGTCTTTATGCAGTTGCTGCCTAACAGCAGTAAATTCTCATCTGAACTACAATTGACCCTGTGTACACAATCATGTTATTCATATTCTTATAAACAGAGGGTACAGTATGTATAATTTCCTAGATTTCTGGGAGGGGATGTATCATAACTAAACTCTGATTTTCCTTTGGAGAAACAGTCCCATTTGTTTCTGGTTAGCTTCAAAGTGAAAACTAATTTTTTCCTTTTATGTGTCAGTAACTTGAGTGAAATTTGTCACTTGTTTTTATGAAAAGTTCTTTGCCATTGCCTTCATTACTTGAAATAAAAAATAATAATAATAATAATAAAAACCACTCATAACAACTCACACTTCCTACGTGGTACAAGAGACTAGAAATGCAGTGACGGGACCATGGTGTGATTTCTAGTCATGGAAACTAAAGTTCCCCAGAATGGCCTCAAGCCTGTCCATGCTACAAAGATCTATTTTCGAGTGTCTACTATGAGAGTGAGACCACTGGTGACATCTTGTTCCAATTTAAGCAAGGTTGAACTGTGGGCCAGCTCCTTCAAATCCTAACCAGCACAGAAATTACCTCCTGCAAAAAAGCCACAAGAGTTAGACTCGGTAAGAATGAGTCCCGGAAAAGTTGGAACTCTCCAATCCAAGAATATTTCTGAACCGATCCAGTCAAGAACAGCGTTTTCATTTTCTTTAGTGGGGGCATTTCTTGTTTGTCCTGGGATGAAGTTGAAGGGTGGTTGTGGATGATGAAAGGCAGCTTTATTTTGCTTTAAAAAGAACTAACAACTTCTTCACCACCTTGCCTTGAGCCAGGGCTATTTAGAAAACACTCAACCTATTTTTTAACCTTTCTATATACATATTTAATAGAGATGCCATTTCGTTAGCAAATTACTGAAAACAGGAGCCGACCAGTCTCTCATGACTCATGGTGAGCAGGATGGTTCTCTAGCAGCACATCTCTCCAAGGTGACAACTTCCTCTGGGTTGCATTTTCTAACCCTGGGCCCGCCTTAGTTCACCGAAAGGACCATGAAAATTGCGACACTTTAGGGAGGTTCCCTGTCTACCTCCCAGACCCTGACATGATTAGCTGCACTGTAGCTTTGAGTTCTCAAGCTCGTCTGACCTCTTTAATTTCAAGTGGCCAGTGAGCAAGGGAAGAAATAGGTGCGGCCCTGAAATGATTCAGTTTGTTGGGTACACCCAGGATGAGGGGAGGAGCAGTCACTTCACATTTAGGATCCAGGGCGTAATGTGTGTGTCACAGTGGGGATGACATAAGGGACAGAGGAGCTACTGAGAGTGACGGTCAGCAGGGACATCTTGACCAGAGGCTACCTGGGGCGACTCTTGCAATGGAGACAGAAGTTCTGGTTGCTAGGGAACCACCTGGCTCTCCAACCCATCTGAGATGGTCACAAGCTACTAAGATTTGCAGAGCCAAATTATTCTGAAAGTTGCTGCTGAACTTTGGATATTTTCAAAATTTTCTCATATAAAGCAAATTGAGAAGAGCCTTTCTTTGGGATTTTAAAATTAGAGAAAGTAATAGCGTTTGAGAAGCTTTCACTACCACAGTCACTAGTCTATCTCAATTTTTTCTCACTCCTTTATCAATCACCAAAGGGTAGGTTTCTGTCATGGATTGAATTGTAACCCTCAGAAATGTGTGTCAACTTGGCTAGGCCATGATTCCCGGTATTGTGTGATTGCCCACCATTTTGTCATCTGATGTGATTTTCCTATGTGTTGTAAATCCTACCTCTATGATGTTAATAAGGCAGGATTAGAAGCAGTTGTGTTAATGAGGCAGGACTCAATGTGCAAGATTAGGTTGTGTTTTAAGTCAATCTCTTTTGAGATTAAAAAAAAAGAGAGAGAAGCAAGCAGAGTGACAGGGGGACCTCATAACACCAAGAAACAAGAGCCAGGAGGATAGCGTGTCCTTTGGACCTGGGGTCCCTGTGCTGAGAAGCTCCTCCACTGGGGAAGATTGATGACAAGGACTTTCCCCCAGAACCAACAGAGACAGAGAGCCTTCCCCTGGAGCTGGTGCCCTGAATTCGGACTTGTAGCCTACTAGACTATAAGAGAATAAATTTCTCATTGTTAAAGCCATCCACTTGTGGTATTTCTGTTATAGCAGCACTAGGTAACTAAGACCGCTTCCAATGTCTCTAACTCCTCTCTCCCCTTTCCTTTCTTACCTTCTGTCATCTGGTTTCCGCCTCCCACCATGGACATACTCATGTGCTCACAGGTCACCAGCAGTGCTCTCAGAGCCACTGCTAAAGCCTTCCCACCAATCTGCTTCCTCTCTATGGCCACCCCAACGCTTTGCCCTAATTTTTTTTAACAGAAGAAATACTTGTTTTCTGTGAAATTTTTACATACTAAAAACGGCACCCCATCTCACTTCCCTTAGAACAGTGGTTCTCAACCCAGGGCAGTTTTGCCCCCCAGCAGACACTTGATACTGTCTGCAGTCAATATTAGTTATCACAATGTGCGGGGTCAGGGGGTGCTACTGGCATCTAGTAGGCAGAGGCCAGGGATGCTGCTAAACATCCTACAATGCATAGCATAGTCCCCCACCACAAGGAATTATCTGGCCCCAAATGTCAATAGTGCTGAGGTACCATAGAGGCAGCCCTTCTCTTGCCTTCCATGACACTGCACTGGTGTTTTCCACCTCTGTTTTCTGCTGCTGGCACAGTCATTCATTAAAAAAGTATTTGTTGAGCACTCTTATGGATTGAGTTGTGTCCCCAAAAAATATGTGTTGAAATCCTAACCCCTATACCTGTAGATGTAATCCCATTTGGGAATAGGGTTTTCTTTATTTTGTTAATGAGGCAATATCAGGGTAGGGTATGTCTTAAACCCAACCGCTTTTGAGATATAAAAGGAGCAGATTAGGCACAGAAGCAAGTATATACAAATGGGGGAAATATAGGTGCCATGTGGAGATCGCCAAGGAACCCAGGAATGCTGGGGCTACAGAAGCTGAGACAGGGTTTTCTCAGAGCTGTCAGTGAGAGAGAGACTTCCTCTAGAGCCAGTGCCCTGAAATCAGACTTCTAGCCTCCTTAGCTGTGAGAAAATAAATTTCTGTTCATTAAAGCCCCCGCCTTGTGGTATTTCTTTTACAACAACACTAAGAAACTAAGACAAACATCTACTGTGTGCCAGGCACTGTGCTGGGTATTGAGACTACAGTGCTGAAAAAAAAACCCGGACGTGGTTTCTATCCTCACTGAGAGTCCAGTGGAGGAGACTGACAAGCACATACTCAAATAAATATGTATAAATGAACTATGTAAAAGTATGAAGGGAAAGAGCAGTGTTTCATGGACAGAACAAGGTCATATTCCCAGGTACTAGGGATTAAAACTTGAACATATCTTTTGGGGGAACACGAACAACTCATAACGGTTGCAAAACTGGTTTTTAGAAATTTTTTTTCAAGTCCTGCATAAGAAATCTTATTTGACATGTGGACGTAGTTGGCATCTATTATCTTGGTGCCTTAGCGGAATCTAAAACAGAAATAGTTCCACTTTAAACTTTCATCTAAAGTACAATAAAAAAAAGAAAAGAAAAAGAAATAGGTCCACTTTAACATAGTGGTATACCTGCAGGAGGTAGGCTGCCTTCAGCTGCAAGTGATAGAAACTTAATGTTTCACATCAGGAACACCCAAGCACAGTAGCTCTGGACTCATCAGGGCTCCAGCGCCTTTCTCTATGATTCTCTTTGCCCTGTCCTCCTCCATGTTTTGGCTTCATCCTCATAGTAGGTGGCAAGATGGATATAGCAAGCACAGACATCACATATAGACAGGACAAGAACTAGGACTGTTTTTGCAGAAGTCCTCCAGGGGACATCTTCTCAAGTACCATTGGCCAGAATTGGCATACATGTTCCCTACATCAGTCACCAGCAGGAAAGTGTGATTGCCATGACTGTCTTAATCTTATCAGGATTTCCACCTCCCCACACACTCCTGAGTGTGTCCAGCATGAAGCTGGAATCAGCTCCACCCTCCCCCACCATCACCACTACCTGAATACAAAGTCAGGGACATCCTGTGCCAGCTCACAACAGGACTAGTCCAGTAAGACCATTCCTGCCCTTACATCTTCTGACTCCCCCTGCTTCAATCTCTGCATCATCCAGCATTATTTTTAAGGCATACTGGCTTCTATTAATTTAGAAGACTGGTAATCAAAGACAATTGATGCTGAGGTGCTATTTTGGAGCTGGATCATCTGCTGCCCAGCTGTCAATGGGGATCCCATCATTGATAGTGGGTGGAGCACAGATTGCCTCAGGTACAAGGTAGCAGCTGAATTACTGAAACTTTCACCAGAGCTGAGCTTGAATGGCATACCAACGAAAGGGATTGCATTCACTGGTGCGCTGTGTCAGGCGCTTGCTCAACTCAATGTATGTACATTTCAAGTAGATGGTTTTTCTAGGAAAATATAAATTGCCAAATCAACTCCAGAAAAGAAAAAAAAAAGTGACAGAAAAGAAGCTATGTGTCAAAGAGCTAAACACACACACATCAAAAATATAAAACTCAGATGGCCTCTCAGATAAATTCTAACCAATTTGTAAGGGCTAAGTAACCCCAAAAATCTATTTAAACTTTTCTAGAGAATGGAAAAATAAGAAAACATCCCAATTCTTTTTTATGAAGCATCCGTGCATCCACATAAAATCCTATGAAAGACAATAATAACATAGAAGAAAACTTCAGACCAATCACACTTAGCAATATCTATGCAAGGAAAGATAAATACTGGGAAATCTATTAAGATAAGTCACACATGATACGGCAATATATCTCTAGGAAACACAAGCTGTCTAATGGAAAATTATTATAATCAATAAGAAAATGCAGTACAATGTGGCTAGACACATATAAACAGCAACCAGTCAGGAAATGATGAAAGAAAATCCCATTGATAACAACAATAAAAAAGATGAACTACATAGATAAACTGAATCACAAATGCAAAAGACTTACATTTAAAAAAAAAAAATTTGTAAAGTAAGTCTCCAGTAGATGAGAAAACATATGCTGTCTTTGGAAGGAAATAAAATTATTTGGATGGATGCTTTTATTAAATATCAATTCTCCCTAAGTTAGTCTATAAATTTACTATGATCTCAAAAAGGTATATTAATCAGATATAAAAAAAAAAGAAAAACCTGCATTCATGTAAGATTCTTAATTGGTTGTAGCGTATTCGCCCTTAATGTGTTGCTGATTGCCTTTGCTAACTTTTTAGAATTTTTGCACTGAGAATGTTTGAGAAATATGGAGAAAATATTCACTATGAGGACAATAGAATTGGATGGCTATTGCCAAGCTCAATTAACTCTGGAAAAAGACAACGAAAAGCTGAGAAAAATTAAAACTGGCAATTAAAAGCTAAGTGTGACCAAGACAGTTAAATCAGGAAAGAATAGACTAGTTTTTTTCAATAAATGATGTTGGGACAACTAGAAATGTACATGCAAAAGAATGAAGTTGAACTCTTGCCTCACACTAGACACAAAATTAATTAAAAATGAATCATAGACCTAAATGTAAGATTTAAAGTTTTTAGAAGAAAACATAAAAATAAATCTTTGTGAATCAGGAGAGCTCCTTCTCAGCCATGCCCACGGGCAGGTCTCTCTCTGGCCCTCAGCCTCTCGACCTGTCCGCCTGGTCTGTGCTTTGCATGGGCAAGTGTTACAAAGCTCTTTAGCTCCACTGATAAGTGCCCAGGAGCAACCCCACTCTACCAGGAAGACTCCTGCCCAAAGAATCTCAGCTATATCACTCCGTGGGTTGGCACATCCACTGTAACCGCCTTCCTCCATGGGCTGGGAAGCCCACAGCACTGTCTCCCACTGGCTTCTGGTTCTCCTGCTGCCGATCCTCTGCTGCTGCTTCTCAACGTCTTGTGCCATCTCTGGTGTTACAGCTCTGTCTCTCTCTCTCTGTCTCCTGGGTCTAGGAGGTTCTCAGTACAGGGATCGTGGGTCTAAAGGACGTGCTCTGCTCCCATCTCTTCTTGGTGGTAGTGAGGTCCCCCCTTTCGGCCTCTGGGATGGCTCATTTTAAGCCTACTGGGATGGCAAAACTGACCAATCCCCTCATTAGGGCTCCATACATCTTATTTGCATGGTCCCAAACCCACGAGGGTGCCATACGCCTTATCTGGATTACTAGCAAGATGTCCAGTCCCCTTGGTGGGTCACAAGCACCTTATTTGCATCGTCCCACCCAATCATTTGATGGGAGTGACAAGCATGTGTTGGCCCTGCTAAGAGAGGAAAGGGAGGAGCTGCAGCCCCAGCTTTCATGTGCTATCATGAACTGGGAGAATTCACACAGGACAGGATTCTGAGGGTGCTTTATCAAGGCAAGCAGAATAGAAGGTTGGATAAAAAAGGTGTGATGATTAATTTTGTGTCAACTTGACTAGGTAACAGTATCTAGTTGTTTGACTATGAAGGTTGCTGTGAAGGTTATTTTGTTGATCTGATTAACACTTACAATCAGTTGACTCTAAGTAAAGAAGACTACCCAAAATAGTGTGCATGGGCCTGACCCAATCAGTTGACAGCCTTAAGAGCAAAAACTGAGGTTTCTTAGAGGATAGGATTCTTCCTCAAAATTGTAACATAGATATCCTGTAGGTCTGTTTCTCTGAAGAGCCCTGACAAATACAGAAGGGTATTTTGGTTTGGGAGCACTCTCCTGGGATACAACATTTAACACCCTGGAAAGGCATGAAGAAATGCCAGTATTGCCATGGCAGATGGTGGATGAAGGCAATGGAAAGCTCAGAGAAGCAGGCATGTTTGAGTGGACTATGTTATGGAAGAAGACCCAGAGGATAAACCATTCCCCAGAGCACCAAGGAATGGGCTGGTGAGAGTGGCTCCCACTTCACTAAGGCATTCAATGGTGGCACTCCTCTGCAGGTCAGGCTGACAGCTCACTGATAACAAAAGGGATGACAAAGCCTCTAAACAACAGAGGCCAGATGGTGGCATGTTCACCAGCAGAAGCCAGGTGGATGCAATGATCACAATGAGTAGCAGGATCAGAGTGGAAGCTAGGGGCCGAACCCACAGAGAATTAATAGTGCCCCTGGAGACAAAATAGTTGGGCAGCCAATAAGGATATTGTTCAATCTGTACAACCAAAGGAAATCAAAGATTGATGATCAGAAGCCTGAGAATAGTTCCCCAGTAGAGAGTTGTGATCATGTTCACTGTTTCCAGAACTGAGGCCATTTTCAGCCCCAGAATCCATTGACTAGAGCAGAGTTTGGGTCCCAGGAAGAAGTACCCTGAAATACTACAGCAAGTGGTCATGGTACTGAGTCTCCCGGATCTTCTCTAGAAGAACTGACAGGCATTTACTTAGACAACTGCACACTAGAGAAAGGGAAATACTCCAACGTTTCAAGACTGTAGGTGATATTGATACCTGGAGACCAGAAGTGCCATCGCGTCCCACTCCTTATTGGAGTGGTTCCACTCTCAGTGAGTTCACTGGGTCCATGGACCCACTCAGTGATCATTTCCTCATTTCTCTGAATGTGGTCTATTCCATTGGTTCCTTTGCCTGTGAGGTAAGAACTCTCATAGTGGGGAAGGCAAAGTAGAAGCTTCTGAAACTGCCCCTGCCCCAGCCAAAAGAGTAAATGAGAAGTAATTTGCATCCCTTGGGGGAAGGACAGAGATTATTGCCACTCACCAAATAGTGAAGGGGCAGTGATCTCAATCCCCACTCTGACCCCTGCAAATGCCAGACAGCACCTGGAGGATGCCTGTGGATGACTAAAGACTCAACTAAGTGTCCCCAGGTGCAGCCTGATGTGGTGTCTTTCCTAGAGCACATTAACATGGCGGTAAATGGTATGTGGCCATGGATCTGATGAATGCATTCTCTTCCATTCCTATCAAAAAATAGGATGCAAAACAAACATTCAATTGGAAGAGACAACTAAGTTACATGATAGCCTTGGTGTAGGCTTGTGTTAATTCTCCAATCTCTGTCGTAATAGTCCGAGGAGACCAGGACCAGCTGAACAAGCTACAGAATATCACACTGGTCCACCATATAGATGACATCATGCCAGTCCAACTGGATAAGCAAGAAGTGGCTAGACCATTGAAGACACATGCATCCAAAGGGTGGCAGTAAACCCTACAAAGATTAGGGACTCACAATATTAGTAAAAATGATAAATATCCAGTGTTTGGGGGCATACTAGGACATCTTCTCTAAAGTGAAGGAGAAACTGTTGCATCTTGCAATTCTCGTCATGAAGAAAGTATTGCAATGCCTGGTAGACCTTTTCAGGTTCTGGAAGCAGCATGTTCTACATGTGGGACTGCTGCTTTCGCCCACATCTGGGTAATCTGAAAATCTGACCACTGTGAGTGAGTTCCATAGGAAGAAAGAGTGCTGCAGTCGGTTCAGGCTGCAGAGCAAAAGGCCCTGCCCCTTGGCAATACAACCCAGCAGATCCTATGTTATTAGAGGCATCAATGGTGGGGAAAGATGCCAGGTAAAGTTTGTGGCAAAAATTACAACACAGGCCTCACCCTACACATCTCTTCATTTGTATCCTTCTAGCTATAATAAAACTGTAATCGTAAGTATAGTGCTTTCCTGAGTTCTGGGAGTTATTGAACCCAATAGGCAGGGAGAAAGTGGAAGCCCTGAATTTGTATACAACAGATCAGAAGTAAGGGGGGCCCTGGGGACCCCAAGCTTATAACTGGCATCCTGAGAGGGTAGTGGGAAACCCGGAATTTGTAGCTAGCAGGTCATAAGTGAGGGTATCATGGAGATCCCCAAGCTTGTGGTTGGCAATCAAAGTTTTGGGCAGACTTGGCAATCTGGAGGACTGTGCCCTTTAACTTTTGAGGTCTGACCTAGCTCTGGTGGTTAAGGTCAGAAGAAGAAGGGTATTTCCTGTTAGTGTCAGAGAGGATATTTAGATTCAGAATTAGTTGGTGTGCATTGGAGAAGGTACAAATACAAATAGAGACACTTAACCCACTACAGGGATTACCTTGGTTAAAGGCAGTGCCTCACCAAAAGTCACAGCCCCTTCCCAAAGTGGCCAAAACCTAGTGTTTGGTTGTTGTGGATGCATGAGGGAAGGACTGGCACCCTCACCAACCTGCGACAACTCTGAAGGCTCATCCCAGCTCCAAAACAAACTGTAGGATAACCTGAGGCCTCCATGGGACTGCATTGCAGCTCAGTCTCTCTGTCTGCCCAATCCCAATTCCTTCCCTTCTAGGGTATTGATCCCAAGAGCACTTCTAATAAACCTCCTGCATGCTAATCTCCACCTCAGAACCTGCCTCACAGGGAACCCAGCCTGTGACAAGACAGCTCTAGGTCTTCGTCTTCTCTTATAAGTAACACCAAGATAATATTCATTACTCCCCGTACATGCCCTGTCTCAGTACACTGCAGGAGGGTGTGCTCCACCAAAACAAAGGAGTAATCCGGGAAAGAAAGAGAGAGACATAAGATTCAGGAAACAATACATACAACTGAGAAAAAAGGTGAACGGAAGTTCCAGAACGTATGATGCAGGTCTAGAGAGTGACCAGTTCACTTTGGAACTGGAGGGTGGAGACACTCAGGAGGGACATCTCCAGGGAAAAAAACGGAATCACTAGATTGCCTGATGTGTTTGAGCATGTTGAAAACGTAACTGCTGTTTCATAGGTCCAGAAGGGAGTTTGGAGGAACAATTAGTCATACCAAAAAAAAAAAAAAACCCAAACCCATTGCCTTCAAGTCAATTCCAACTCATAGCAACCCTGTAGGACAGAGTAGAACTGCCCCATAGGGTTTCCAAGGAGTGGCCAGTGGATTTGAACTGCCGACCTTTTGGTTAGCGGCTGAGCTCTTTACTACTATGCCAGGAAACTAAGCAAATGAAAATATGAGATAATTATTAACTTCTGAGAAACCAAAAGTTTACACAAAAAGAAGAGAGTCAGAGTATGCTACTGACTGAGCTGTGAGCAATGTTTACATGGTTTTCATAATATAAACACTGAATATTGATTTAACAAAAAAAACTAAGCTACTGGGAAGATAGGAAAAGGGGAAAGTTTGTATATGTGGAGGGTGATGTAAGAACTAACTCCTCACTTTCTTCAGTAGAGGGCCAATTAGATCATACCTAAAATAAAGAACAGAAATAGGATAAGCAGGTTATTTTGACATAGAAATAAATAAAATGAGAAAGAACTAGAAAAGTTGAAAGTTGCAACTCTGGGGAAAGGAAATCCAGGTAGCGAAGGGTGGAGCAGGGAGCTACTCTTTTTTGTTGTAAATTTTCTAAGACTGTTTGACTCTTTAAAATTATGTACAAGTGTTATGATAAAATAATAAATATTAAATTTTTTCAATCATAGGGGCCCCGTAAATACTTGATCGATTGATTGACTAATTTGTCTAATACAAGCCAGTGGATAATTTTTCAGCTAAAAGTGCCAGGAATAAGTAAATTCCAGATTTCAAATAAACTCACAACTTGCCTTATTCTGCCTTTAACTACAGTCCCAACCCTACCCTAACCCAGCGGAGAAGCAAGTCAAAGCCTGGACTCCGAGTCACTGTTAGGCACTACCAAAATCCTGCACCAAGGTGTTGGCATTTTATTCATTTATCTGACTTTTTAAAAATTTTATTATGGAAATCTTCAAACATGCATAGCAGTGGGCAACCACCCTTTACCATTACCTACCTTCAACAATTATCGACATTTCACCATGCTCTTTTGTTTGCCCACCACTCTGTTCCTTTTATTTTTTTCTAGAATATTTTAAAGCAATCCTAAACACTATGGTATTTTACCCATAGATACTTTAGCAGTCATCTCTAACTGATAAGGATCTTTTTTTATATATATAATCACCATCCCATTATCACACCTAATAAAGTTAACAATAATTCCTTAACATCATCTAATAACCAGGTTATAATTTTACTGATCCTCTGAAAGGTGTGATTTTACAGTTGTTTTGTTTGAATAAGGGTTCATATAAAGTCAACACACTGCATTTGATTGTTATGTCTCTTAATTCTCTTTTATTCTATAACAGTTCCTCCTGCATTTATTTTTCATGCCACTGATTTGCAGAGGAAACTAGGATATTTATTCTGTGGAATACCCCACATCCTGGATCTGGTTAACTGCTTCTTGCGTCATTTAACTTGTTCCTCTATCTCTCATGTTTCCTGTAAACTACTTGTCAGGTCTAGATGTCTGAATGGATTCAGGGTCAATTTTTAGGCAAGAATACATGTTAAGTGATGCTAGATACTTCCTGTGGTGCTACATCATGCAGCTCATCATCTGGTTGCCCTTCTAGCCCTACCAAGACTGGTTATTAGATATAAATAGTGTCAGCCTGACCTCTCCAGCATAAAGTTTCTGAAATTTTGAGTTCAAAAGTTCTTATTCAACTTTTTTCCATAGCATTAGCATCTAATATATTGTTTCCAAAGATGCACACCAGAGATTCCTCCCATCTCTGGCCCAAGAACCATGAGAACTGGTGACGTGTGTCTGTGTAGATTCAGAATTCATATGGAAGTATATTTCCCATTCTTCCCCCTTCTGAACAGGAGTATCTATTTCAGTCTTGCCATGGCATATTGGATATGTAGAGGGAGACAACTTGACCTCTTAGTTCACAGATCTCAGATCAATAGAAACTGCATCTGAGGACCTGGTTTAAGTAACAAGATCTCTGACTTTGGACCAATGCCAAGATGGAAGGAGAAAGCTAAGAGTAGGGCTAAGTGTGTTTTGTACGTAGAAGGGATGTGAACAGTTGTGGCCAGAGAACAGACAACGGTAGATTGTTCTCAAAGATGACCACTCCTCCCATCAAGAGGTGGAGTCTCTGTCTCCTCCCCATGAATCTCGGCTAACTTTGTGGTTTGCCTCTTGACACAGAAATAATAGAATATGGCGGAAGTGACATTGTGCCCTTAAGAGGCCTGATAGCTTTGACAGCTTCCGCCTCCACATCTTGGCAACCAGCCACCATGTAAAGATGCTCAGGTTACACTACTGAATGATGAGAGGCAACATGGAAGAGAACCAAGGCTCCCTGGGCACACCCAGCACTAAGGCCTCAGACGTGATTTTGCCATCTTGGGCATCCCAACCCCGGCTGGGCTCCCAGAAGAACGTAGCCACAAGAGTGACCTAGCTGACCCCACATGAAATAGAACTGCCCACTGACCCTCATACTAGTCGTTTATCCTGTATCTATAGATAACTGAGAAAACATCCATTGAAGGATGTTGCCTAGCTTCACTAATGGCTGCAAAATGAGATTTTCTAGTTTTATCATTTCTTCTTCATTTATTAACTGGAAATGTTCTATAAAGGAAAACTTCCCCCCACTATATGTTTACTCTGAAAGAGTAAAAATAAGAAAGAAAACATTAACACTTGATGTTTCTTTTTATTTATGAATTTTCAGGGAAATGAATTAATGCCTTAGTCATTTCAATTTAACAGTAAGTTTTTTTGTCTTTGTTTTTATTTTTTAGTATCATTATATATATGGATATTTACATATAAATACTTATAATTGTATGTTTAATTCATATCTACATGTATAAATATAGTGTATATTAATGAGTATTTACATATTTAATTCATTGCAGTTATCATCCTTACTGATTCTCAAAATGTCCCTCTTTGGCCAGTAGGAGCCTATGCCAGTTGGCATCTGTGTCCTTGTGAAATGACTCCATTAGTCTCTGATAGCTTCCTTGCTTTCTGGCATAACAAGATGGCCTAGGTTCACCTTATACATTTCCTGCCCCAGACCTAGAGTCAGCCATTTCTCCAAGGAGTCTTAGTTCCTTTAGTGGAAGTAGAACCTATTTATTCTTAATTTACATTCAATTCCAAAAAACTTGAAATTAGATTTCCGAGTCCCAGATGCTTAGAAATATTATATTAGAAACGAAGCTGCTATAAACATACATTCACAGCTTTGTGAGGGTCAGCTAATAGCCTATTAACCGGAGAGAAAACTGGAGAACAATTATCAAAGGCAGACATAAAAACTACAAAACTGCAGCAATCTGGCCCAGCTCCAAGCTTGCATTCTCCAAGAAGAGTTCTTCAGTTGTTCCCTTTTAAAATTAATCTACTTTTCCAGGCTTTTCTTTATATTTTACTTGTATTTCTATAATCAGATTTATCAAGTTTTTGTTGTTGCTATTGGTAATGATGTTGCTGTTTTGGTCTGTGTTTGCCTGGGTCAGTACCCCAGATCCCTATTAGAATCATCTAAGGAGTTGTTTTAAAAATCATGTCTGGGCCCCAGTCCCAGACAGTCATATTCAACTGGTCTAGAACGGAGCCTAGGCATCTTCATATATTTAAAACTTACCAGGCAATTCTACTGGCCATCCAAGGTTGAGAATCATTGGTCTAACCTGTGACTCTAGAAGGGTAGCGTCTTAGCTATCTCATGCTGCTATAGCAGAAATACCACAAGTGAATGGCTTTAACAAACAGAAACTTATTATTTCACAGTCTAGGAGGCTAGAAGTTCGAATTCAGGGTGTCAGCTCCAGGGGAAGGCTTTCTCTTTCTGTCAGCTCTGGAGGAAGGTCCTTGTCATCAATCTTACCCGGTCAAGGAGCTTCTCAGCGCAGGGACCCCAGGTCCAAAGGACACACTGTTCTCCTGGCTCTTGTTTCTTGTTGGTATGAGGTCCCCCTGTCTCTCTACTCGCTTCTCTCTTTTGTATCTTAAAGGAGATTGACTTAAAACACAACCTAATCTTGTAGACTGAGTCTTGCCTCATTAACATAACTGCCTCTAATCCTGCCTCATTAACATAATAGAGGTAGGATTTACAACACATAGGAAAATCACATCAGATGACAAAATGGTGGACAATCACACAATACTGGGAATCATGGCCTAGCCAAGTTAACATATATTTTGGGGGGACACAATTCAATCCATGACAGACAGAAACTCACTAAGTAGTCCTTGTATCCTCTCTAGCTGTTTTACTCAAAACTGCCTTTCAATAAATGTGTGGAGTTGAAATAGAATTAAAGTGACCAGGAACCCTGAATCAATAAAGGTTAATCATTTTCAGAATAACAAATTGTATAAAGTGTTCCACCCCATCCCTCCAGAGGATTGAACTCATGGCTATCTAGGAAACTTAAATGCTCAGAGCAACGTACTTCCAAAGGTGTCCAGATAGTCCAGGTTTTCTTCTATTTGAAAACAATGTTTACTAATTATAATGCAGAAGCTTTTATTCCGGAACATTAAATCGCCAGTTGAAAGCATTGGTTGGAAAAATTCCTATAGATGCAGTGGCTGAAATCCAAATGTGGACAATGCTATGGTGAGAAGTGTGGGAATGTGTCTTGGAGACAAAGCTACTGTGTTATGGCCGAGGGCCAACAAAAGTTTCTCTGAACACTGCTGCGTGATCGACATGGTGGCATCTAATCTTGAGCTGCCTTACATCACTTCTAGGTGCCACTGGTGTAGATATGGTTCACTGAAACTCCTGATGGAAAGGGGAATAAATGCATCCAGGTAACATAACCTTTTGTATATTCCTCTCAGCACTTAGCAGTGTGTTAGCCATGTTGTTGTTAAGTATCTTCAAGTCGGTTCCAACTCATAGCGACCCTATGTGCAACAGAATGAAACACTGCCCAGTCCTGCACCGGCCTCACAATCATTGTTATGCTTGAGCCCATTGTTGCAACCACTTTGTCAATCCATCTCATTGAGGGTCTTACTCTTTTTCACTGACCCTCCACTTTACCAAGCATGATATCCTTCTCCAGGGACTGGTCCTTCCTGATAACATGTCCAAAGTATGTGAGACGAAGTCTCCCCATCCTCACTTCCAAGGAGCATTCTGACTGTATTTCTTCCAAGACAGATTTATTTGTTCTTCTGGCAGTTGATGGTATATTCAATATTTATCTACAACACCATCTTTCAAAGGCATCAGTTCTTCTTTTGTCTTCCTTATTCATTGTCCAGCTTTCACATGCATATGAGGCGATTGAAAACAGCATGGCTTGGGTCAGGCACACCTTAGTCTTCAAAGTGACATATTTGCTTTTTAACACTTTAAAGAGGACTTTTGCTGCAGATTTGCCTAATGCAATGCATTGTTTGATTTCTTGAATTATTTGCTCAGCAGACAGATTGAATAAGTATGGTGAAAGGATACAACCCTGATCCACACCTTTCTTAACTTTAAACTACACAGTATTCCCTTGTTCTGCTTGAATGACTGCTTTTTGATCTATGTACATGTTCCTCATGAGCACAATTAAGTGTTCTGGAATTCCCATTCTTCGCAATATTATCCATGATTTGTTATGATCCCAATAGTTGAATGTCTTTGCATAGTCAATAAAACACAGGTAAACAACTTTCTGGTATTCTCTGCTTTCAGCCAGGATCCATCTGACATCAGCAATGATATCCCTTGTTCTATATCCTCTTCTGAATCAGGCTTGAATTTCTGGCAGTTTCCTGTTGATACACTGTTTCTATTGCTTTTGAATGATCTTCAGCAAAATTTTACTTGTGTATGATATTAATAATATTGTTGCATAATTTCCACATTCTGTTGCATCATCTTTCTTTGGAATAGGCATAAACATGGATCTCTTCCAATCGGTTGGTGAGGTAGCTGTCTTCCAAATTACTTGGCACAGACAAGTGAGCACTTCCAGTGCTGTGTCCATTTGTAGAAACATCTTGATTGGTATACCATCAATTCCTGAGCCTTGTTTTTCACCAATGCCTTCAGAGCAGCTTGGATCTCTTCCATCAGTACCGTTGGTTCTTGATCATATGCTACCTTCTGAAATGGCTGAATGTCAGCCAGTTCTTTTTGGTACAGTGAGTCTGTGTATTCCTTCTGTCTTAGTTATCTAGTGCTGCTATAACAGAAATATCACAAGTGGATGGCTTTAACAAAGAGAAATCTATTCTCTCACAGTTTAGGAGGCTAGAAATCCGAATTCAGGGTGTCAGCTCCAGGGGAAGCCTTTCTTCCTCTGTCAGCTCTGGAGGAAGGTCCTTGTCATCAAACTTCCCCTAGTCTAGGAGCTTCTCCGTGCAGGAATCCCATGTGAAAAGGACGTGCTCTGCTCCTGGCGCTGCTTTCTCGGTCGTATGAGGTCCTCTCGTCTCTCTGCTCAATTCTGTCTTTTATATCTCAAAAGAGATTGACTTAAGACACAGCCTAATCTTGTAGATTGAGCCCTGCCTTGTTACATAACTGCCTCTAATCTTGCCCCATTAACATCATAGAGGTAGGATTTACAACATATAGGAAAATCACATCAGATGACAAAATGGCGGACAATCACACAATACTGGGAATCTTGGCCTAGCCAAGTGGACACATTTTTTGGGGGGCAGAGAGGACACAATTCAATCCATAACACCTTCCATCTTCTTTTGATGTTTCCTGTGTCATGTAATATTTTCCCCATAGAATCCTTCAATATTGTGACTTGAGGCTTGAATTTTTTCTTTAGTTCTTTCAGTTTAAGAAATATCAAGAGTGTTCTTCTCTTTTGATTTTTTATCTCCAGGTCTTTGCACATGTCATTATAATACTTTACTTTGTCTTCTCAAGCTGCCCTTTGAAATCTTCTGTTCAGCTCTTTTACTTCATTATTTCTTCCTTTCGCTTTAGCTACTCTACATTCAAGAGCAAGTTTCAGAGTCTCTTCTGACATCCATTTTGGTCTTTTCTTTCTTTCCTGTCTTTTAATTTGTTTTCTTCATGTATGATATCATTGATATCATTCCACAACTCTTCTGGTCTTCGGTCATTAGTGTTCAATGTGTTAAATCTATTCTTTAGATGGTCTCTAAATTCAGGTGGGCTATACTCAAGGTTGTACTTTGGCTCTCGTGAACCTGTTCTAAATTTCTTCAACTTCAGCTTGAACTTGCATATGAGCAATTGATGGTCTGTTCCACAGTCAGCCCTTGGCCTTGTTCTGGCTGATGATACTGAGCTTCTCCATCATCCCTTTCCATAGATGTAGTTGATTTGCTTCCTGTGTATTCCATCTGGTGAGGTCCATAGGTATAGTCTCTGTTTATGTTATTGAAAAATGGTATTTGCAATGAAGAAGTCGTTGGTCTTGCAAAATTCTGTCATGCGATCTCCATTGTCGTTTCTATCACCAAGGCCATATTTTCCAACTACCAATCCTTTTTCTTTGTTTCCAGCTTTCACACTCCAAACGCCAATAATTATCAGTGCATCTTGATTGTGTAATTGATCAATTTCAGACTGCAGAAGTTGGTAAAAATCTTCAATTTCTTCATCTGTGGCCTTCGTTGTTGGTGCATAAATTTGAATAATAGTATTATGAACTGGTCTTCCTTGTAGGCCTATGGATATTATCCAATCACTGACAGTGTCGTACTTCAGGATAGTTGCTAAAATGTTCTTTTTGACAACGAATGTTATGTCACTCCTCTTCAATTTGTCATTCCCAGTGTAGTAGACCTTATGATTGTCTGATTCAAAATGGCCAATACTAATCCATTTCAGCTCACTAATGCTTAGGATATCGATCTTTATAAGTTCCATTTCATTTTTGACTATTTCTAGTTTTCCTAGATTCAGACTTTGTGCATTCCATGTTCTGATTATTAATGGATGTTTGCAACTGTTTCTTCTCATTTTGAGTGGAGCCACATCAGCAAATGAATGTTGTTGGCTTTTCATATATGTCCTGAATCATATTGAGGAATAGCCCTTCTATTCCAATCTTCTTGAGAGTTTGACTCTACTTTGAGGAGGCAGCTCTTCCCCAGTCGTATTTTGTGTGTCTTCCAACCTGAGCTGCTCATCTTCTGACACTATATCAGACAATATTCTGCAGCTATTCATAAGGTTTTCACTGGTCAATTTTTTCAGAAGTAGACTGCCAGGTCCTTCTTCCTAGTCTGTCTTAGTCTGAAAGCTCCACTGAAACCTGTCCACCATATGTGACCCTGCTGGTATTTGAAATATTGGTGGCAAAACTTCCAGTTTCACAGCAAGATGCAAGCCACCACAGTACAACAAACTGACAGACATGGTGGGTGTTAACCATAGTACTGAATAACACCTTTTAGATAGGAGCTCTGCATGTGTCTGCAGTTGCTCTCTTGTGTGAGGGCTGTGTCTAAGCACAGTTAAAAACCAGTTGCCACCAAGTCAATTCAACTCAGAGTGACCTCATGTGTGTCATGTGTGCTCCATACTATCCTGGGGAATTATTATTTTTCTGAAGTAGACCACCCGGCCTTTCTTCTGAAGTCCCTCTGGATGACCTCAAACCTCTAACCTTTTGGTTAGCAGCCGAGTGCGTTAACTCACTTGCACCACCCAGAGACTCCAAGCAGTTAGGGCCACATATTATACTATCCTCATTAAACTGATACAGCCACAAAAACATAGAAAATGTTAGCCTTTCTATTTTCAGGGAAATAAAAAACTGCAATTTTCTCTAAAAATAACCTAGACTGGAATTTTCTTCCATCCATGATAGCACTGTTTATGAGCATACAGTTCCAAGAACTTCTGTGCCAACACCACTCTAAAACAATGCTCCACTTTGGTAATTACACATAATAAGATTTGATTCCTTAAGTTTTCATTCATTCTGGAAATTTTTTATCCTAACAAATCAAGGATCTTTTCTTTCCCCATATAATTTCCTTCTGATCATCAGCAGTGCTATACTAGGGTGACTTGCAGAGGGATAAAAAGTAAATTATGGGTAATAGTGCATCATCCCTGAAACTGGCCCAGGCCAAGAGGGTCCAGAGACTCCAGCACATGCTCCATACTGATCATTCCTGGTCCTGGGAAGAGCTCAATCTCCAATCCATGTAACTATTTCCCAGCCCCATAAGGAGACTAGATTAGAATAAACTCTAGAGTAAAAATCAAGCCTTGAAATAATATTAGGCATCTAAGGTCCCTTAGAATTTTCTGGAGCCATCCTGGACCTGAATCAAGAGCTTGACAAATCTGGAGTCCACATCATATTATGCAGAATGAACTACTTTAAGTGAAGAATAAGGACTTTATTTATCTGTTGTCTGTCCTTCAGGAGTCTTCATGAAAGTAGAATGTTCTTCATTAAGTAGAATGTTTGTTGTTGGCTTTTCACATATGCCCTGAATCATGCTGAGGAATAGCCCCTCTATTCCAATCTTCTTGAGAGTTTACTTCAAGAAAGGGTGTTGGATTTTATCAAGTGCTTTTTCTGCATCCATAGAGATGATCATGTGCTTATTTTCATTTGTTCTATTGATGTGGTATATTACATTGATTGATTTTCTAATGTTGAATCATCACTGCATTCCTGGAATAAATCCCACTTGGCCATGGTGTATGACTCTTTTAATATGCTGCTGGATTCTGTTCACTAGTATTTGGTTGAGGGTTTTTGCATCTATATTCATAAGAGATATTGGCCTATAGTTTTCTTTTCTTGTGGTGTCTTTAGTTTGGGTATCAGGGTTATCTTTGCTTCATAGAATAAATTAGTATTCCTTCCTTCTCTAACTTTTGGAACAGCTTAAAGAGTATTGGTGTCAATTCTTCTCTGAATGTTTGGTAGAATTCCCCAGTGAAGTACAGGACTTTTTTTTTTTTTTTTTTTAATTGTACTTCAGGTGAAGGCTTACAGAACAAATAGTTTCTCATGAAACAGTAGTACACATATTGTTTTATGACATTGGTTAACAACCCCACAACATG
>NW_004444159.1:2189416-2223683 GCF_000243295.1 Trichechus manatus latirostris
TGGGGTCTCTCCTATATGGGGTTCATTAAGCTTCTTGGATGGCCAGCTTTTCGTCTTGCATGATATTAGGGAAGTTTTCTGTCAGCAGTTCTTCAATGATCCTCTCTGTGTTTTCTGTTTTCTCCCTGTGTTGTGGAACTCCACAATCACTGGAAAATTTTTCTTTTGATTGTATCCCACATAACTCTCAGGGTCTCTTCATTTTTCTTTGTTCTTTTTTCTAAATTTTCCTCAAACAGAGTTGTACTCAACTGTTTGTCTTCAATTCCACTGATCCTGTCTTCCGCCATTTCAAATCTGCTTCTCAGCCCTTCTATGACATCGTCCGTTTCTGAAATCTTGTTGTTTATCTTTTGGATTTCTAATTGTATAATTTCTAGTTGTGAATTTATTTTGGCATTTTGTTCCTGCATGATTTTCCTGAATTCTTCCAATTTTTTGTCTGTATTTTCCATGAATTTTTCTATTTTTTCCTCATTTTTGTCTACTTTTTGCTTCAGCTCTTGGAGAATTCTGAGTATTAGAGATTTGAATTCCCTATCAGGTAGTTCTAGTTCCTTTTCTTCCACTGGAAAGTCATCTGATGTTTTATTTTGGATGCCTACTGAAACTATCCTATCCTGTTTTTGTAAATGTTTTGATATTGTCTGCTGTCTTCGGGGCATTCAGTAGTTATTTTTCTCATTTATTGATCGTAGATTTGTTTGTTTCATCTTTTTTTTTTTTAATTTGGCTATGTCTGAGCAGGCGGGCTGTGTGTTCTTTGTTATCTGCACATCTGTGGGCACAATTCTTTTCACCTCCTTCTCCAGTTGGCAGGGTCAGTCACTCAGACATGGTACGGCAGGGCAGGTCCAGCTGAAGAAGAGCCACTGGGATGGGTTGCCTGCAGCACCCACCACAGCCACCAGGGCAGGCCAGCAATCAGTGCAGGGCAGGTTCCAGCAGGCCGTACCCGTGCTGCTTGGTGGTGTGATGCCAAGCGCACAGTGCAGGTAGGCAGGATGCAGTGGGGAGATTGCTACGTGTGGAGCTAAGATGGACATGGGAGAGAGGAGAGAAGAACAGGAGCCAAAAACATACAAACAAACAAAAAAGAATACCAGGGGAGCCTGCCGTTGGAGCGGAGAGGTGAGAGACCATGAAATGGAGAAAAACAAAAAGGGGAAGAGGAAGAAAAAAAAGAGAAAAGAAAAGAATGAACAAACAAAAATCGGAAAGGGAAAAGAACAGCAAAGTTCCCAGGGATCCCACCAGTGCAGCTATAAGGTCTGGGGAAGTTGTTCTCAGGTGTTGCAGCACAGCCTGGCCAGAAGGCATAGAGGCATACAATGCCAGGTATTCAGGGAACAGAAAGAGAAGGAAGATATAGAGAGATGAGAAACTGAGTAATGAAGAAAGACAAGAAGGGAAAAAGAGGGGAAAGAAAACAAAACAAATTTTAAAAATAAAAAAGACCAAGAAAAGCCCCCCAAAAAACAGAAAAAAAAAAAAACAACGAGAAAAGAAATGCCCTCAGGGATCTCTCTGCACATCTGTGCAAGCCGAGGGGGTAGGTTCCAAGCCTCGCATCACTGCCTGGCCAGAAGGGGCTCCAAACTCAAGAAAAGGAAAAGAAAACAAACAAACAATTCAAAACAAACAAATGAACAAAAGCCCCGGGATCCCACCAGCTTGGCAGCCCAGACTGGGAAGCAGTTCCACACTCGAACGGAGCTCTGCATCCCCTCAGGAAGAAGCAAAGATGGCGCACGGAGCCAGGTATTTCAGTGAAAGGAGGGGGAGGTGGTGAGAGGTAAGGAAGAAATCAAAAGAAGCGAAAAAAAAGCAACACCAGCAGCCAACAAATGGCACTCAGAGAGCTGGCTCGTTCCGGGGGTGGAATCCAAGCAGCCAGTGCTTCCCAGACAAGAGATTGTGGCCTCGGGAAACAGACGAGGCTCAGTGGGGGTGAAGAACTGTGGGGGTTGGGAAAGCGTATATTGCAAATTACCGGTTGTTTTGTCTCCCACTGGAAGCTCCGTGAAACTGCTTTCTCATACCCCCATTTGCTGGTCTCCGATAGGAGTCTAAGATGGCGGATCCACGCTGCGTTAGCTGGTAGGGGACCTCTGCACAAATCTCTCATCGCTCTCCATTCTCTGTCAGTTTTCTCACGCCATTTGGTGTTTGGCTGGGTTCTTTATCTCTTCATTTGATGTTTTAGGGTTTCAGGATTGTTGTTTTCTCAGTTCGGCTTAGTTTTTCGGATATTTGCTGTGTAGGGATGGCGTGGTGCTTCTGCCTAGAGTGCCATTTTGCCGGAAGTCCTGGGACTTTTTTTCTGTTGAGAGGTTTTTGATCACTGATTGATTTCTTCACTTGTTATGGGTCTGTTGAGACTTTCTATTTCCTCATGAGTCAGTTTAGGTAGGTTGTGTACTTCTAGGAATTTGTCCATTTCATCTAAGTTATCTAGTTTGTTGCCATATAGTTGTTCATAATGTTCTGTCATAATTATCTTTATTTCTACCGGGTCAGTGGTAATGTCCTGTTTTTCATTTCTTATTTTGGTTATTTGCATCTTTTCTGTTTTTTCTTTGTCAATCTAGCTAAACATTTGTCAATTTTATTGATTTTGTCAAAGAACTAACTTCTCGTTTTATTGATTCTGTCTATTGTTTTTCTGTTTTCAATTTTTTTTATTTATGCTCTGATCTTTGTTATTTCCTTTCTTCTGGTAGGTTTAGTCTTACTTTGCCCTTCTCTTTCTAGTTCCTGGAGTTGTCAAGTTAGACTGTTAATTTGACATCTTTCTTCTTTTTTCATGTAGGCATTTATTGCTATGTTTCCCTCTGAGTACTGCCTTTGCTGCATCCCATAAGTTTTGGTATGTTGTGCTTTTGTTTTCGTTTGATTCTAAGAAATTTATGATTTCTTCCTTGATCCATTGGTAGTTTAATAATGTGTTAATTTCCATATGTTTATGTATTTTCCAGGGTTTTTTTCTGTTACTGATTTCTAACTTCATTGTAGTCAGAGAAAATACTTTGTATGATTTCAATCTTTTTAAATTTATTGAGACTTGCTTTGTGACCTAAAATGTGGTCTATCCTGGAGAATGATCCAGGTGAACTGGAGTAGAATGCATATTGTGCTGTTTTGGGTGGAGCATTTTACGTACGTCTGTTAAGTCTCATTGGTTTATAGTGTCATGCAGGTCCTCTGTTCCCTTGTTGATCTTCTTTCTAGAAGTTCTGTCCAACATTGAAAGTGGAGTATTGAGGTCTGCAACTATTATTGTACAAAATCTCTGTCCTTGGGCTCAGATCTGCCCTCCATGTGTTGGCTTTATTCTCTATGGTCATAAGATTGCTAAACCAATTCCAGATCTTATCTTCTCTAAGCTTCAACTCCAGCTAGAAAAAGCAAAAGTGTCTTTCCCAGAGATCCCATGAAAAGTGTCATGGTGTTTATTTGGCTCTAATTGGGTCATGTGCAGATAGAGATGTTCCAAACCTAGATGTAGATGTATAACTAATTGAGAGAGGAAGGAGTTGTCTTTCAGAGGGAAATCACATATGGCTGACAAAAGGGCAAATGGATGCTGGGTAGCAAAATTACAATGGAAGTCCATTACACTCCACCACTTTTAGCTGCCCAGAATACATGCACACATCCTTCCTCCCACACCTTGCAAAGTTTCTGCACCTACTTAAAATACACTCACCCTTTTTCCAAAAGTAGATAATACAAATCTAATCCAGCACCAAGCCTAGAATCACTGGATGATATGCAATCTTCTCAGTCAAGGCAAAATATCATGCTTTATTATCTGATGGCTTATTGTTGTTGTTGCTGTGTGCTGTCGAGCTGATTCTGACTCACAGCGACCCTACGGCCTATAGTTAGATAATAATTTTAGCAACCTCCAACACACTCAATATATAATGGTGAGGGAAGAACAGGATAAATGTCATAAAAACCACTACTTTGCAAAGGCAAGAATGAGAAATAGCTCACAGTGTTCACAAACCCAAAGCACATATCGCATCCTGCAGGACATAAATAACAAGGCTTACTTCCTGGCACTGAACTTTGAACCTTGATTTGCCAATCTAGATGGCCCTGGAAGCTCTCCCTTGTCCATTTGTTTCATGGAGTATGGTTTTTCCCTCTTGGAGGAGCTCTTCATCCACTATTCTCCACAGTGACATCTGAGATGGTCTGCAAGGACAATGCCTTATTTAGAGACTACACTCTATCAACTTGTTTCTTATTGACATGATTTCAGGGCTGAGGAATGTCTTCAAGATGAAGCAATCATACATTGTACTTGGCCTAAGCTTGTCTTTTTCTTGTAAGCCCTTAAGGCCACAAAAAGTAAGAAACATATTCCAACATCTGGAATTCTTTCTACTAAGTAAGTTCCCTGATGTTAGCCTTGGTAGTACATGAGGTGAGCAAAAGACACACCAGATAGAAATTTATCCAGCATTCTCACTACTACTTAACAAGTATGTCCAACTTTACAGTCTCAATTAGAAGACTCCGCATGCCTTCCACTCAACCTTTACTCAGCCAGTTCCTTGTTACAGAATCTGCTACTTGCTAATTCTTACTCCTGGTATCAATTTATCATTTATTTATTCAAAATGATATTTCTTGAACATCTATTATTAAGTATTGTTCTCAGCTCTATGGATACAGTAGTAAACTAGACAAGCAAGATTCCTTCTTGCATGGACCTTACAGTTATAATTCATTCAGTTCCAGGAGACCAAAAGTCCAACTCAAATAAGCTTAAGTAAAAAATGTAAGTTATCAGCTAAGAATACTAAAAAGTTCCAGGGTAGTATTGGCTTAAAGCATATCTTGCTATAAGGCCAAACAATATTACCAGGACCCACTTTTGTTTCATCATGTGTTCTTTTGACCTAATTTTCAGATAGTCTCTCTCTTCCTGATCGCAATATGGCTACAAAGCTATCTATATTGCAAAGTTTCTAAGATTTAAGCTCAATGCAATTTCATTTTTTTTTTTAGCCCTGATAAGTCATATTGGGTCCTCAACCAGGAAACTGGGATACCCTGACTCGCCAGACCTGAGTCACATGTTCCACATCTAGAGCCAAGGAAGAAGCCAAAACCTTCTGAAGTACATAAAATGGAAGTGGGTTAGGGGATGGTTCCCAGAAAGATATTGGGGTACCAGAGAAGAGTGAATGGATACTAGACAGCAAAAACTTCCACCAGATTCCGAGCCATGTGTATGTCTCAACAAATGTACACACCCAACCCATGATCTCCATCCCTGGTTTCCAAGATAATTTTCAGAGTTGATCTACAGTGGGTGGTGCTGAATCCAGCTGAGAACCATCCAAATCAATGATTCATATGAAGCTAGTGAGTACATGAAGTTGCCATCCAAACATAGGATGAAGTCCTAAGTCAGAAGTTGTTGAAAGAAGGCATAGGTGTTGCATATACCAAAGGGCATTGCTGTGACCTCAAACTGTCCTAAGCTTGTCTGTAAAGCTCTTTTCCGTTCATCAAGCTTCAAGATCTGGATGAGGTTATATGTCCCAATGATTAAATTTTATAATGGCCTGGGCTCCTCAAAATTGCTCCAGAAGATTGTAGATTGGTAGAGAAGGAGGGGTAGGACTGTAATTCCATATTACCAGGTTTTTCGAACTCATAGCAAGAATTACTGAAAGCTAGAGAATAACAGTGGTAGGTCAGTGGTAGAATTTTCACCTTCCATATGGGAGACCCAGGTTCAATTCTCAGCCAATGCACCTCATGTGTAGCCACCACCCATCTGTCAGTGGAGGCTGTGTGTTGCTATGATGCTGAACAGGTTTCAGCAGAGCTTTCAGACTAAGACAGACTAGGAAGAAATGTTTAACAATCTACTTTTGAAAATCAACCAATGAAAACTGTGATGGTTAAAATTGTATGTCGACTTGAGTGGGCCATGATTCTCAGTGTTTATATGTGATCACTCCCATGATGGAATCTGCTGTGAGTGGCCAATCAGTTGAGGGGGAGTTTCCTTGGGGTTGAGGCCTGTATCCAAATATAACCAGATTTTCTGGCTTTTTGTTCTCTCTGGATCCTCCTGTTCATCTGACCTCCAGTTCTTGGGACTTGAGCTATCAGCTTGTCTGCCAATCTTGGGATTCATCAATCTTCACAGTCTGTGAACAGGAGCCCTGCTCTCTGACCTGCCGGTCTTGGGTTTGCCAGCCCTGAGGCTGCGTGAATTGAGAGTGGCCTCTGTACTGATCCACGGACTTGGGACATTCCAGCCTGTACAATCTCGTGGGCCATTTCCTTGACAGAGATATCTCTTATATATGTTTATACACTTTGCTGGTTTTGCTTCTCTGAAGAACCCAGCCTAAGACATCTATGGATGTCCAAATGCCCCAGCACTAGATAGCTAAGACAGAATTCAGTACTGGGAGTGGGGTGTTACTCAAACAGATACTTAAAATGTGGAAGCAGTTTTGAAACTCTGAATGGAGAGAGGAGGTGCAGCGGCAGAGGACCAGAAGCAGCAGGCAACCAGCAGCAGCAGAACCAGGAGAACAGCTCAAGACGGCACCAGAGCTGACCCACAGAGCCAGACAGCTGAGTGCCTGTGCACAGGAGTCTTATCAGTGGAGCTACAGAGCTTTGGAACACTTGCCCCAGCAGGACAGATGCAGGCTTGAGGTCCGAGGAGCTGAGAGGCCAAGAAGTCAGGAAGCAGAAGCTGAAGAGACAACACAAGAGGCTGAGCTGCCTTAGTCTCAAAAGATATAGCCAGGTCCTCTGGGGTTTCAAAAGGTGGAGCCATGGCCTCTGTTGTTTCTAAGGGTGGAGTTGCCACTAGAAGGACTAGGAGAATGGGACCGCCTAAAGCCAAAGGAGCAGAGTTGCTGTCCCAGTGGGTCTGGAAGGCAGAGATGAAGCCCAGATTCGAGGAGCCTCCACTCAGAATCCAGAGACTGTGGCAAATACCTAGAGTTTGGAGAGCAGGGCCATTGTGTAAATTGCCTCAGAGAACAGAAGATTATTTTCAAGCTTTGAGGGTTAATGTAATGTGTTCTGCTAACTTGCTTGGTGCCTTTTATGGTTTATTTCCCTCGAATTTCTCCTGTTTGTAATGGAAATGTCTAGCTTGTGCCTGTTATGCCATTGTGCATTTGGAAGCAGATAACTTGTATTCTAGATTTCACAAATGAAAAGGAATTTTTGGATTTTGGACTTGGAGTTAAGACTTTTGCTATGATATGATGGAGTGAATATGTTTTGCATGTTGCAAGGATGTGATTTTTTGGGGGCCAAAGGGTAGAATGTCATGGATTGAATTGTGTCCCCCAAAAATATCTGTCAATTTGGCTAGGTCATGATTCCCAGTATTGTATGATTGTCTACCATTTTATCATCTGATGTGATTTCCCTATGTGTTGTAAATTCTATTACTATGATGTAATAAGATGGATTAGTGGCAGTTACGTTGATGAGACCTACAAGATTATATAGTGTCTTAAGCCAGCCTCTTTAGAGATATGAAAGAGAGAAGCAAGCAGAGAGACATGGGGACCTCATACCACCAAGAAATCAGAGCCGGGAGCAAAGCACATCCCTTGGAACTGAGTCTCCTGAGCTGAGATGTTCCCAGACCAAAGGAAGACTGATGCATCACAAAGGCCTTCCTCCAGAGCCAACTGAGAGAGAAAGCATTCTCCTGGAGCCAATGCCCTGAATTTGGACTTGTAGCCTACTAGAGTGTGAGAGAATAAATTTCTCCTCGTTGCAGCCATCCACTTGTGGTATTTCTGTTATAGCAGCACTAGATGACTAAGACAAAACCTTATGAATCACAAAGGTCCTGTCTCCCCCTAAATGTGGGGATGGTACAGGACTAGGCAGCATTTTGTGCATTGTGCATGGGGTGTCTATGAATCAGAGTTGACTTAATGGCAGCTAACAACAACAGAGGATAACAGGATAAGCATAGCACATCTTTTTGAGAAATCTATTTTGCTCAATAGAAAGTAATTAAAAACATCACTTATATAATAAGCACAGACACATAATGAGTAGAATGCAAAATTTACATGAATTTTAAGATAAACCATAAACTTCAATGAAAATTTTCAAGCCTGTCATAGATACCCAAAGCAAAATAACTTTCATAATGGAGAGAAGAAACAAACCTCTTTTCTCCAGACAAAGATTAGGAAGCATGATACTCATCCAACAATTTAATCCAGCCTCTTCAAGCAGACAATTCAGTGCATTGGCTGCAAATTTTTAGTAGCAAAGGGAGCAGCCATCAAGTAAGGCTGAGTAATGGGTCTGTTGTTCACCCCAAAAGACCCCCAGGGAAATAATGTGAAAGCCAAGGTGAACAGAATTCCTTTGTGGGTAAGCAAGCCTTGCAACATTGAAACAGTGAGAAAAGTGTTTATCTCTTTTTCTCTGTCAGGTAATAGGAAAAATAAGTAAGTACTTCTGCAACTCACATGGGTGGGCAGGGCATAAAGAAGAGCAACCTTGGAAAGTTGGCCAGGACTATTTCATAGAAGAGATCCATAGCCTGGTCAGTTCTGGGGGACTTACAGTGGCAAAGGCACAAGTTAATGTTATGTGTCAACCTGGCTAGGCTTGGCAGACACTATGTAGTTGCCTCCCATTTTGCGATCTGATGTGAGCAGCCAATCAATTAGAAGAGGAGCTTCTTTGGAGGCGTGGCTTGCATCCATGATATAAACAGATGTTCTGGCAAAGCTCTATCTCTTTTGATCTGCATTCATCTCATTGTCATCTAACCTCCAGTTCTTAGGATGTGAAAATTCTTCAGCCTGCTGCCTGACCCTCAAATTTTAGATTAGCCAGCTCCTGCAACCCCATAAGCCAGCAGCCTGCTGCCTGACCTACAGATTTGGGTTCATCAGCCTCTGCAACTACATGAGTAAGGAGAAGCCTCCAGCCTGCCATCTGATACACAGATTTGGGACTTGCCAGCCTCCACAATTGTGTAAACCATTTCCTTGAAATAAATCTGTCTATACATATTTATACAGTGAAAACTGTGAAAGCTGGAACTTAACAGGACAACAGGACAACAGGACTGCCTTGTTTTTCTGGTTCTTGCAAGTTTTCCACCTTTGACAGGGTCCAGTCTTACCACCATTCTATCACTCATTTTAGTGGAAAATATTTGCATTTTCTTTCTCTGGCAAGTTTCCACCTTATGCAGGTTTTGGCTTTGGCAGGCTTTGCTGTATGTATGCTTCACTGGTTTTATTCCTCCAGAGAGCTGAGCCTAAGACCTCTGTCTTCCCAAAGCCCTTCGGATCCTATTTCTAGACTAACCAGCTCAGACTTTGAGAAAGTACTGCTGGGAGGAGAAAGCTGTATCCTGGAGCAAAATAATCCCTGAAATAAGGTTTCCCAAATGGTGAGTGGAGGATCAAGTGGAGCTTAGAGGAAAGAAGAGCTAGGCAGAAAGGAGTGGGGATGGAGGGCAGAAATTGGGGTATGAAAAATGTTCCCCTGTGGGAAGTTGACTACGTTGGGTACTTCCCCTTGTGGTTGTTGTTGTTGGGTGCTGTCGAGCGAATTCCAACTCATAGCCTCAGGTTCATTTATTGTTGTTGTTGTGTGCTGTCCAGATGATTAAAGGCGCAGTGGGTAAGAGCTACAGCTGCTAAGCAATAGGTCAGCAGTTCAAATCCACCAGCTGCTCCTTGGAAACCCTATGGGGCAGTTCTACTCTGTCCTATAGGGTCACTATGAGTCAGAAATGAACCAATGGCAAAGGGTTTGTCTTTGTTTTTGATTTTTTTAGTCTTTACAGGAGTAGATTGCCAGGTCTTTTCTTCCATGGAGCAGCGGGTGAGTTAGAACCCTGGTGGTGCAATGGTTAAGCACTCAACTGCTAATCAAAAGGTCAGCTTAGGCCATAGGAAACAGCAGCGTATGGTTGCAGTAATTCCTTTTAATTTTCCCCAACCTTTCAGGAAAACCTGATTCACCCATATAGTTGTGTGAGGTGGGCTGTAAAGAGAAGCTTCACAGAGATACAAGAGGTGTGTAAGAAATTAGGGCTGCTGCCCAGCTCAGAATTTTCCTAGTGATCATGGTGGTGCCCTCCCTTCTCTAAGGAACTGCTTCTCCCTACCCCCTGCTCACTCTAACACGTGGTCCAAGTGTGAGCTGTATGAAGTCACCTCCAAGGACACACTAGTCCAAGGGATGTAACTGGCCCCAAGCTAGGATCATCCAGCAGACTACAGGATGCAAGCCAGGCCAATCAGAATCCTTAGCCTGTGTGCTTCAGCTGAAGCTGGAAAAAGCATTTCCTCACAGGTGGAAAAGTTGGGAAGATGCGTGCCCACTGCTGCCAGCAGCCAGAATTCTAATCCCAAGTAGAAAAACAATTTAAGAAAATGATGATATAGAAAAAGAAAGAGATGAAAGGCAAAGAGCCTTGGTTCTGGGCATCCTTATCGTTTCTGCATTTTGCTTATAAGTCAATGTTGTTGTTGTTAGGTGCTATCAAGTGGGTTCTGACTCATAGCAACCCTGTGTACAACAAAATGAAACACTGCCTGGTCCTGCGCCATCCTCATAATTGTTGTTATGCTTGAGCCCATTGTTGCAGCCACTGTGTCAATCCATTTTCTTGAGGGTCTTCCTCTTTTTCACTGACCCTCTACTTTACCAAACTTGATGTCTTTCTCCAGGGACTGGTCCCTACTGATAACACAGCCAAAGTACGTGAGATGAAGTCTCGCCATCCTTGCTTCTCCTTTTTTTTTAATTGACTTTAGATGAATGTTTACAGAAAAAACTCACATCTCAAACAAACAATTAGTACACATATTGTTTTATGACATTGGTTACCAACCCCACGACATGTCAACACTCTCCCCTTCTCGATGTTGAGGTCCCTATTACCAGCTATCCTGTCCCCTCCTGCCTTACGGTCTTTGCCCCTGGGCTGGTGTGCCCCTTTAGTCTCATTTTGTTTTATGAGCCTGTCTAATCTTTGGCTGAAGGGTGAACCTCAGGAGTGACTTCAGTACTAAGTTGAAAGCGTGGCCAGGAGCCATACTCTCAGGATTTCGCCAGTCTCTGTCTGAACAGTAAGTCTCGTTTGTTTGTTTTTTTTTAATTGTGCTTTAGGTGAAAGTTTACAGCTCAAGTTAATTTCTCATACAAAAATTTATATACGTATTGTTATGTGACACTAGTTGCAATCCCTATAACATGACAGCACACTCCCCCTTTCCACCCCGGGTTTCCAGTGTCCGTCCAACCAGCTCCTGTTCCTTTCTGCCTTCTCATCCTGCCTCCAGACAGGAGCCGCCCATTTGGTCTCAGGTATCTGCTTGAACTAAGAAGCACACTCTTCACGAGTATTATTTTATGTTTTATAGTCCAGTCTAACCTTTGTCTGAAGAGTGGGCTTCAGGATGTTTTTAGTTCTGGGCTAAGAGAGCATCCAGGGTCCATTGCTTCGAGGGTTCCTCCAGTATTAGTCAGACTATCAAGTCTGGTCTTTTCACATGAATTTGATTTCTGCACCACACTTTTCTCCTGCTCCATCAGGGACTCTCTGTTGTGTTCCCTGTCAGGGTGGTCATTGGTGGTAGCCAGGCACCATCTAGTTCTTCTGGTCTCAGGCTGATGGAATCTCTGGTTTATGTGGTCCTTTTGTCTCTTGGGCTAATATTTTCCTTTTGTCTTTGGTGTTCTTCATTCTCCTTTGCTCCAGGTAGGTTGGGATCAATTGATGAATCTTAGATGGCCGCTCGCAAGTTTTTAAGACCCCAGACCCCACTCACCAAAGTGGGACACAATACATTTTCTTAATGAAATTTCTTATGCCAGTTGACCTAGATGTCCCGCGAAACCATAGTCCCCAGACCCCTGCCCCTGCTACTCTGCCCTCGAAGTGTTTGCTTCTGTTCAGAAACTTCTTAGCTTCAGGTTTAGTCCAGTTGTGCTGACTTCCCCTGTAGTGTGTGTTGTCCTTCCCTTCACCTAAGGTAATTCTTGTCTACTATCTAGTTAGTGAATTCTCCTCTCCCTCCCTCCCCACCCTCGTAACCATCAAAGAATGTTTTCTTCTGCGTTTAAACCTTTTCTTGAGTTCTTATAATGGTGGTCTCATACAATATTTGTCCTTTTGCGACTGACTAATTTCACTAAGTATAATGCCTTCCAGACTCCCCCATGTTGGGAGATGTTTCGAGGAGTCATCATTGTTCCTCATCATTGTATAGTATTCCATTGTGTGTAAGCACCATAATTTGTTTATCCATTCTTCTGTTGATGGGCACCTAGATTATTTCCATCTTTTTGCTATTGTGAACAGTGCCTCAATTAACATGGGTGTGCAAGTATCTATTCATAGTGATGGCTCTTATTTCTCTAGGATATAGTCCAAGGAGTGGAATTGCTGAATTGTATGGTACTTCTATTTCTAACTTTTTAAGGAGGCACCAAATCAATTTCCAAAGTGATTGTACCATTTTACATCCCCACCAGCAGTGTATAAGTGTTCCAGTCTCTCTACAACCTCTTCATCATTTATTATTTTGTGTTTTTTGGATTAGTGCTAGCCTTGTTGAGGTGAGATGGTATCTCATTGTAGTTTTGATTTGCATTTTCTTATGGCTAATGATTGCGAACATGTCCTCATGTATCTGTTAACCACCTGAATGTCTTCTTTGGTGAATTGCCAGTACATATTCTTTGCCCATTTTTTAATTGAGTTATTTGCCTTTTTTTGTTGAGGTTTTACAGTATCTTGTAGATTTAAGTGATTGGACCCTGATTGGATAACGCTATCCTTGCTTCTGAGGAGCATTCTGGGTGTGCTTCTTCCAAGACGGATTTGTTCGTTCTTCTGGCAGTCCATGGTATATTCAATATTCTTCACTAACACCATAATTCAAAGGCATCAATTCTTCTTTGGTCTTCCTTATTTGTTGTCCATCTTTCACGTACATATGAGGCATGCACCTTAGTCCTCAAAGTGACATCTTTGCTTTTCAATACTTTAAAGATGTCTTTTGCAGCAGATTTGCCCAGTGCAGTACGTCATTTGATTTCTTGACTGCTGCTTCCATGGGCATTGATTGTGGATCCAAGTCAAATGAAATCCTTGACAATTTCAATATTTTCTCCATCTATCATGATGCTGCATGGTACAGTTGTGAGGATTTTTGTTTTCTTTATATTGAGATGCAATCCATACTGAAGGCTGCAGTCTTTGATCTTCATCAGTAAGTGCTTCAAGTCCTCTTCACTTACAGCAAGCAAAGTTGTGTCATCCACATATTACAAGTTAAGCTGGTTTGTGTTGGATAATTATAACTTGAAAACAAAGACCCTGTTCAACCAGCACTCATTACACCCTCACACACACATGCACATGTACATATATGTACACATGAATACATGCGCACACATACACACATACATGCACATACATTTATGCATACATATACATACATGTGTACACACATGTATGTGCACACACTAAGAACAAGGGCCCTGCAGTCCATGAGTTCCAGACTGAGACCACCTGGAAAGTAAGTGGAGCCCAGAGTAGAAAAGGTGGGAACATAGCTCTGAGAAGAGGGGGTCAAATGAACAACGTGGGGGCAGACAGGAGACATCCATCTTTCTTTCCCAAAGATTATGGAGGGAAGTGACTTTTAAAAGGTGGAAATTTGACAGTTTGGATTTGAAAGTTCCAGAGTCAGGGCTAGAACTGAAGTTTTACAATATCTAGACTAGAACTCACATTCTATCACACCAAGTGAACTTCCCAAGTTCAAAGGAATTTTGCACAGTAGTAAGAATTAGTACTAATTTCTCAATAAAGACGACAACAATCATTAAAATGTACCTATGTTAATTTTACACTGAAGTCATGAGAGCAGATTTGGCCAGTTTAAAACATGCAACTATAATCTGAATAAATTTTGACTTTCCAGAGAAGTTCCTAGTGAGACTTATTTTTCAGATATTAAATCTAAAGATACTGAGCAGAAGGTAGAGTAGTAGTTACCTCAGACTGGAGGTGTGAGTGTGGGGGAAAACTGGAGCATGATAGTTAAAGAGTATGGAGTTCCTTTTGGAGGTAATGAAAATGTTTTAAAATTGATGGTGGTTATGGTTATACAACTCAGTGACTATACTAAATACCATTGAATTTTACACTGCAAATGGATGAATTGTATGTGAATTAAGAGATTGACTGCTAACCAAAAGGTTAGCAGTTTGAATCCACCAGTCGCTTGTTGGAATCCCTATGGGGCAACTCTACTCTGTCCTATAGGGGTGCTATGAGTCGGAATTGACTCAATGACAATGGTTCTTTTTTTTTTTAAGCTGTTAAAAAAAGAAAAAAACTAAATCGTGGTAATGGTTGAACTCCATAAATTTACTAATAATCATGGAATTGTACACTTACAATGAATGAATTTTATGGTATGTAAATTGTACCTAAATAGAGTTCTTTGGAGTCCCTGGGTGGTTCAAATGGTTAACATACTCAGCAGCTAACTGAAACATTGGAGGTTTGAGTCCATCCAGAGATGCCTCAGAAGAAAGGCCTGGTGACATATTCTGAAAAATCAGCCACTGAAAACCTATGAAGCACAGTTCTATTCTGAGATACGTAGGGTTACCATGAATCAGAATCCCCCTGACAGCAACTGGTTGGTTGGTTGGTTGGTTGGTTGGTTGGCTGGCTGGAAAACTCTTTATAAAAAGAAAAACAAAACAAAAAACACACACAAGGTACTGAGAAGTGATTTTCTTACTGAAAGTGTTCCAGAAATTTAGAGGTTTGATTATATTCCAGAAGAAGGGTAACTAAGGGAGGACAAAATCATAGCTACTGCAACCACAAGTGCCATTCTCTCTGGTTTCCAGTCAGGATGTCCAGGATTCCATCTCACTGTCAGGGAATGCCCCACACTATGTGCCCCTATTCTTCATCTGAAAAGGAAAGAATGGATCATCCCTGAGGGCCCACATGTGATAATCTTTGAAGATCTTTATAAAACCTTAAGACTCATCCTAGCAGGTTTCAATGGCTTCTTAATAATATTTTTTGACTTAGAGAATAGTTCAAATGATTGGGTTTTGGGTTTTTTGTTGTTGTTGTTGTTGTTTTTCTTTTTCTTTAAGTATGACACATCCATTTTCAGAGAAAGGAGAAAACCTATAAAATTGAAATCATGGCCTCCTGGTTCAGAGAGCTCCTGGTCACTGGCCTATGAAGAAACTGTCTGTGATGGTTAAGGTTGTGTATCAACTTGGCTGGGCCATGATTCTCAGTGGTTTGACAGTTATACATAGTTTGGCAGTTAGGTAATGAAGTAATCACTTCCATGATGAGATTTGATATCCTGTAATCACCTCCATGATGAGATCTGCTATGAACAGCCAATCAGCTGAAAGGGAGTTTCCTTGGGCTTATGACCTGCATCCAATATATTTGGACTTTCTGGCAAAGCTCACTGGCTTTTGCTCTGCTCTGGACCCTGCATTCGGCTCATAATTATCTGAACTCCGGTTCTTGGGACTTGAGCCATCAGCCTGCCATCTTACTTGCTGATCTTGGATTTGTTATCCTCCACAGCCTGTGAGCCAGCAGCCTGCCTTCTGACCTGCCATTATTGGATTCATCAGCCCCTCTAGCTACATAAGTCAAGAGAAGCCTCCGGCTGGCCCACAGACTTGGAACTTTCCAGGTTCTTAAACCACATGAGCTGCTTCCTTGAAATAAATCTGTCTACAAATATACACGTAGCCTCACTGATTTTGCTTCTCTAGAGACCCCAGTCTAAGACATTTGGTACCAAGATTCATTGTAAAGAAACAAAATTGTGAGGATGAGTTTTCTAAATTGGTTCTCAATTCTGGTTAGTTTTAAAGATGTTGATGACTCTGCTTCCAGCAGTAAAGAGGGCACGGCTAATCCATAATGTGAGGTGGCAATAGAAATACACAAAACATCACCACCAATAGATCAAATATTGGTGAGAGGCAAGGCTCTGAGTGACCACGTGTTTGATACTTTTCTACAATTTTATCAGAATGACAAGTATAAGGAAGCTGGTTGGTTGGTCCTACTTTCACTAGACAAAGTAGTGAAAGAGAGAGATGAACTCAGGGCTTCAGAGTCAGAGCTCAAGTACCACATAAACAACACCAAATTTGCCACTTGTGCCCTGAAAGTCATATCTTGTAGTAACAGCTGATATTTTCTAAAACCAAACTCAGAGTCTTATCATAAGGGTGCTGATTTACAATGCCAATTGAATTCCCAACCTTCAGGTGTCTGAAGTTAAAGTGACAGCATTGATTGGGAAGAAACGGGATCCTGAAACTTGGGGTGGGAACATAAGGGCAGATAATCAGGAAGGTGGGGACACTGAGCTCCAAAATTCCACTGAATTGTTCCTGCCAACAAAACTATTAGCTCCCTACACCACCATCTGATCATATTAACCCAGATGTGTCTGAAGAGCCTTTGTCTGAGATATTGCCTGAGGCAGCATCTGAGTCATCACCTGGCGAGACGTATGAGTCATTTTCTGGAGTATCACCTGAGGCAGATGCCTTATAAGACATTGCTGAATGTTCTCAAAACATATCCCTACCACCCATTTTTTCTTCTGGACCTATAACTAGACTTAAGTCCCAAAGAGCCCAAAAAGAAGTACAAAGTGTGACTCAGGAAGAGGTACACTAACTCCAAAAGAACTGCTTGATTTTTCTATATGTACAAACCAAAACCTGGGGAATATGTGTGGGAATGGCTATTAAGAGTGTGGGACAATGGTGCAAAGAACATAAAGTTGGATCAATCTGAGTTTATTGATTTGGGCCCACTAAGCACAGATTCTTCATTCAATGTTTCAGCTTCAGAGGTTAGGAAAAGATCTAATAGTTTATTTAGTTGGGTTGCTGAAACATGGATTACACAGTGGCCTACACTAAATCAAGTTGAAGTACCAGAACTGCCTTGGTATACTGTTAAAGATGGTATCCAGGGGCTTAGGAAAATTGGCATGTTAGAGTGAATTTACCAGGTTAGACCCACAGACCCACACATGTAGTGCCCAGAGAACACACCTTTTACCACAACAGTGAGGAGAAATTAGTGAAGGGAGCTCCAGCAGCCTTGAAGTCTGCTGCAATTGTTATTTTATGCAAGTCAGATTTGACACGGGAGCTGCCCTAACTGAATTAAGACACCTAACTACAATGGGGATGATTGGAGCCCGTCGAGGTAGAGGCCAAGTGGCAGAACTCAATTGACAAAGACAAGGTGGGCATGGTTACAGTAATGGACAGCAGAGTCAAAGCAGTTATCAGAATAGTCTGACTCATATGGATTTATGGCTCTAGCTACTAGTAATGGAGTGAAATAGATGGGAAATCTACTATTTACTAGATCTGTACAAGCAGAAGAATTCTGGGTCAAGTGAACAGTAGTCTAACTCTAATCACCAGAAGAGAGTCATGACCCTCGATCAATTTCCAGACTTGAGCAAGGTTATGAACCCACAACCCCTTGAATGAAAAGGAGGCTGAGACCCCTTGAAGGAAGGAACCCACTACACTGCCAAAAATTTCTACCATTAATCTTTTTCCTAGCCTTTCCCAAAGAGACCTAAGGCCTTTTACTAGAGTGACTGTTCACTGGGGAAAAGAAAATAATCTGACTTTTCAAGGATTACTGGATACTGTCTCTGAACTGATACTAATTCCAGGAGACCCAAAACTTCACTGTGGCCCAGCAGTCAGAGTGGAAGGTGTATGGAGGTCAGGTTATTAATGGAGTCTTAGCTCATGTCCATCTCAGAGTGGATCTAATAGGTCTACAAACCCATCCTGTAGTGATTTCCCCAGTTCCGGAATGCATAACTGGAATAGATATACTCAGCAACTGGCAGAACCCACACATTGGATCCCTGACATGTGGAGTAAGGGCTATTATGGTAGGAAAAGCCAAGTGGAAGTCATTAGAACTACCCCTACCTAGGAAAATAGTAAACCAAAAACAATACTGCATTCCTGGAGGGATTGCAGAGATTACTGTCACTATCAAGGACGTGAAGGATACAAGGGTGGTGAGTCCCTCCACATCACTGTTCAGTTCACCTATTTGGCATGTGCAAAAAACAAAAGATCTTGGAGAATGACAGTGGATTATCAAAACCTTAACCAGGTAGTGACTCCAATTGCAGCTGCTGTTCCAGATGTGGTTTCATTGCTTGAGCAAATTAATACATTTCCTGTGTACCTGGTATGCAGCTATTGATTTAGTTAATGCCTTTTTCACTATACCTGTTTCGAAGGATCACCAGAAGCAGTTTGCCTTCAGTCAGCAAGGCCAGTAATACACCTTCATTGTCCTACCTCAGGGGTATATCATCTCTCCAGCTGTGTGTCATAATTTAATCTGCAAGGAATTTATTGCCTTTCCTTTCCACAACACATCACACTGGTTCATTACATTGATGACATTATACTGATTGGACCTAGTAAGGAAGAAGTGTCAATGACTCTAGACTTACCACTAAAATATTTGTGTGCTAGATGGTGGAAAGTTAATCTGACAGAAATTCAGGCACCTTCCACCTCAGTGAAATTTTTAGGGGTCCAGTTGCGTGGGGAATGTTGTGATATTCCTTCTAAAGTAAAGGATAAGTTATTGCATCTGGCCCCTTATACAACTAAAAAGGAGGCACAATGCCTCGTGGGGCTTTTTGGATTTTGGAGCCAACATATTCCTCATTTAGGTGTGTTACTCTGGCTTATTTATCAAGTGACTTGAAAAGCTGCTAGTTTTGAGTGGGGCCCAGAACAAGAGAAGGCTCTGCAGCAGGTTCAGACTGCTGTGCAAGCCCCTCTGCCAACTGGGCCATATGATCCAGCCGATCCAATGATGCTTGAAGTGTTAGTGGCAGAAGCTGTTTGGAGTCTTTAGTAGGCCCCTATTGGTGAATTACAGAGCAGACCCTTAGGATTTTGGAGCAAAGCCCTGGCATCCTCTGTAGATAACTACTCCCCTTTTGAGAAATACCTTTTGGCTTGTTACTGGACCTTAGTAAAGACTGAACGCTTAACCATGGGACAACAAGTCACCATGGGGCCTGAGCTGCCCATCATGAACTGGGTTTGTCTGACCCACAGAGTCATAAAGTTGGACGTGCACAGCAGCACTCCATCATTAAATGCAAGTGGTATATATGAGAACGGGCCTGAGCAGGACCTGAAGGCACAAGTAAGTTGCATGAGGAAGTGGTCCAAATGCCCATGGTCTCCACTACTGTCACATTACTTTCCACCTCCAAGTCTGCACCTGTGGCCTCATGGGGAGTTTCTTATGATCAGTTGACTGAGGAAGAGAAAACTCATGCTTGGTTTACAGATGGTTCTGTGCCATTTGCAGGTACCACTCAAAAGTGGAGAGCAGCAGCACTACAGCCCCTTTCTGGGAACTCCCTGAAGGATAGTGGTGAAGGGAAATCCTCCCAATGGGCAGAACTTCAAGCAGTGCACCTGGTTGTTCACTTTGCTTGGAAGGAGAAATGGCCAGATGTGCAACTATATACTGATTCATGGGCTATGGCCAATGGTTTGGCTGGATGGTCAAGGACTTGAAAGGAACATGATTGGAAAATTGGAGACAAGGAAGTCTGAGGAAGAGTCATGCTGATAGACCTCTCTGAAGGGACCAAAGAAGTGAAGATATTTGTGTCTCATATGAATGCTCACCAAATGGTGACCTCAGCAGAGGAGGATTTTATCAAGTGGGTATGATGACTCATTCTGTGGAAACCAGTCATCCTTTTTCCCTAACCACTGTGGTCATTGCCCAATGGGCTCATGAACAAAGTGGCCTTGGTGGCGAGGATAGAGGTTACACTTGGGCTCAACCACATGGACTTCCACTCACCAAGGCTGACTTGGCTGCAACCAGTGCTCAGTGCCCTATCAGCCAGCAGCAGAGACCGACACTGAGTCCCCGATACAGCGTCGTTCCCTGAGGCGATCAGCCAGCAACTTGGTGGCAGGTTGATTACATTGGACCAATTCCATCATGGAAAGGGCAGCATTTTGTTCTTACTGCAATAGACACTTACTCTTGATATGCATTTGCTTTCCCTGCACCTAACGCTTCAGCCAAAACTACCTTCTATGGACTTACAGAATGTCTTATCCACTGTCATGGTATCCACACAGCATCACCTCGGATCAAGGGATTCATGTTACTGCAAATGAAGTGCAGCAGTGGGCCTATGCTCATGGAATTCACTGGTCTTACTGTGTTCACCGACAACCTGAAGCAGCTGGCTTGATAGAACGATTGAATGGCTTTCTAAAGACACAATTAGGGTGCCAGCTATGTGGCAATACCTTGCAACGTTGGGGCAATCTTCTCCAGGAGGCTGTATATGCTCTAAATCAGCACCCAATATATGGTGCTGTTTCTCCCATAGCCAGGATTTATGGGCCTAGGAATCAATGGGTGGAAATGGGAATGACATAACTCACTATTACCTCTAGTGACCGACTAACAAAATGTTTGCCGCCTGTCCCCACATTCCTACACTCTTAGTTCCAAAGGGAGGAATATTCCCTCTGGGAAATACATCATTGATTCCATTGAACTGGAAATTAAAAATGCCTCCTGGCCACTTTGGGCTCCTTATGCCTCTGGATCAACAGGCTAAGAAGTGAGTTACCATATTAGCTGGTGTGATTTATCCTGACTATCAAGAGGAAATTGGGTTGATATTACATAATAGAGGTAAAAGAAGAATATGTCTGGAATGCAGGAGATGCCTGAGGGCATCTCTTAGTACTACCTTGCTCTGTGATTAAAGTCAGTGGAAAATTACAGCAACCCAATTCTGACATGACTACTAATGGCCTAGACCCTTCAGGAATGAAGTTTTGGGTCACCCCACCAAGCAAAGAACCACAACCAGCTGAGGTGCTTGCTGAGGGCAAAGGGAATATAGAATGGGTGGTGGAAGAAGGTAGTTCCAAATACCAGCTAAGACCATGTGACCAGTTGCAGGAATGAGGACTGTAATTTTTATGAGTAATTCTTTCTTGTATGTGTGCATCAAATATTTTTGTTTTCTTCATTTATAGAATATAAGATGTAAACAGGGCTAGTGAGTTTTCGGTTGTATGTGTGTTTGTTGTATCATGTTATGCACAAGTATGACTTTATAATTGTCTTTATTCAGAGATTACATATGATTTAAGGAGATGTGTACACGTGCCAAGCTGACAAGGGTTGGACTGTAATGGTCAAGGTTGTGTGTCAACTTGGCTGGGCCGTGATCTCAGTGGTTTGGCAATTATGATGTAGTTTGGCAATTATGTAATGTAGTCACCTCCATGATGAGATCTGACATAATGTAATCACCTCTATGATGAGATCTGCTATGAGCAACCAATCAGTTGCAAGAAAGTTTCCTTGGGGATGTGGACTGTATCCAATATGTATGGACTTTCTGGCAAATTTTGCTGGTTTTTACTCTGCTCTGGATCCTGCGATCAGCTTATCATCATCTGACCTCCAGCTCTTGGGACTTGAGCCAGCAACCTGCTGTCTGACCAGCCAATCTTGGGTTCGTCAGTCCCAGCAGCTACATGAGTCAGGAGTAGCCTGCGGCCTGGTGCCTGACCCATGGATTTGGGACTTTCCAGTCTCTACAACCAAGTGAGCCATTTCCTTGATATAAATATATATATATTTATATACGCACACTCTTCACTAGTTTTGCTTCTGTAGAGAACCCAGCCTAAAACACCGTCAAAATGCTTCCTTACGTTTTTTATCCTGTTGTGGAGAAAGGGAAGGATGATTTTTTTTAAATATTAAGTACAAAAAGTAGAATAAATCGCTTTAGCCAAAATCTTCTTCTAACATATGAAATAATTAATATGGAATTTATATTCTGCTCTTGCAAGCTATACTTCTGAATCACCTTCCTGACCCTGTGTCCTCGTTTTGAAGAGCAAAAATTATTTCTGAAAATTGGTTGTAAACACAAGCAATGAAGGCACAATCAACCATGAAAGCAATTAATTAAGAACAGTCCCACTTACTTCCATGTTTTCTACAGTAAAACACTTTCAGAAGATCACTCACATTGTAGATTCAGATGCTCCATTTGTTAAATGTTAGTGTTTTTGTTTGTTTGTTTTTTTAATCACAACTGCATACAGTTACCCTAAGAAGCTGGCATTAGTGTAAGGTCCCAACCCCAACTATGAGAGCTAGTTTTCTAAGAGCCCCAGAGTATGGTTTAATTTTGAGAAACTCTAAGGCAAAAATGGGGGCATTGATGGTTCAGTTGGTGAATTGATGTCTTCCATGCAGGATGCCTGGGTTCAATTCTCAGGCAATACACCTCATGCACAGCCACTACCATGTGTTAGTGGAGGCTTTGGTATTGCTATGATGCTGAACAGATTTCAGTGGAGCTTCCAGACTATGACAGACTAGGAAGAAAGGCCTGGAGATCTACTTCCCCATTACGCGTGGGGTTGTCATGAGTCATGGGGCTGACTTAACGGCAGCTAACAATAACAAGGCAAAAATAAGGTGGGAAGAGAGAAACTGAAGGTAAATATATGAATGCCATTATAAAAATGTTTTATATTCACAAAAATTAAACATAAGGATGACACATGGAGTAAATAAATGACTAATGATATTTTCTGCATATTAAATCTACAGTAATTTTTTACAGTTAACTTCTATTTTCCATCCTCTAATAGCTAGGACCCTTTCACAAGCCCCCTTCTTCTGGTCTCAGCTAGATGCTTGATGTTTCTCTTTTTTACCAATAATGACCATATAAACTTTTTTTTTCATTTTTTGTATCTAACAATATGACATGGAACTTTTTTGTTCTTGCTGTGACTCTAGAGACACAGCACAACTTGGATATTTGAGATGCTTTGTGCAGCCCTTATTTTTCCACAGCTTGAACAAGTAGGTACTTCTTACACCCTTCCCAAGACCCAGAGTTGTACAGCCTTGGTTGATCCAGCGTAACTTCAAGGCAAATGACAGCAAGATGTCAGCTCCTCCAACAAAGATCTAAGCTCCTTCCCTCCCACAGACCAAAAAAAAACCAAACTAAACTCATTGCCATCAGGAAGATTCCAACTCAAAGCAACCCTGTAAGGACCGAGTAGAACTACTTCATCGGGTTTCCAAGGTGGTAATCTTTATGGAAGCAGACTGCCACATCTTTTTACTACGGAGCAGCTGTTGGATTCAAACCACTGACCTTTCGGTTAGCAGCCCAGCGCTTTAACCACGGCACCACTAGGGCTCCTCTTAACCACAGACAAGAGGTTCTAATTAGATTTTCCTCATTTTCCTATCTTTCTCCCAGGTTTTACTGGAAAAACCTCTCATTCTGATCTACCATTCACTTTACTTTCTAATCTATTGTCAGCCATCTGATTTCATTCTTTTCTAATTCACAAACATGAGAAACGAAGTTCTTGCAGTTAAAAAAGACAAAAAGCAAAACAAAACAAAAAAACCAGTATACAGAAGTAAATCTCTGCATAGTGCAACAGGGGTAGGGAAGGAATTACTACTATCCCCTGAAACCATGTTTTAAAGGAGGTCAGATAAAGTTTTAAAGCAAAAAACAGCTATGGGTACCCACTAGCAACTCTACAGGCTAATCATTAGGTGATAATTCTGTTTTAAAGATCCCAAGAACTCATCAATAACAGTATAGAAATTGTGCCAGACTGTATTTTCCAAAGATGGCCACAACAATATCTCCCATCCATATCCTCTTCTTACAAAGTGACTTTGTCAGTCCTCCCATGGAGAGGTTCAGTCTATGTTTCCAATCCTTAAATTTTGGTAGATTCATAACCCTGGTGAAAGGAATGTTGTGTGCCTTCTGAGACTAGGTCGTAAGGGGTGATATGCTTCCCCTGGTTCTCTTGGGACCAGGCAATGCACCTCATACACAGCCATTACTTATGTGTCAGTGGAGGCTCGAGTGTTGCTATGATGCTGAATGGGTGTCAGTGGAGCTTCCAGACTATGATGGACTAGGAATAAAGACCTAGAGATCTACTTCTCCACTGTGCCTGGACGATCTGAGTCGCCATGTCAATAATCTATCTGCCCCGAGAGCATCATGCTGAAAGGAAGCCCAAACTAGCCCATGCGGAGAGACCACATGGAGAGCTTCTGAAACTACATGAAGAAAGAGAGAAGTCTGGCCAATCCCAGCTCCAGCTGTCAGTAACTGTATGAGAGACTGAAGCCAGAACCATCTAGCCAATCCCTTCCTAAATTCTTGACCCACAGAAACCAGGAAAGATAAGACACTAAGTTTTGGGGTGATTTGTTACATAACAACAAGTAACAAATTCTTTTAGAATATCATTCTCTTACATAGTCTTTCTTAAAATAGAGTATTGAATGAACTTAATGTTCGCTTAAATAATTTTTATAACATTGCTGAGATATGTATTGTAGTGATTAAGAGATCTGATTCTAGAGTCAGTCTGCTGGACTGGAATCCTAGCTACCACTTATTACCACGTGGCCTTGAGCAACTTACAAAATAGGGTGAAAATTGTGACTAGTTCCCATCCCCAACTCCATTCCACCAAACTGCTTCATGTGGGAATGAACCTCCCTCAACTCCATGGGTAGACCCTGGTGAGTCTAAGGAGCTTATCATGATCATCCCACCTCCATTGCCACAGGGATGACCTCAAGACTAAGCCTACCAGTGCATGACATTCTCCTGCCCAGAGACTGATTTGAAGTAATCCCATCACAGCAAAGCTTGTAGTCAGTTGTGAAAGTGACTGTTCTCCTTCCTTGAATATAAATAAGAGAATATGTGGTCCTAACAGATAAAGGCAGCTGTTGAGTGATCCTGAGAAGCCAACTAGAAAAAACAGCTGACATAAAGAAGGCAGTCAAGTCAAAATAATTGCAGAGAAACTGAGTCAGAGCCCTGACCTAACCAAGCTGAAGCTCGCTCTACCTCTGGACTTTTCAATGATGTGAGCAGACACAGCTCTAATATTATTTAAGACATTTTGAATTGAGTTTTCTGCTACTTAAACTTTACCTCTCTGTGCCTCAGTTTCCTCATATGTAATATGAGAAATATAATAGTATCTCCTTCATTGAGGTATTGCAGGGAGCAAATGCAGTAACACACGCAAAGCTTGTAGATCAATGCTTGGCACAAAGAAAAGAGGTTACTAAAGTAATATATGTGCAAATATGAAATGAGGACAAAAGAGACAGGTATGGCTCTGATGCATCTATAAAATACAAATTATAAATTAAATTCAAATTAGTACAGGTGCTGAATATATGTGGCAGTACTTCCAGATGATTCAAAATATACTGGTATTAATTTTTTTGTAATATCATAAAAATTAAAATTAAAAATAAAAAATTCTTGTACAGAACTCATGAACCTCCTAGAATACACACACTGCCCTCACAGAAACCCAAAATGCTGGTTCAATACATGCCCAGGACAGTTCTACCAAAGGGCTAACAACATAACATGACAATTAATTTGAGATCATTTCTAGGGAAATTAATCCAGGTGAGGTTTTGTGTTTGTTTTTGTTTTCCTATCCAGAAATCCTTCAAATAAAAATGTCGCCACTCAATACAGAAAAATTCTCAAAAAATAAACTTCAAAACATGGATCGAGAGAAAATTCAATTTCATACTATATTACCTAACAATGAAAAACCAGTAGACAAAGTCCTTAAATAGAGTTCAATATACTAATCAATTTACTACCATTTTCTTTAGTGAGGGACATTATTGCTGTTGTTAGTTGCCATCCAGTTGGCCACAGATGGCAATCTTATGCACCACGTAAAGAAACGTTACCCAGTCCTGCTCCGTCTTCATGATAGCTGGCATGTTTCAGTTCATTGTCACAGTGATTGCATACAATCTTTCAACATGGATTGGACAATATACTGTTGTGATCTATAGGGTTTTCATTGGTTAGTATTTGGAGGTAGATTACCAAGACTTTCCTCCTAGTCTGTCTCAGTCTGGAAGCTGCACTGAAACATTGTGCACCATGGGTGACTCTGTTGGTATTTGAAATGAGGATGGCATAGCTTTAGCGTCATAACAACACCCAAGCCACTACAGTACAACAAACTGATAGTGCTTCAAAAATAATACCACTCCTTAGGATTTTTTCATGCAGTTTCATAATAGCTACTAAATTCAGAGGACAACCTGACAAACCTAATACAGCTAAAACTAGCTTAAACACAGCTACATGCTTATGGGTCTAAAGCCAGGAGTTATTCTCACTGAGTAAATAATGTTGATTTTGTTTATTTCCTTGTCTGTGTGTTATATACTGAGGCTTAAACAGCTGGCAAATTTTTTAACTTGTTAAAATATTTTTTATTCTTATCTACAAAGCTGCATTCCACTGTGTTCTTTTCTTTCTCCCAAACTGCAGCTGTACTTGTTATGAAGATTCTCAGTTAAAGACAGTTGTGATAGAGATGAGGTTTACATTTTATGGGAGACCAACCACATCCATCACTGCTTTGTTAATGTAGTGATGCAGAAGGAGTCACTTTATCCAGGAGCATTTGACAGATAAGAGATGTTGACTGTGAGTACAGATGAGATACAGTTTTGACACATCCTGGCTTGAGCCCAAGCTGTGTCCACAGAGAGATTCAGACCTGCACTTTTTGAGGGGCTGGTTGAGCCTGCCCATTTGAAGCCTGTTCGCAGGGGTCAGAGACAGGCAAACATATGTCACCTAGCTTCTGAGGGGTGCCTGTGACGCTGCCCTGGAGAGAAGGAGAATGGTCAGAGGAATGCATCTTTCTGAGCTTGTTTTCATGCAGTGCTCTCTCCAGGAATGGACCCCATCAATGTGCACACGATGATGTCTCAATTATCTGCGTGTTTCCCGGGTGGAGGCCATGCCTGGCCCCATTATTTATTGCTGTGTAAAAAAAAAAAAAAACTACTCAAAACTTAATGGCTTACAACAACAATTCTTTCTCCCAATTTTGTGTGTCAGAAGCTTGGGCAAGACTCAGCTGGGTGATTCTCCTCGTGGTATTGCCTGGGGTCACCACAAGGTATTCAGCTGATAGTGATCTGGATCTGGAGGGTGCAAGAACTCTTCACTCAGATGCCTGGTGCCTTGTGGGGGTGTCTGGAAGGTGGAGCTAAGCTAGCTCCTCACTTTCTCCAGGTAGTCTTACAGCTTTCCCATGTGGTCTTTCCATAGACCAGACCAAACCAGTTGCTGTCAAGTCAATTCCAATTCATGCAACCCCCACATTTGTCAGGGTAGAACTGTGCTCCATATGGTTTTCAATGACTGATTTTTTGGAAGTAGATCACCAGACCTTTCTTTGGAGGCACCTCTGGGTGAACTCAAACCTTCAACCTTTCAAAGAATCTAGCCTTTCCGTTAAGAGTAGTTGAACTTCTTGTTCATCAAAAGACTTTACCAAAAAAGTGAAAATACAAACTACCAAATGGGAGAATATCTTCAAAAACCATACATCTGACAAGAATCTAATAACCAAAATATATATAAAATTTTGACAACTTAACAACAAAAAGACAAATAACCCAATCATAAAATGGGTAAAGGACTTGAATAAACATTTCATCAAAGGGGACATTCAAATGGCCACCAAACACATAAAAATATGCTTAGTGTCATTAGCCATCAGAGAGATGCAAATCAAAACCACAATGAGATACCATTTCATTCCCACTAGTATGGCTAAAATGAAAAAAACAAAAACAGAAAATAGCAAATATTGGCGAGGACGTGGGGAAATTGTAGCCCTTATCCATTGCTGGTGGGAATGCAAAATGGTACGGCTGTTGTGGAAAACAGGGTGATGATTCCTCAAAAAACTAAAAACAGAACTACCATATGACCCAGCAATTCCACTCCTAGGTATATACACAAAAGGCTTGAAAGCAGAGACTCAAACAGAAACTTGTACACCAATGTTCATTGTAGCACTATTCACAATAGTCAAAAGGTGGAAACAATCTAAATGCCCATCAGCAGATGAATGGATAAACAAAATGTGGTACATACATACAATGGAATACTACACAGCCAGTAGGAGAAATGAAAAGTCTTGATACATGCTACAGTATAGATGGAGCTGGAAGACATTATGCTGGATGAAATAAGCCAATCACAAAAGGACAAATATTGTATGACCTCACTTATATAAAAAGACAAGAAAAGGCAAATGTATAGAGAACAAAGCTTATTAGTGTTTACCAGGGGCCAGGGTGTGTATGGAAGGGGGGTTAATGGATGGAAAAATCTCATTGATGAAGGGTAGGATTGCACAGTCAATTATTATCACTGCTGTGAATAAGTTTTACACTTGTAAAAAGTTGAATTAGCAAAAATTGTGTGATATATATATTTACAATAGCAGTAATGACAAAAAAGAGTAGCTGCTGAGGCTGCTTATGTACAATCAAACACCCCATCGAATTTGGTTCCTTGGTTTGGAGGTTTATAGTCATGGTTTCATGGGACATCCTGGTTAATTGGCCTAATAATGTGTTTAGTACATCTATTCTACCTCCTAGTTTATTGCATAAAGCCTTGGGTCTTAAAAGCTTGCAAGTGGCCATCCAAGGCACAACAATTGGTCTCTATTCACCTGGAGCAACAAAGGAAGAAGGAAAGTCAAGAATGGGGGAAGATATGGAATGTGTGGCTAATTGCCTCCGTGAACAACTTCCTGTTTTGCCATGAGACCAGAAGAACTAAATAGTGCCCAGCTACCGTTACCAAACATTTTGATTAAAGATTTCATAGAAGAATCCTGATCAAAAGGGGGAAAATGTAGAACAGAATTTAAAATTCTCATGGACTCTAGACTTTCTGGAGCCATGGAAGGTGGATGAACCCCTGAAACTATTACTTGAGATAATCTTTAAACCTTAAACCAAAAATATCCCCTGAAGTTATCTTAAAACTGAACAATAGTTTAGCTTAACTAGTAAAAACAGTCTGCCTTGAGCATTATGCTCTTTTAAGAACTATCTATACGCTATCAAATTGACAATAGCAACTCGAAAGATTAGATAGGTACCTTAGGAGGCACTGAATTTATGTTAATGAGGCGGGAACAACTCAGAAAAGCAGGATGAGAATGGCTGCATAACTCCAAGAATGTTATCAATGTCACTGAATTATACATATAGAAACTGTTGAATTGGTGTACGTTTTGCTGTGTATATTCTCAACAACAACAACAAAATAAATAAAAATTGGAAGAAAAAGAAAAAGAGTAGTTGAACTTATTAACTGACCACTCAGAGTTCCAAGAGACCAAGGTGGATGCTGCCTCAGAATCCAGGTCTGGAACCAACAAAGTATGGCTTCATGGTGTCTAATCTACTCTGTTTCTGGAGCAGTCACCAGCCAGCCCAAATTCAAGGAGAGGAAAAACAGACTCTACATCTTGATCAGAGAACTGACAAAGAAATTGCGGGCACCTTTAGTCAACCACATGCCACCCTTGGCTGAACAAGCCCCAAGTGGGGACTCAGATGAAGACAAAGGTACAAGGGACTCCTCACTCAAGGTTCCCATTAACAGAATGCAAATTGTGCCTATTCCATGCTCCTGAGAGGTCTGGGGAGGTTGATCTTGGCTAGAAATTTCCTTTGAAGATCTGAAGCAGAACCCAGGTTTTAGAGGTCACATTCTTCTTCTATGTCCTTCCGTAGGACACTCTCTTAACAATCAGCCAAATTCTTGTCCTTGTGCTGCTTCCATCATTCTCCACTGCTCACCCGAGTTTTCATGGAGTTCAATAGATCAAGAATCTCTTACGGAATCTTTCACTCCCTTGGAAGTTTAATCAGTCAAACAGGTCTCTGGTGCCTTCTAAAAAGCATCATCAATATTCTAATAAGATGCAATGAGATCTCAACAGAAAGGCTGATTTTTATTGTTGTAAAAATATATATAACACAACATTTGCCAATTTAGCTTTTTTCATGTGTACAATTTAATGACATCAATTGCATTGTGCTGTGCAACCATCACCAATATCTGTTGAGAAAGGCAGATTTTTTTATCAATTTTTTAAAAAAGAAAGAACTCCATATTTTAAAAAGTATAAATACTTGGTCAGCTTCTGCAGAGAGCTTCCAAGAAAGAATGTTATGTCTTTCTGGACATAAAAGTTAAAAAGATAACATGCTTGTTCCGCACTCGGTCTTCCAAGGGAAATGCAAACAGGCAGACAGAGTCTTTTTTCAATGTGGATTGTAAATACTGGGCCCCACCAACATGCTAATTTAAAGATTATTTTATTACTGTGTCCTTTTAAAGGCTAAATTGGAAACATCTGTTTTCCAGAGAATTAACTGAAAAAGATCACAACTGAAGATGAGATGGCAAAGTCCATTTCAACCGCCTTGATCTGAAGGTGAGAGCAGGATCCTGGAGGTAGAAGTCATTTTCTTTTGTGTTCCCCATTATTTCATCATCGATAACTAAGAATATCTTATAACTTTGTGATGCTCCAAGACTCCTCTTTTTGAAGCATAAATTAATTTTTTAGATTGCTTTTTTTTATAATTTTCAAAAAGCAAATGTAACCAGAAAACATCAGGCCTCACTGACGTGTTCAAATTAATCAAGTTAATTAATTATTCACTCCCTCATCTAGATGCTCTGCATCCTCACCTGTTTGATTTTCATTGCTTCGAAGCACAGGAAGGGCCTGTCCTTTCCAGGGTCCCCTCCTCCAATAGTCTCAAAAATCCCCATGGGGGTTGTCCATGTAACCAGATTGCTGCCTCGGCTTTCTTTTTAGCAGTCCCAGAGGTGTTTATCTGTAGTCAAGGCTGCCATCTGCAGCCTCTTGACCCTCAGTTGAAGGGTCCACTGCCCTCACCACCCTTCTGCCCCACTGACTGTTATTCCTCTGCCAGCCTCAAGTTCACCACTGATCTTGGAACCTCTTGCCTCCTGATGCTCACAAGCCTTCCCTACCACCCACCTGAGGATCCCTGCCCTGACCCGTAGGAAATGCTTCCAGATCTCATGATTACCTCCTTCAATCAGAGCTGTTGAGCTCCTAAATTGGATATGGCTATTTTCTTTATATGAAGGTCCTCTCTTCCCAGCAAGCACAAGCACTTGGGTTGGGGTAAGGGCAGCTGGAGAGAAAACCACTAGGTTAAGAGCTTGTCAAGCACAGTCTCACCCTGTGTCTGGAACCACTGCATCTTGGTCAGCCAAACTGTGCTAGTCTGCCAACTCTCCCAGCCTTCGTCCTCACCTGCTGTTGGTTTCATTTTTCCACTAGTATGATGGTTAAGGTTGTGTGTCAAGTTGGCTGGGCCACAATACTCAGTAGTTAGTTATGATGTAGTTTCACAGTTATATAATGATGTGATCACCTCCATGATGAGATATGATATAATGTAATCTCCTCCATGATGATCTATTATGAGCACCCAATCAGTTGAAAGGGAGTGTCCTTGGTGGTATGGCATACATCCAATATATATGGACTTTCTGGCAAAGCTCACTGGCTTTTGCTGTGCTCTGGATATTGCATTTGGCTTGTCATTATCTGAACTTCGGGTCTTGGGGCTTGAGCCAGCAGCCTGCCATCTTACCTGCCGATCTTGGGTTTATCAGCCCTGCAGCTACATAAGTCAGAACCCTCCAGCCTGACATCTGACTCACGGGCTTGAGACTTTCCAGTCTCTACAACCAAGTGAGCCACTTCCTTAATACAAATCTGTGTGTGTGTGTGTGTATACATATGTGCATATGTATTTTATATATATATAAAACCCTAGTGGCGCAGTGGTTAAGAGCTCGGCTGCTAACCACAAGGTCAGCAGTTCAAATCCACCAGGTGCCCCCTGGAAATCCTATGGGGTAGTTCTACTCTGTCCCTTAGGGTGGCTATGAGTTGGAATCGAATCAATGGCAGTGAATTTGGGTTTTGGTTATATGTATATACAGTTCACAGGCTTTGCTTCTTTAGGGAACCCAGCCTAAGACACTTGGTACCCAGAGTGATTCTAGAGAAACAAGATTGTAAGGACGAGTTTTCTAAATTGGTTCTCAAGTCTGATTAGTCTTAAAAATATGGATGACTCTGCTTTCAGCAGTAAAGTGGACACTGCCAATCCATGCCATGAGGTGGAAATAAAAATACATAAAATATCACCACCAACAGATTAAGTATTGGTGAGAAGCAAGGCTCTGGGTGATCACATGTTTGATACTTTTCTGCAATTTTGTCAAAATGAGAAGTATAAGGAAATTGGTTGGTTGTTCCTACTTTCACTAGACAAAGTGGTGAAAGAAAGAGATGAACTCAGGGCTTCAGGGTCAAACCTCAAGCACCACATAAATGATCTCAAAGTTGCCACTTGTACCCTGAAAAATAGCCTTATTTCTTGTTGTAACAGAGCTGATATTGCTGAAAACCAAACTCAGAGTCTTATCGTAAAAGTGGCTGAATTACAATGGCAAATGAATTCCCAACCTTAAGTTGTGTCTTAAGTTAAACTGAGGGCATTGATTGGGAAGAAACGGTACCCTGAAACTTGGGATGATGACATACAGGCAGATAATCAAGAAGCTGGGGACACTGAGCCCCTAAATTCCATTAAATCACTCCTGCCACCAACAAAACCATTAGCCCATCCACACCCATATGATGAGATTAAAAAGGTGTGTCTGAAGAGCCTTTGTCTGAGGTATTGCCTGGGCGGCATCAGAGTCATCACCTGGAGGAGCATCTGAGTTATTGCCTGGGTCATCATTGCTGAATATTCTCAAAACACATCCCCAGCACATATTTTTGCTTTTAGGCCTATAACTAGACATAAGTATCAGCGAACCCTAAAAGGTGAAGAACAAAATGTGACCCAGGAGGAAGTACACTAACTCTGAAAGAACTGTTTTATTTTTCTATTAAGTGCAAACAGAAACTTGGGGAATATGTGTGGGAATGGCTATTAAGAGTGTGAGATAATGGTGCAAGGAACATAAACTTGGATCAGTCTGAGTTTATTGATATGGGCCACGAAGCTCAGACTCTTCATTCAATGTTTAAGCTTGAGAGGTTAGGGAAGGATCTATAGTTTGTTTTGTTGTGTCTTAGGCTGGATTTTCTAGAGAAGCAAAACCAGTAAAACATATAAATATGTATATAGAGAGAGTATTCTATCAAGGAATATTATATTCAAATAGTTGTAGAGGCTGGAAAGTCCCAGGTCAGTGTGGGTCAGGCTGATGGCTTCTCCTAATTCACATAGTTGCAGGGCCTGGTGAACTCAAGATCAGCAGGTCAGACAGCAGGGCTCTTGCTCACAGGCTGCAAAAGCTGATGAATCCCAAGATCAGCAGACAAAACAGCAGTAAAAGTGCTAGCTCAAGTCCCAAGAATCAGAGGCCAGATGAGCAGAAGTCAGCTGTAGGAGCCAGAATGAGCAAAAGCCTGAGTGCAGATCCCATCATGAAGTGATCACAGTATATCAAATCTCATCCTGGAAGTGATCACAACATCATACAACTGCCAAATCACGGAGAATCATGGTTGAGCCAAGCTGACACACAACCTTAACCATCACAGTCCACCCCTTGTCAACTTCGCACCTGGACACATCTCCTTAAACCATACATAATCTCTACATAAAGACAATTATAAAGTCATACTTACACCTAACATGATACAACAAACACACATAATACTGAAAATGCACAAACCCTGTTTACATCTTATATTTTTATAAGTGAAGAAAACAAAAATATTTGATGCACACAGAAAAGCAGAAATATAACAATTACAATCCTCATTTCTGCAACTGTTCACGTTGTCATAACTGGTATTTAGAACTACCTTCTTTACCACCCATTCCATATTCCCTTTGCCCTCAGCAAGCACCTCAGCTGATCATGGTTCTTTGCCTGGTGAGGTGACTCAAACCTTCATTCCTGAAGGGTCTGGGTCACTAGTAGTCATGTTGGAATTGGGTTGCCGTAGTTTTCCATTGACTTTAATTACAGGGTGTGGTAGTACTAAGAGATGACCTAAGGGATCTCCTGCATTCCAGACATACTCTTCTTTACCTCCATTATGTAATATCAATCCAATTTCCTCTTGGTAATCA
>NW_004444159.1:2226686-2233444 GCF_000243295.1 Trichechus manatus latirostris
CCAAGAACACCAAAAAGCACCTAGAAGAGAAACAGTCAGTTTAAACATCTGCCAAGTTTAGAGCTCACCAGTGCTAACTCCCTATGTCAGGACCAGTCAAGATGCCTGGAAAAGCCACAGATCCTGCCTAAGGGTTCATCCAGAGGCAGGTGAAGAACCAGTTCCACTGCTACAGGCCATGGGAGACAAAAATCAACCTGCTTTCTGCTTACCTCCAAAAATGATACCAGTGATTTTCCCAAGATATTAGAACTATAGATGATTTTCATTTTAATTTGCATACATATGTTCAGTAAACTTTTTAGCACTTACTATGTGCAAGGCACTGTTTATTTTATTTTATGCTTTTTTCCTGAAATTTTTGTAAGGTTAATTTTAGAGATGAAGGAATGGAAGTGAGACCTGTCTGTGCCTCTCCCCTTGGCAAGCCGGGTGTACAGCAGGACTCTGAGTGTCAGGAACGAGCCCTTGGCATTAGCCAGCTCTGCACAGGTCTCTGCCAGAAAACACAGCTGCATAAGGATGATGTGCTTCCAGGACCTGCTGGAAACATCCCTAAGTGCTAACACATGCTACACAAAATACAAAACTTGAGCTTTGCGGTGCTGTTGACCCAAGAATAAGAAGTTTAACACAGCAGTACCTAGCAATATAAAAAAGTGATGTTTGCATCTTAAGGTCCTTTTCCCTTCTGCTATGTCTTGTACAGAGCCCTGGTGGTGCAGTGGTCAAGCACTTGGCTACCAACAAAAAGGTTGGCACTTTGAACCCACCAGCTGCTCCATGGGAGAAAGATGTGGCAGTCTGCTTCCCTAAAAGGTTACAGCCTTGGAAACCCTATGGGGCTCCACAAGGCCAGCAGGAGTGACATCCTTAGTGTATGACTTTCATCTTCACAGTTACCAAGTGACAACTACATTTCTAGGCATCACATTTGTGGTCTAGTCAAGAAGGAAAGGGAAGGAGTAAAAAATCTGATGGAGTACTCTAGTCTAGTTTGCACCTTTAAACTGCTTTCTTGAAAGTCCAATCAGTGATATAAACTTACATCTCATGGACCAGGACTGAATCACAGGGGTACCTTTTACCTGCAAGGGAATCTGGGAAAGTGAATGTTTTTGCTTTCAAATCTCTTTATTTGAGGAAGGCAAGGGGGATTGTAAATGACATTGGGTTTGCCAATAGTAGCTATATTAAGCATGTCATTGCTCTGTTTGGGGCACTAGTTAATACACTTGCCATGTTTCTCCCCTCCCGCCCAGCCAATGCATCTTTATTTGAACATATAAATATTATGTTCATCATGTCTTAGAGTAAAACTCTCCGATACTTCTAAGGTAAAAGAGATTTATTAAAAGCATAAGAAACATTCTAATGGGGAGGCATTAGCCCACACAGAGTGAAGACTAATGAATCCAAGAAGCAGCTGCTTCACGGGGATAGTTACAGGGCAGAATCAGGAAACTTCCAGCAATATTCTGATTGGTTGACCCTCCCTGGACATCCCCAGGCCTGTCTGTTGGTCCCACCCAGCCAGAGGTCCAAATCCATATGTATATGAATGTGAAGAAATCAAAGTTACAGTCTCAGGAATGCAGAAGCAGGAGCCTGTAACAAAAATGGAGTCAGGTCTACTCCTAGAAGCCAACCTAAATATGCCAGGCACATTTGTTCTGAAGCTTTTATTCTTTCCCACCTTTTGATCAAGAATTTCCAAGAAATTCTTTAATCACATTATCAACCACCATTTAGGAAAGAATGCTTTCTTCTGCATGGACTTAGATTTATATTTCTGAGTAGGATAGCATTTTTAGAATATGTTGGAAGAAAGAGAACTTTATTTTGTTGCTGTTCTTTGGAGGTTCTTATAGATGGCTACTTACTATAGTAAGCCTTTAAGACCCCAGACACTACTTACAAATAGCCAGGCACCATCTAAAATCTTCACCATGCCATAGCTGAAGCCTCTTTCTGCAGCATTAACCTTGGAATGACATATACAGTGAGCTGCATGAAGGAATAACCTGACTTTAAAGGGGCTTGTTAAAGGAGTGAGCTCAAGTACATCTGAAATATAAATACTCTTAATGTACATAATTCTTTTCATAGGCTTTAAATTGGTATTTTGAGTAACAGCGTTGGTTATACATTTCATAGAACATTGTCTTGAAGAACAATTAAAGTAATTACTGATTTACCCTAGACATAACTTCCATTCTGATCTTTGCAGTCTATTTCCAGAAACAGACTGAATTCTTCAAGAGTGCAAAGCCCAGAGGAAAATGGTCTTGCTAGTTTATCTGGACCATTGTTTGACTTAAAAGTGGCTTTTAGGCATCAGTTATGTTTTCAAGGATCAAGGTCTTAAAGGACACCTAAGGCCAATGGCCTGTGTGGGTTAGCTTAACTTCCATGAAAGTCAGAAATTTGGACAATGAACTAGGAAATAGAACAGAAATGTTAATAACAATATTAGGTCAATTATCTGACATAACCCATGAAGCCATGACCCTGAGGTCTTTGAACCAAGGAAACAAGTTCTATGAGGCATTTATTTACATATAAATAGCATCAATAACTTCTTTTCATGTTCCTCGCAGCAACGGCATTCTGTAAAACCTCAGACTGCATATTAATATAAACACAGCCACATTCATCTATTAAGGCACAAACTGTTCCTTGGGAGACTAACGGGAAATCTAATGTCATTCTATTTTGTAAAACCATAGCTCCAGCTTCAGACACTTCTCTGCTTATGATATTTACAACTTTGTTAAGTTTATCAACAGAAACTTCTAAATTGAGAGCACAATATCTAAACCCACTAAAAGTCTGATTATTTCCTTTCAGTAACTAATAACATTGTGCTGACTATAAAATATTTCATGGTAAGAATTTTTCAGAAAATAGAAAATTAAAACATCAGCAATATTCTCACATAAAACCCATAGTAATTCTTTAGTCTACTCAGTCCTATGTAGTTAATTTCTGTTCCACACAGTCCTGAATTAGCCATAGTCTGTGAACCTGTCAGCTTATTCAGTCTAGTGGTATCCACATTCAAAAGTCAGTCTTTTTCATAAGTCCAATACACTCCAAGTTTTGTCGAAATATTTTGGTCAAGCATTTTCAGCGAGTCAGCAAAGTAAAAGCTTATCTGCAAACAACAAAACTTAATATGGTTATGATTAACTTATAACAATTCTTCTTGGAAGTGACAGACCTGATGGAAATTAATTAGAAAAGTAATGCAAAGCCAAATAAAATAATTTTAAAAAATTTTTAGACAAAAATATCTCTAAACATAATAATTAACTTTATTTTCAAAGAGCTTCAGATATAACACACGGTCATCTTGAGGCATAATGCTATATAGTCATGATATACCAATAATATACCAAGATTCTTAAGTCTCTAAACATTGGAATAGTAATAACAATAAAAAAAAAGAACCCCATGGGTAAATGATGTGAATTCCCCTGTTAAAACCATCAACTTTAATGATGCCACATTCAGAAGAAATCAAGTTGCACCTAAATTAGGAATTAAAAAATAATGAAGTTATGAAAAATAGTATATGCTTGTTGTTTAATCTCAAGCAAAAACATAAAAGGAAACACAAACACAAAATTTTTTAACCCAAGAAAATCAGACACTTCTCTCAATTTATCAACATGTTTCATGTAACTCATAACACATTAAATAAATCTTTTTAGTATTTTTCATTTTATAAAGCAGAAACAAATCTTTTGTGGCTTTCCATGAAGTTTCAAAATTGTCAACAATTTATTATAGATCACCGAGAAACAATACTTAAGTGATTTTACTGAAGATCTTAAAGGTAAAAATCTTAGCATCCCCCTCCCCCTTTTTTTTTCCAAAGCCATTCGGCTTGGGTTTCAATTCAGGAATTTTTATTCTCATAAGAGGTCGAACCCTTGCCTTCAAAGCTGATTACACAAAGAATAAATTAACTCTTCGACCCAGTAATTAAAGAAAATTTTGTTGTTGTAATAGTGAGAAACCCAGTTCTTTGCTTTATATGTTATTTGATACTAAAAGTTCTTAAAAATCTCATAAATTAAGCCATCAAACTTTAGCCAGACAGATAAAAAGTTTGAACATATCAAATAAATTCCCCTTTAATAAACCTTTCAAACATTATCTTGTTGCATATTTCTTACAATACAATCCTTTAAGTGGCAAAAATGAACACATTTTTAAGTGGCAAAAATGACCCAAATATATGTATATATATATATATTTATAATTTCTCTGTGGCATAAAAAGCAGAAGTATATAAACTTAAATTATAATGAATATCTATTAACTCAATTTAATATCCTAAAGATCTTGGAAATTATTTTAAGGCTGTATAACATACAACATAATTACTGTTGAAATACAGTTCGTTTTCATTCAAAATTTTACCATTTCCCATATATTCCCAAATCTAACTTTAGCTCTTCGAGATTTTATCAATTGGTTTAGGAAATCACAAAGTATCAGCTCAACCCAACCAATTCATTGATGTGGATACAACCTTAAGTCTGTAGCTAGGGGTGGAAGTATTTCCCCAGGCCATTTCAGGTGTGTCTCATTGTGATTTCTATCTTTCCGCTTCTTAGAATTCCTCTACAATAGAGATAACTTGTTTACAGTTTTTTATGATGGGGATCCACTCGATTTCTTATAACTATAGTAAGGAAAGAATAGTATTTTCTTTTGTCTTAAAGGTCTCCACCTAGTTGGGAGGGGTCCTTCAAAAGCTTCCCTGGAGCTATATGACCTCAGAGGCTGAGGGTTAAAGAGGCCTGATCCTGCCTCACCCTCCCTATATTTTGGCTCCTGGTTGAAGATGAGAATTAGTCATCCCAATCATTTACATATATTCATTCAAGTGGGTCTAGGTATTTTGAAAGACAAAAGACAATCAAATTCTTTTCCTTTTATCATTCTCTTGGTAAGCAGTTTTACCTTCTCTTTATCACAACCTTTTACCTACTCAGTAAATACCAAAGCTTTTTAGCAATTTTGTAAATGAACACATCTGTTCTTGGCTAGACATTTTTTTTCCCTTTCCCAGGTTTGTCCTATGCCTCCCCTTTCTCCATTCTGAAACTACTAATTTTACCTTGAGACAGAATTACCCCTTTCCCTTTAAATAAAGCACAATTCATGTAATATCTAACTTAAGTTACATAGAAAGGTTTTACTTTTAAGACTGACATAGTAAAGAACGTGGAAACCTTGGTGGTGTAGTGGTTAAGAGCTACAGCTACTAACCAAAAGGTTGGCAGCTTGAATCCACCAGGCGCTCCTTGTTTTATGGGGCAGTTCTACTCTATCCTACAGGGTCGCCTCTGGAATCGACTCAACAGCAACAGGTTAAAGAACATAAAAATCTTTGTCAGAATGAATTCACTTAATTAATTTCTGGCAATTTTCAGACTATTAAATTTACACATGTGCTTCTTTATCATTAAGCCAGAGTAAGTTCCTTGAAGAAAGCTAATTTAATAATACCATCCAGAGATAGGAAATTATTATATTTTCATAAACTTGTCCTTGCATGCTTTATAGGATCTGCTAGAGAAGAAATTTAGAATAATTTGTTTTTTTAAGGCCTTATTATACTGATTAAAATAAATGATTACTAAAAGTTCAATTCATAAGACAGATCCAAAAAGCAGTCTTTCATGGAAGAGAAAAGAACTGAGATTTAAACAACCCCATGAAAAACACCAGCCATGGCCTTTCACCTAATACAAGACAGAAATCTAAACACAAATGCTGTAGACTAGAGGCAAGCTCTCAGAACAAAATGACACAAAAAAACATAAATTCACCAATCTGTGAGGTCAGCTCAAAAACAAGCTTATACAATACCACACAAGACAAACATATGGTGAAACTAGTTTCTTAAAGTATGTATAGAAATTTTTGCTAAGATCAATTCAATGGAAAAAATAGGTTTTAGATAAAAGTTAACTTGCCAGAGACTCAGATGGAGGACTCTCAGACCCTCTGACAAATCTAAGCACCAAACAAAAGTTCCCCAAAGAGGAAAGAGAAGACAACACCAATGGAAGCTCATTTTCTCGAAGTGGATTGGAAAAAAAAAAAAAAAGAGCTGATAGGAACTCATTTTCCCAAAGTGATCACTGAAATTCCAAACTACTTCTGATATATTCAGCTTATAGTATTTTAAAATATGAACCCCAAACCAGCATCTTGATGGGAGGAAAGGAGAATCCAGGTTCATTTATCAAAGACGTTAAGCTCTAAGATCGAAGCATTTGGTTTCCCTCTCTTAGAACTTAATTTTTTCCTCCGGCTAGAGACCTGGTCTCTTATTTTAGACCTTAAATATACTAGTTCCTCCAATAGGAAACTACTTTAAAGAGGCTACTGATTTTTTTTAAGTGTCTTTTAAAAGGTCTTGATATACTAACTTAAATGGGCAGAAATTAATTCTTGATTAGTAACCCCCATAATTTTAGAAGTTTTAGTACTCTGAGGTAGAAGTTTTTCTAAACATGTTGGGTTTAACTCAGACAGAGTGGCACCAGGATAAATTAAAAGTTTACAGTTATTGTTGTTAGGTGCCATCATGTCAGTTCTGACTCATAGCAACCCTATGTACAACACAATGAAACATTTCCTGGTCCTGCACCATCCTCACAATCATTGTTATGCTTGAGAGATTGTTGCAGCCACTGTGTCAATCCATCTCATTGAGGGATTTCCCCTTTTTT
>NW_004444159.1:2234916-2244395 GCF_000243295.1 Trichechus manatus latirostris
CTTGAGATGGTCTCTAAATTCAGGTGGAATATACTCAAAGTCATACGTTGGCTCTCATGGACTTGTTCTAATTTTCTATAGCTTCAACTTGAACTTGCATATGAGCAATTGATGGTCTGTTCCACAGTTGGCCCCTGGCCTTGTTCTGACTGATATTGAGCTTTTTCATCATCTCTTTCCAGAGATGTAGTCAATTTGAATCCTGTGTATTCCATCTGGTGATGTCTATGTGTATAGTCACTGATTATGTTGTTGAAAAAAGATATCTGCAGTGAAGTAGTCATTGGTCTTGCAAAATTCTATCATGCAATCTCCGGCATCATTTCTATCACCGAGGCCATATTTTCAGACTACTGATCCTTCGTCTTTATTTCCAACTTTCACATTCCAATCACCAGTAATTATCAATGTATTTTGATTGCATGTTCGATTAATTTCAGACTGCGGAAGTTGGTAAAAGTCTTCAATTTCTTCATCTTTGGCTCTAGTGGTTGGTGTGTAAAATTTGAATAATAATCATATTAACTTATCTTCCTTGTAGGTGTATTGATATTATCCTATTACTGATAGCATTGTACTTCAGGATAGATCTTGAAATGCCTGTCAGTTTGTTGTACTGTGGGGGCTTGCATGTTGCTGTGATGCTGGAAGCTATGCCACTGGTATTCAAATACCAACAGAGTAACCGATGGCAGACAGGTTTCAGCTGACCTTCCAGACTAAGACAGACTAGGAAAAGGACCTGGTGGTCTACTTCTGAAAAGAATTAGCCTGTGAAAACCTTATGAATAGCAGTGGAACATTGTCTAATATAGTGCTGGAAGATGAGCCCCTCAGATTGAAAGGCATTCAAAAGACGACGGGGGAAGATCTCCCTCCTCAAAGTAGAGTGGACCTTAGTGGATTGAGTCAAGTTTTGAGACCTTCATTTGCTGATGTCGCATGACTCAAAATGAGAAGAAACAGCTGCAAATATCCATTAACAATAGGAACATAGAATGTAGGAAGTATGAATCTAGGAAAATCGGAAATCATAAAAAATAAAATGGAACACATAAACATCAATATCCTAGGCACTAGTGAGCTGAAACGGATTGAGATTGGACATTTTGAATCAGACAGTCATATGGTCTACATATGAAATGAAAACTTGAAGAGGAATGGAGTTGTATTCATAGTCAAAAAGAAAGTTTTAACAGGGTTCCCCATTAATATGGATAACTGTTTCTTCTTCTGAATTTAAAGCCACCGTTGGAAAAGCCTCTAGTTGGTCCTCCGAGCTCCCTCATTCACTCTTAATGGAGGGACCATTAAAAGGTGACATTCCCATTTTATTTTTTTTTTTCAATTTTATGCAATCTTTCTTAAAGTGTCTGGGTTTTTTGCAGTAGAAACAAACTCCAGACTGAAGATTCTTTGGTTTAGTCCCTGTATAAGCACGAAATTTATTGTGGTTAAGAGGTTGCCACTATTGTAACTGCAAAGCTATTAATTTATCTTGTGACAAATTAGATAGCCCTGGATGATAAGTGACTGTTAAAATCTTAAATTCTTCAGTAAACTTGTAGGCGTCTCCACGTGGGTTGGGAAAATCTTTTAAGATTGTGCAAAGTTCAGCTTTGTATCAGGGAGTAAAGGTAATTTTAAAAGCCATGCCAGCAGGAGTGTAAGAATGGAAGGGTGTATAAAGGGACATAACTATAGGAGAAGCAGAAGAGAGAGAGGTATCAGATACAGGGCTAGAGAAAGAAGTGGGAGAAATGGCTGAAGAAGTCATAGAGCTCTAACATTGCAATTTTTTAATTTATTTGAAATATTTAGAAGCAGTGTCTTGTAAGGACACAAATTTACTGCCCTGATGCCTTTTAGAGACTTTTAAATACCAATTAAAATAGGCTTCCCACACTGGCTGTTTTACGTGGAAATTTTAGATTCCAATTCGCTGCACAGAAAAGTTAATTCACCTAGGTCAAATAAAGCCCCATGATGGCCATTGATCTTCTAAATTTTCCTTAGTAAGTGTATGCCAATGATCAATGTACAAAACTGTACTGGGAACTTAGATGTGGCATGCCCCTTCTTACTAAGTAATCTGCAAATGCAAACAGTCTGAAGGAGCACTAGTAGCCTGATGTGCCCTGGAAAAATAGAGTTTGGACTGTTTTTAAACCCAAGTTCTGATAATGTTCTGCCACAACATTTTGCCACTAGATGGCAGATAGTGAACAAAAAGTGAAAGCAAAAATAGAAGGCTAATAATAAATCCCAAAGAGCCATCTGTGCAACAAAGCAGAGGCTCGGGATTTGAGAGGGCTTACCATGAGCAGCTCCCAAGAATTCATTGAGATAGAAGAGCACAAATGTGCTCATGCTGGTGCCGGGCTCTGGGTCCTCAACTTCTTGGGATTTCCTAAAGATAAGACACCTATGAATCCTGCCAGCTACAGCAAGAAATGTCCTAAAGTAAAACTCTCAGACTCTGTTAAAGTAGAAACAAAGAGATGTATTGAAAGCATAAGAAACATTCAAACGGTGAGACATTCGCCCACACAGAGTGAAGACCAATGAATCCAAGGGATGGCTGCTTCACACGGATAGTTATAGGGCAGAATCAGGAAACTTCAAGCAAGATTCTGATTGATTGACCCTACCTGGACTTGCCCAGACTTGCCTGGGCTTGCCCGGACTTGCCTAGGCATAGCCACATTCTGGTAAAGGTTGTTTTTTCAGACCCTCCCTGGACTTGCCCAGACTTGTCTAAGCATAGCTTGGGCCTGCCTGGACTTGTCTAAGCACAATCACATTGTCTGTTGGTCCCATCCTCCCAGAGGCCCAAGTCCATATGCATATGAATGAGAAGTGGTCAAAGTTACATTCTCAGGAGTGCAGAAGCAGGAGCTTGTAACAAAAATGGAGTAGAGCTTTATCCTAAGCCAGCCATCCTAAATATGCCAGACATCTCTGTTCTGAAGCTCTTATTCAATCAGAATAAGCACTTTGGTACAGCTGACTGGTTAGAATATTACAATTAGGAACAGGTCTTTCATAATGGTGGATGTGAGGATGTGATAGGTGATAAATATCCCTATTTCCTCTGTCATCTCTATGACTAGGCTACAATTAACCCAGTTGAGGAGGACTGCTTGAGGAATAGAGCTGCGAGATGCGCTCCCCACCCACCCATCTCATTGGGCCTCTTCCCCCAACCACTGAGTTTTCCCTGCCTGCTGCTCTCTATACATACACTGGTAAAACTTGTAAATAATCATTGAGTCATAAACTAAGCTATTAATAATAGACCAGGTCAGAAGTGCCTGCAATCCTTAGTGTTTTGTTTTGTTTTGTTATAGAGGAAAAACATCATAAAGTTTAGTGAAGCAAAAAGTTAAGTTTAATTCGGCATATATTCAAAAGGGCAGAAATGGGAAACAGACAACCATGCTGCTGGAGACATGTCTGTCCAAGTCCAAGGAAATAGCACAGAACAGACAAAAGTGGGAAAACGGACAAGCATGCTGCTACAGTCATGTCTGTCCAAGCTCAAAGAATATTACAGAGTAGGCAAGAATGGGAAAATGGACAAGCATGCTGCCACAGCCATGCCTGCCCGAGTCCAAAGAACTGTTACAGAGCCATCAGTATATATTAACATTACCAATGGGCAAAACCATTGAAAGCTTAACCTTTTCAGATTGGCTAGAAACTGTGATCCTACATTTTGAATTGTCTTTCTTAACAATCATAGCTACAGGCTTCAGTAACAAGAGTCAGGAGGGTCTTCACTGGTCCAACAAATCTCTATTCACTAAATGCTAATAGAAAAAGATAAGAGTGGAAAGACTTTTGTGTTGTGTTTGATTGGCTTTATGTGAAAGTTTCCCTATAAGATATTTTCCAAGATTATCTTAGCTATTGTCTTTATACCTCAGGGCCCAGTTGATGTGTCCTGTGACTCCTTGTGAGCTCAGCTTCAGTTGGGTCACGTTCTCTATGCTCAAGGAGAGGAAATAATAACTCCAATATTATTTCCGAAATCAGTGTGTACATTTTAAAAATTATACACAAAATGCATAAAAATTTAACAATTCAAAGATCTATAGAATGAAGTCTCTGTACATCAGCACCCCCCATCACCTGCCTCCAATCACATGTCCCTTCAAGGATGCAACTACTGTTAACAGTTCATATGTATCTTCCAATTTCCCCACATGCATGCATTTACACACACGTGCACACACTTACAGTTTACATATTTCATAAATGAGATTACACTGCCCACCTCATTTGTTTCATTTTACAATATGTCTCGGTATTCCTTGTAAGAGTTTTCTGATTTATTTAACCAGTCATATACTGAAAGACTATTAAGCCGGATAGCAAGTGGTATAGAGCAGAGACTTGTGCCAGACTTCCTGGGTTCTTATCACAATTTTGCCTTCTGCTAGCTATGTGACCTTGAATAAATTGCTTCCCCATTTTCTGCATCAGGCCCTTCATCTGTGTAATGGGGATAATAAAAGTACTTATTAATAGGGTTGTCATGGAGGACTAAATAACTTCATTTATTCAAAGTGTTTACAAGAGTGCCGGCCCAGAGAGACCTTATGTGAGTGTTGTTGTTATAAGCTGCCATCGCAACTGGACCAATAAGCAACATCATGATAAACAGAGAAAAGATTGAAGTTGTCAAGGATTTCATTTTACTTGGCTCCACAATCAACACCCATGGAAACAGCAGTCAAAAAATCAAAAGACGCATTGCATTGGGCAAATCTGCACAAAAGACCTCTTTAAAGTGTAAAAAAGCAAAGATGTCTCTTTAAGGACTAAGATGCGCCAGACCAAAGCCATGGTGTTTTTAATCACCTCATATGCATGTGAAAACTGGACAACTAATAAGGAAGCTCGAAGAAGAATTGACGCCTTTGAATTGTGGTGTTGGCAAAGAATATTGAATATACCATGGCCTGCCAAAAGAATGAACAAATCTGTCTTGGAAGAAGTACAGCCAGAATGCTCCTTAGAAGCAAGGATGATGAGACTTTGCCTCACATACTTTGGACATAGTATCAGGAGAGATCAGTCCCTGGAGACGGATATCATTCTTGGTAAAGGAGAGGGTCAGTAAAAAAGAGAAAGACCCTCAACAAGATGGATTGACACAGTGGCTGCAACAATGGGCTCAAGCATGACAATGATTGTGAGAATGGCGCAGGACCACGCAGTGTTTCGGTCTGTTGTACACAGGGTCACTATAAGTCAGAACTGACTCAATGGCACCTAACAACAACAGCAAGAAGCTGCCGTCGAGTCGGTCTCCAAGTCATGGCAACCCCATACACGATGGAAAAAAACACTACCTGGCCCTGTGCTATCTCCATGATTGGCTGCAGATTGGACCATTGTGCTCCACAGGGTTTTCATGGGCTGATTTGTGGAAGTAGATCGGCAGGCCTATCTTCCTAGCACATCTCAATCTGGTAGCTCTGCTAAAACCTGTTCAGTATCATAGCAACAGGCAAGCCTCCACTGACAGATGGGTGGTAGCTGTGCATGAGGTACATTGGTCAGGAATGGAACCCAGGTCTCTTGCATGAAAGGCAAGAATTTTACCACTGAACCACCAATGTCCCCTATTTAAGTGTTACCTGTTATTAATAGTATTAGCAATATTTCCAATTTTTAGGGTTATAATCTTTTTTATTTTATTTTATTTTGCTTTAGTTTTTCATTCAAAAATTTATACACAAGTTGTTTTGTGTATAAATTGGTTGCAATCCTCACAATGGTTGCAATCTCCACAATGTGTCAATGCTCTCCCCCTATCCACTCCAGGTTCCCATGTCCATTCATCCACCTTCCTGTCCCTTCCTGCCTTCTCGTCTTCGCTTTTGTGCAGGTGTGGCCCATTTGGTCTCATATACTTAGTTGAACTAAGAAGCACGTTCCTCACGTGTGTTATTGTTTGTTTTATAGGCTGTCTAATCTTTGACTGAAAGGTGGATTTCAGGAGTGGCTTCAGTTCTGAGTCAGCACGATGTCTAGTGGCCACAGTCTTGGGGGTTCCTCCAATCTCTGTCAAACCAGTAGGTGTGGTCTTTTTTTGTGAATTTGAATTTTTTTCTACATTTTTCTCCTGCTCTGTCTGGGACCCTTTATTGTGATCCCTGTCAGAGCGGTCAGTGGTGGTAGCCGGGCACTATCTACTCCTTCTGGGTTCAGGCTGGTGGAGGCCATAGTTCATGTGGTCTATTAGTCCTTTGGACTAATGTTTTCCTTGTGTGTTTGGTTTTTTTCATTCTCCTTTGCTCCGGGCAGAATGGGACCAATAGATGTACGTTAGATGGCTGCTCTCAAACTTTGAAGATCTCAGATGCTACTCACCAAAGTAGGATGTAGAATATTTTCTTTATGAACTGTGTTATGCCGATTGACCTTGGTGTTCCCCAAAACAATGGTCCCCATCCCTGGGCCCCAGTAATTCAGTCCCTCAAGGTGTTTGGATGTGTCTAGGAAGCTTCTATGACTTTCCTTGGTCAAGTTGTGTTGATTTCCTACATGTTGTATGTTGTCTTTCCTTTCACTAAATTTAACACTTGTCTACTATCTAGTTAGTAATTTTCTCTCCCTACACTTTCCCTCCTTCATAACCATCAAAGATTTTTTTTTCTGTGTGTAAACCTTTTCTTGAGTTTTTATAATAATTGTATCATACAATACTTGTCCTTTTATGATTGTTTTTTTCACTAAGCATAAAGCCCTTCAGATTCATCCATGTTGTGAGATGTTTTGCAGATTCCTCATTGTCCATAATTTATCTATTTGTCTGCTGAGGGTCACTTAGGTTGTTTCCATCTTTTTGCTATTGTGAATAATGTTGCAATGAACATGGGTATACATATGACTATTCCTGTGATGGCTTATTTCTGTAGGATATGTTCCTACGAGTGGGATTGCTGAATCTTACGGTATTTCTATTTCTATCTTTTTAAAGAGGGGATATAACATTTTCTATAATGGTTGTAGCATGTTACTTTCCCATCACCAGTACATAACAGTTCCAATCACCCTGCAACCTCTTCAACATTTGTTATTTTCTTTTTTTTTTTAATTAGTGCCAGTAATGTCGGGGTGAGATGCTATCTCATTATAGTTTTGATTTGCATTTCTCTAATGGCTAATGATTCTGAGCGTTTCTTCATGTGTCTGTTAGCCATCTAAACGTCTTCTTTGGTGAAGTGTTTGTTCATATCCTTTATCCATTTTTTTAAAATTTTTATCATGCTTTTTATTCACTCAAACTTGTATCATAATCATTTTCTCATGCCATGAAAAGATTCCTTTTTTTTTTTTTTGGAAGGCTTCATGATCTCCAATAGCATTTTTATAACATTTTACCTATCCATTTCCTTATTGTTGCATATCTTGGTTGTTCAACATTTTAGGAGTTCTTATTTAGAGGGACTTATTATAAAAATTTTTGACAATAGTTTTTGTACATAAATCTTTTTGTCTGTATTTATATTTTTATGAGAGATTCTCAGAAATGGAAATAGTGGGAGCAAACATTAAGACTTTTGATATACAACACAAAATTGTTTTTCTATTAAGTTTGTACTAGTCCACAGTCTTAAGAGTTAGGGGTACAATGTTTGATGGGAAGCCAAGGGGGCAGTGAGGTGAAGATAATGGTGATGGAATAATTTGGAAAAGGATAATGAGAATAGCAGTACAACTGGAAGAATGTAATCTATGTCACTAAATTGTACATGTAAAAGCTTTTGAAATGGTGTAACTTTGGCTATGTATATTTTTACCAAAAAAAAAAGGTCCTCCAAGGTCGAGAAGGGAGAGTGTTGACATGTCATGGGGTTGTTAACCAATGTCATAAAACAATATGTATACTGACTGTTTAATAGCTTGGTGCTTATGTAACCCTTCATCTAAAGTACAATTTAAAAATAGTAAAAAAATAAAAATAAACAATAAAAAAAGAGGGGTAAAACTGCATAAACACATGCCAGTTACCTCAAAATTACAAGCAGTAATAAGACTGCCGTGATGAGGACTCCACTATCTGATCCGATTGGGTCATACACCCAAGACACTCACACAGTGTCAGCAATTGAAAGCTATTATTTTTTAAACAGTAAACAACAAGAACAGATTTGAGATGAACTGGTCCCCTCTACCCCTACAAGTACCCCACTTAACATCATAGGGGAGGAACCCACTTATGTCTAAAAGGGGACTCACTCACCCTTCCCAAACTACCTGTGTCCATTTCTGTGTCACTGGGAGGGCACAACGTGGACCAGGTGTCATCAGGTCAGGCTGGGTGTGGCATGGCTGTGTTCATCTCTCTCTTTCTCTGTAGCTTTTCTTGGCTGGGTCTGGCCCCCTGTGCTTGCTGGTCCAACTCTCAACCAGCAGCTTCAGGACAACCCTGGGCCAATGCCAGGGTTAGGCCAGCATTATGACAGCTCTTGAGGCAAAACTTTTATGGATAATTTCTGTATGGTGTATACCCAAGCGTCTGCTCTGTTGGCAACCTCCTGCCCAGAGGCCCCCATTTCTGTTGGCATCCTCATGCCTGTGAGGTGCTCACCTCCATTCTGTGGATCAGCTCTACTCACTGCTACTGTCTGCTCCATGGACCGACTCTGCCCACTGCCACCATCCGCTGGTCTCTTGGTTCCCGCCACTCACACCACTGCTGTCATTTCTCTACCACTCAGTTCTGCTGTGCTTTCCCTTATTTCTCTCAGTCTTCAGTGTTACCAGCTCAGTGTTACAGCCCTTGACCTGTATTATAGCTCTTCTAGGAGGTTCTCAGTGCAGGGCCCCATGTCCAAAAGATGCCCTTCCCTCCTCCTGGCTCTTGTGGATTCAGAAAGCCCCAAAAACCTCTGTGAGATTGGCTCTTATATATAGGAAAACTCCTTGTCAATTTCAGAGCATGGCTTTTGTGAACTGACCAATCACTTAGGCACGTTATAAACCAACCAATCCTATTGTCCTTTGCCCATTTTTTAATTGGGTTATTTATCTTTTTTTGTTGAGGTGTTGAAGTAGTTTATAGATTTTAGAGAGTAGATCCTTGTCATATATGTCATAGCCAAAATTTTTTTCCCAGTCTGTATGTTCTCTTTTTAGTCTTTTGGTGAAATCTTTTGATGAGCATAAGTGTTTAATTTTTAGGAGCTCTCAGTTATCTAGTTTATCTTCTGCTGGTTTTTGCATTGTTAGTTATAGTGTGTATTGTATTTATGCCATGTGTTAGAGCCCCTAGCATTGTCCTTATTTTTTCTTCCATGATCTTTATCATTTTAGTTTTTATATTTAGGTCTTTGATCCATTTTGAGTTAGTTTTTGTGTACGGTGTGAGATATGGGTCCTGTTTCATTCCTTTACTGATGGATATTCAGTTTTGCCAGCACCACTTGTTAAAAACACTGTCTTTTCTCCATTTAATAGAT
>NW_004444159.1:2245116-2253840 GCF_000243295.1 Trichechus manatus latirostris
TTTGGGTAGAATTGACATTTTCACAATGTTGAGTCTTCCTGTCCATGAGAATGGTATGTTTTTCCATTTATGTAGGTCTCTTGGGTTCTCGCGCAGTGGTGTTTTCTAGTTTTCTTTGTATAGGTCTTTTGCATCTCTGGTTAGATTTATTCCTAACTATTTAATCTTTCTAGGGACTATTATACATGGTATTGTTTTCCTGATTTCCCTTTTTAAATTCCTTGTTGGTGTACAGGAATCCAACTGAGTTTTGTATGGTGATCTTGTATCCTGCAACTCTGCTAAATCTATTAGTTCCAGCAGTTTTCTCTGGACTCTTTGGGGTTCTGTATGTATAGTATCATATCATCTGTGAATAGGGATAGTTTTACTACTTCCTTTCCTATTGGATGCCTTTTTTCATTTTTCTTGCCCTATTGCTCTAGCAATGGTGATAAACGGCATCCTTATCTTATTACGTTCCAAGGGAGAATGGTTTCAGCCTCTCCATTGAGAATAATGTTGGCTGTTGGTTTTGTATAGATGCCATTTATTATGTTCAGGAATTTCTCTTCTATTCCTATTTTATTGAGAATTTTTATCAGCAATGAGTGCTGGACTTTATCAAATGCCTTTTCTTCATCAATTAAGATGGTCATCTGATTCTTTTTTTTGTTCTATTTATGTGGTAGATTATGTTGGTTGATTTTCTGATGTTGAACCATCCTTGCACACCTAGTATGAATCCCACTTGGTCGTGGCGTTTTTTTTGTTTTTGTTTTTGTTTTTATGTTGTTGAATTCTATTGGCTAGAATTTTGTTGAGAATTTTTGCATCTATATTCATGGAAGATATTGTTCCATAATTTTCTTTTTCTGTGGTGTCTTTACTTGGCTTTAGTATAAGGGTTATACTGGCCTCATAGAATGAATTCAGGAGTGTTCCTTCCTTTTCTATGCTCTGAAATAGTTTCAGTAGTACTGATGTGAGTTCTTCTCTAAATGTTTACCAGAATTCTCCAGTAAAGACATCCAGGCCAGGGCTTTTTTTGTTGCTGGAGTTTGTTTATTACCTCTTCAATCTCTTCTCTTGTTATGGGTCTGTTCAGATTTTATGTCTCAGTTTGTGTTAGTTTAGGTAGGTAATATGTTTCTAGAAATTTGTCCATTTCCTCTAGTTTCTCAAATTTGTTGGAGTACAATTTTTCATAGAATTCTGTTATGATCCCTTTTATTTCAGTTGACTCTGTTGTAATGTCCCCCATCTCATTTCTTATTTGGGTTATTTGATTCTTCTCCTATTTTTCTTTTGTCATTTTGGCCAGTGGTTTGTTGATTTTGTTGACCTTTTCAAAGAACCAGCTTTTGATCTGGTTGATTCTTTTTATTGTTTTCCTGTTCTCTATTTCATTTATTTATGCTCTAATCTTTATTATTTCCTTTCTTCTTGTGCCTGTGAGTTTCTTTTGCTGTTCTAATTCTATTTGTTCAAGTTGTAGGGCTAACATTTTGATTTTGGCCTGTTCTTTTTTTTTGATATGTGCATTTATTTCTGTAAATTGACCTCTGAGCACTGCCTTTGCTGTGTCCCAAAGCTTTTGGCATGATGTATTTTCATTCTTATTTGATTCTGGGAGTTTTTAATTCCCTTTTTGACTTCTTCTATTACCCACTTATTTTTAAGGAAGGTGTTGTTAAGTTTCCATATATTTGGTTTTTTTTCCTTGCTATTCCTATGACTGATTTTTACTTTCATGGCTTTGTGAACAGAGAGAATGCTTTGTATTATTTCAATTATTTGTATTTTATTGAGGGTTGTTTTGTAGCCTAAAATGTGGTCTATTCTGGAGAATGTTCTGTGTGTATTGGAAAAGAATGCATACTTTGCTGCTGTTGGGTGGAGTGTTCTATGTATGTCTATGAGGTCATGCTGGTTGATTGTGCCCTTACATCTTCTGTATCTTTGTTGAGTTTCCTTCTAGATGTTGTGTCCTTTACCAAGAGTGGGGTGTTAAAGTTTCCTGCTATTATTGTGGAACTGTCTATTTCTCTTTTCAGTGCTGTTAAATTTTGTTTTATGTATTTTGGAGCTCTGTCATTGGGTGTGTAGATATTTATTAAGGCTATGTCTTCTTGGTGGTTGTCCTTTTAATCATTATGTAATGTCTTTCCTTTTATTTTATGGTGAATTTTGTCTTAAAGTCAATTTTATCTGAAATTAGTATTACCACTCCTACTTTTTTTTATTACTGTTTGCTAGATATATTTGCCATCCTTTATTTTTAATATATTTATGTCTTTGTGTCTAAGGTATGTCTCTTGTAGACAGCATATTGATGCATCATATTTTTTTAATCCTTTCTGTCACTCTCTATCTCTTTACAGGTGCATTTAAGCCATTACATTCAGTGTAATTATCGATAGGTATGAGTTTATTGCTCATATTGTTGTGAATTTTTTTTGTGGTGCTGACATTTTCTTTGTTCTTCTTACTTTTCTGTGCTGAATTCTTTTTGTTTGTGGATTTTCTTTCCATTACTTTTGTCATTATAAATTTTGTGTTTACCCTTTATGCTTTTCTTCTTTTTTATTTTGATGAGTAGTTTTGTTAACTTTCTTTGCAGTTACCTTGAAATTTACCCTTATCTTCCTAAGTTTGAACCAGTCTTTTATTACTTGCTATCACCTTGACTTCATCTCCATTTGAAAGTTCTATACCTATACCAAGGAGCCCTGGTGGTGCAGTGGTTAAAATGCTCCACTGCTAACTGAAAGATCAGAGGTTTGAAACACCAGCAGCTCCAAGGGGAAAGTATGTGGCAGACTGCTTCTGTAAAAATTTACAGCCTTGGAAATCCTATGGGGTCCCTGTGAGTCAGAATCAACTTGATGGTGGTGGGTATTTACCTAATCTGTTTATTCTCCCTTGTATTGTTTTGATGTTGTTGTCATTTAGAGATTGATGTCTCTGGTTTCCTGTTTTAAGTCTTTTAGCTACGTTTTATTATTGAGAGTTCTTTACCTAGATTGGAATCTGGCTGATGCTGTCCTGTGTTCTAGACTTCAGTTGTTGTCTGATGTGGTTGGTTCTCTAGCCAAAAGACTCCCTTTAATATTTCTGGTAAGTTTGGTTTGGTTTTTACAAATTCCCTTAATTTCTGTTTATCTGGAAATGTCCTAATTTTGCCATTGTATTTGAGAGAAAATTTTGCAGGATATATTATTCTTGGTTCGCAGTTTTTTTCTTTCAAGTTTTTATATATGTCATTCCATTGCCTTCTTGCCTACATAGTTTATTCTGGGTAATCAGAGATTACTGTTTCTCCTCTCTAAGTGATTTTTCATCTTTTTCTAGTTTCTCTCAGGATTCTCTTTGTCTTTGGTTTTGACAAGTGTGATTATGATATATTTTAGTGATTTTTTTGTGGGGGAGGTCTGTCCTGTATGGGGTTTATTGAGCTTCTTGACTGGTCAGCTTTTCTTCTTTCATGTTATTTGGGAAGTTTTCTACCAGCAAATTTTCAACAATCTTCTCTGTGTTTTCCATTTTCTCCCCCTGTTCTGGAACTCCGATCACACTCAAATTTTTGCTCTTGATTTTGTCCCACATAATTTTTAGGTTTTCTTCATTATTTTCTCTGATTTTTCCTCAAAATGGTGTCCAATTGGATTTGTCTTCAATCTCACTGATTCTGTCTTCCATTGTTTTAAATTTGCTCCTGAAACCTTCTATCGAGTTGTCTGTTTTTGAAATTTTGTTGTTTATATTTTGGATTTCTAGTTGCTTTTTGTGTGATTTCTAATTGTTCATTTATTTTGACATTTTGTTCTGGTATTATTTTTCTGAATTCCTCTATTGTTTTGTCTGTGTTTTCCTTTATTTTAGATATGTTTTCATTGGTTTTTGTCTGTGTTTTCCATGATTTTGTCTATTTTTCCTTGGTTTAGTCTGTTTTCCTTGATCTATTCCCTAATCTCTTGGAGACCCCTAAATATTAATCTTTTGAATTCCATATCAGGTAGTGTCAATGCCTTTTCTTTTACTGGAAGAATATCTGATTCTTTATTTTGGTCACTTACTGGAATTTTCTTGTCCTGCTTTTTAGTGTATTTTGATATTATTTGCTGTCCCCAAGACACTAAGGTATTATTTTCTTTCTTTCTTGATTGTATGTTCATTTGTTTTGTTCTGCTTTTTTTTTATTCTGTTTTGATACGGCAAGGCAGCGGGCCAAGTGTGCTTTGCTGCTTGCTCATCTGTGAGCATGATAACTCTCACAACCTTGTCTGGTTGGGCAGGAAACAGCAGTCAGCACAAGCCCATTTCACTGTACACTGGTTTGGCTAGGTGGCTGAGGGCAGACGGGGCAGGCACTGTCTGCCTTCTGATGTTGGTCTAGTGTGTAGGAGCATTAAGATCCCCTCCCCAGATGTGCAGAGGTGTCATACAGGGAGTGGTACGAGTTCATTTCCCACCATTCAGCAGCTCATTGTGTGGCAAGAGGGGAGAGACAGTATGGTCCTGGTATGGTGGTGGGTCTGAGCGCCAGGGTGCTGTAGCCAAGGTGGAGTGGTGGGGGCCAGCATGAAGGGAGGGTGGCATACAGGGCTAGGTGGGAGGGAAAAAGAAAAGAAAGAAAAAAGGAAAAAAGAAAGAAAAACATGGCAGCACAACAGGAGTCAGTGGCTGGGGTGGGGCAGACCTGGGGTGGTGGCTGGCATGTGGCTCTTTAGCCACAGCAGTGTCACAGGGGCTGGGGAGAAGGTAGTATATGGGGTTATGTGGGAGGGAGAAAGAAAAAGAAGAAAGAGCAAAAAAACAAAATGACACCATAGTTGGGGCCGGAAAGTGGGGGCAGGGTGAACCCAGGGGCCAGTGCAGAGAGGAGGTGGCATACAGGGCTAGGTGAGAGGGAGAAAGAAAAAAATGATGGCGCAGCAGGAGCTGTCGTGTGGGGGGCAGTGTGGACCTGGGGCAGCAGCAGGCCAGTGGCTCTCTAGCCAAGGCAGTGTGGCATGCACTGGCAGGAAAGGGGGTGAGGTAGCATATGGGGCTAGGTGGGAGGGAGAAAGAAAGAAAAGGAAAAAAATGCCACAAGGTGGGAGGGGGCGGGGCAGACACAGGGGGTTAGGGGAAGGGCTCGTATTGTGGACTCCGGTGGTGGGGGCTGCTGGGATGGGGAGGTTTTGCTTCTACTCACCAGAAGAGTGAGGGGTGGGAAAGCATGTTTCTCTGGTTACCGGGGGCTCTGTCTCCTTTTGGCAGCTCCATGAAGTTGCTTTCCTGTACTGTCTGTCCAGGTCATTGCTGGTTATGTTTCAAGATGGTGAAGCTGTGCCATGTTAGTTGGTAGGGGACTTGACCTCCACTCTGTATCTCTCCTCGTTCTCTGTTTTCTGTCAGTTTCTTCTCCCATTTTGTGTTTGATCTAGTTCTTTATCTCTTTGTTTGATGGTCAGGTTTCCAGGATTGACATTTGTCTCTGTTTTCCTTAGTTTTCAGGTCTTTGCTGCAGAGGGACGGCATGATGCATCTGTCTAGAGCACCATGATGACTCCATTCCTGGGACTGTAATATTTTAATAAACAACTTGGAAATGATTCTGTGAGAGCATGTGTGAATATTTCTAAGGGATAGATTCCTATTCCTAGAAGTGAAATTGCTATTTCAAAGGGCATACGTTTTTAATTTGTTGGTGGTGGTGGTTGGTGCCATCAAGTAGATTTCAACTCACAGCAACCCCTTGTGGCAGAATAGAACTTCCCCATAGGGTTTTCTAGGTTGTAATCTTTATGGAAGCAGGTCACCAGGTTTTTCTCCTAAGGAGCCACTGGGTGAGTTCAAATTGCAAGCCTTTCAGTTAACAGCCAAGAGCTTAGCCATTGTGCCACCAAGGCTCCTTTTTAAATTTGCTAGATATTGCTAAATTGTGTCTCCAAAAGGGCAGAAATGTGTATGACAGTGTGGATTTATTTGCACCCACATGAGTACTGGATGTTATCTCCAAGTCTTTGTCAAGCTATGGGTTGAAATGGTGTTTCAATGTTTTACTTACATTTCTCTGATTACTGCTAAGGATGGATATTCCTTCATATGTTTGCAAACCATGTCCCATCCCTACTCCCTTTTTTCTTCCTCTGTGAATGGCCAACCCAAGTTTTTGTCCATTTTGCCACTTTTCTTATTATTATTAATTTGTATTTGCTTTCTGTGTGCCATAGTTACTAACTTTTGGTGATTATATATGTCACAAATATTTTTACCCAGTAAATTGTTTATTATTAGTTTGTCATGCAAAAGTGTCAAAATTTTAGGTGGTCAATTCTGTCAGGCTTTTCCTTCTGCAGTTTGTGTCTTGCTTGGAAAGGTTTTTCCACCCCAACATTATTGAAAACAGCCCTCATTATCCAAGGATTATTGGTATCAAGGAAAGTCCATTTAAAGTGAACTCATTAAAAGTGGGGACAGATTTTCATAACCAAAAAAAAATGAAAAAACATTTAGGGTGAAATTTCATCTTAAAAATGAAATTTTACAAGTATTCATTATTTTACCAAAACCTGTTGCCGCCAAGTCGATTCCTACTCATAGTGACCCTATAGGACAGAGTAGAACTGATCCAAAGGGTTTCCAAGGAGTGGCTGGTGTATTTGAACTTCTGACCTTTTGGTTAGCAGCCAAGTTCTTAACCACTATGCCACCAAAGTTCCATTTATTATCTTATACCTAACTAAATTTCCATTATAATTTCAACTATAAGCTAATTTTTTAATGAATGAAAAATAAATCAAGCTTTTTTGGAGGGCAATAATTTTTCTGATAAAATTTTATGTTTGCAGAATAGAGCTACCTTCATTTTTTACAGCAGTCTTTTTTACAAAAATATTTGCAAGCTTCATCATTTCTCCAAAGGCTTCTCTTAATCCTTTGATATTCAGATCATCCCCTTTTGAAGAACTTATCTTGATTTCTCTTGTCAGCTCTCTCTGCTTCATTCCTCAGCTGATCTCACACCCTCAGAGCCTCGTCTGTGGATGGCTTTTTGCACAAGAGCTGAATGATTCTCCACCATCATTTTCATCAACTGCATGAAAAATCCTCCTGCTTTTGCTAGACCTCCATTATCATTCTGCAGTCCATCTGTTTTGGCAGCATGTCATTGAGCGTTTGTAAGTCCAGACTGTAATCAGAGATATTTGGTGTCTGGGACAGATGTTTGAGTGGAGGAAAACTTTACATGTGGCTAGTATATTAGTTAACATTGTCGTGCTGTGCATATTTTAACTTATCTGTGCAACTTTAGAACTCCAGAAGTCAGATGAAGAGTACTGGGATAACGAGGACTCCTTGAACCTACCATTCCATTTAATTTGTCCAATATTGAGGGTCCATGCTGAGCACTATTCTAAGTACAACAAGGAAGGCACCTGTGGCAGGCAGCATACCCCTTCATCTGCAGTGCATACACGTTGAACAAGCCACTTCCCTAGCCCCACCCTGCATCCCCCACCAGCATCCTACTTCCTCCTACTCATTCTTATGATAACCTTGAAAGGTGACTTCCAAAAGCACTGGGGACAAACCCAAACTTCATACCTGTGGAAGTAAAATCCCAATCAGGGCAATAGGAAGGAGCAAAAGTGAATTGCATAAGGAGCAAAAGGGTCTCATTCTCACACCTGAAAAACTAGTGGGTGGCCATCAAGTTAGGAAGAATATGAACTCTAGCTCTCTATGGCTCAGTATCTGGCTGTCTTGAGTCAGGGACTGACTCACACTAGATCAAGTTCCCAAATACTCAACATGAAACAGCTGTGACTGAACCTCTGTTGATCTGGGCACAATGATGAAGGAGGAAAGATGAAAAAGCTGTGGCCCAAGCCCTCAAGGATCTTACAGTATAGTTGTGATGGTAATAAGTAATATTACAGCCAAATGTAGTGAGAGTCATTTATGACATGTTAGGGAGAGGCAGTGGAGGGAGGATTCTATGAAACCACCATTAGAAGGACTGGCTCTAGGCTGCCTCCCACCTATCCAAACGTCAACTGTAGCAACTGCTTTTATCATGTCTACATAGTAGGTTTTATCGAAGATATTATTGGAAGAAAAGATTCTGTTGTTTAAAATTAAAATCCATAACCTAGAACATGGGTCAGCAAACTATGGTGTGCGGACCAAACACAGCCCACCACCTGCTTCTGTAAATAACGTTTTATTGGAACACAGCCATACTCATTAATGTACATATTATCTATGGCTGCTTTCTTGATACAACAAGAGTTCAGTAGTTGTGACAGAGCCCATGTGGCCTGCAAAGCCTAAAATATTTACTCTCTGGACTTTTACAGAAAAAGATTGCCAACCTCTGATTTAGAGGAAAGACACCCAGATTTGGATAAGCTCAAGTATTTGTGATTGCATAGAGGTAGTGAGTTGTGATTCAAAGAGGCAGGAGCAGCTCCAATGGCTGAAAACTTCCTCCCAATGAATATCCAGCTTTCATCATTAAAGTTTCATTCTTCCAGTCATCTATTGAAATGTGCACACATCTACCATCTCCAGGAATCATGAGGAAGTAGCCTTTATCCTCTTTCTGTTTTACCTGCACTCTTTCTCATAGATAGATTTTACTATAAGGTAATGAAGTTTAATGAGGCATTGGTGGTACAGTGGTAGAATTCTCATCTTTCATGCAGGAGATTATTGCCAGAAGAACCAACAAATCTGTCTTGGAAGAAGTAC
>NW_004444159.1:2256593-2257657 GCF_000243295.1 Trichechus manatus latirostris
CACCAGCACTTTTATTTTTCAAGTTGAAACCAGCTCTGGCTACAGCACGCCAGATTAGCAGGAAGCTCAGTATCTCCCATTTGGAGCTTCCCACTAATGTCTCAGCATTGTCCAGAAAGCCACACGTGCTTATCTGGGCCTCAAAGGCCAGGCCAGTCCAGTCACAGGAAGCAAAATCCAGACATATGCCTTTGAAGCTGAAGGAAACCACAGCCACCACCAGAACCCGGCTGCCCCAGGCTGAACTGCCCTGCCAGGAGTGAGTGTCACTACAGTTATCACTAGAGCCTCATTTCATCTGATTCAAAGAAATCATGGTGTTATTGAGGTTTCAGAACACAGCAATTCTGCAGGTGGTAAAATCTCACTTTCCCAGTGATATCTCTACCTAGGAAGCTCCACATAGAAAAACCTTTCAGTCCATACCCACAAGCACACACTGGACAAAGGTAGGTGCCTCAGTACCTCAGAACACCTTTCCTCCATGACAGCCCAGACCTCCCATTGAGCCCAGGTTGCCTGGCCAGACGGCCCCCTCCCTCATGGCTAGCAGCCATTCCTTCTGTCTGCAGACCTACCTCCGCAAGAACCATCTCAACCCATCAGAGGTTCAGTTCAACCTCAAAAGGAAAGGATTGGGGCTTCCGTTTTGTTCCTCATGAGAAGTTCCTTACCTTCCTGTACTTTTGCTTGTCTTCCTCTTGGTGACCAGAGGGACAGACAGGCAGCCTTTATCAAGTCACCAAAAAAGCCCTGGCAATGCTTGCCAGGCAATGCTTGCCTACCTGCGTTACATCTACGTAAACCAAGGGCTCCCTGGGTTCTTCCCAGGACACAGAAAATCTCATTTGCTGTTCCCACCTGGACAAAGAAACAGCTAGCAATTAAAAAAATTATATAATTAAAAATGTTGTTGCTGTTGCTTTGCTCAAGCTCAAGTGGACTGGTTTTTTTGAAATTGGATTACCTCAGATACTGGTCCTCATTCACTCATCAACAAATACTTACTGAGCACCTACTATGTGCCAGGCACTGTTCTAGGCACTGGGGATAGAGCAGTGATC
>NW_004444159.1:2264981-2266758 GCF_000243295.1 Trichechus manatus latirostris
TCACCTGAACTACAGCATGGTGGTATATATGGAAAGGACCAAACCAGTGGTCTTCCAGTTGATTCTGACTCATGGAGACTCCATGTGTGTCAGAGGAGAACCGTGCTCCATAGGGTTTTCAATAGCTGGTTTTTGGGAAGTAGATCACCAGGCTTTTCTTCTAGGGCATCTCTGGGTAGACTCAAACCTGTAACATTTCAGTTAGGAGCTGAGCATATTAACCATTTGCACCACCCAGGGACTCCACAGAAAGGACAGAATGCACTTACTAAATATTTAGAGGTAATGCATAGAAGTAAAGGAAAGGGAGAAATCTAGAATGACCCTCAGGTTTCTAGAGCTTGAATGAATAAGACGATGGTGAAGTTAACAGAATGCAGGAGAAAGGATGTAGGAGGCAGAAGTGGTTTGGGGGACAAGGTGAAGACTACAGTTTCAGGCTGCGGATTCTGAAGTACGTGGCGAACATTGTGGGGGGAGATGTGAGATTTCACAGATAAACGCGGTTGCTTGGAGGACAGGTCTAGGCTGAAGTCATAGATTTATTCGTTGTCCACAATGAGTGGGTGACATCTGCTGGGCAGAGCATATGGAACACCGAAGGACATCAACCCTGAGACTCACCAATATTTAAAGGATGGGTAAAGGACAAGGAGTCCATCCAGAACAAAGAGTTGAAGAAGTGTGGAGAGAACCAAAGGAAGGCGGAGCTGTGGGAGGCCACACAGTAGTGAGTTTCAAAAAGGAAGTCTTGATAGAGTCAAACACAGCACTGAGGCTCAGTAATTTAAAGATGGAAAGTGTCCTTTGGATTTCGTAATGCAGAAATCATTGATCTCAGTGGAGCTTGCTGAATCAGAGAGCAGTGAGTTATGGGAAGTTCTTGAATGGAAACAAATACTCTTTGGAGAAATTTGGATAAATGCATATGCATAGAGAGTTTCCAAATAAAAACCAAAAACAGTTGCTGTCAATTATGACTCATAGCAACCCTTGCGTGTATAAGAGGAGAACTGTGCTCCATAGGATTTTTAATGGCTGATTTTTGGGAAGTGGATGGCCAGGCCTTCCTTCCAAGGCACCTCTGGGTAGATTTCAACCTCCAACCTTTTGGTTAACAGCCGAGCACATTAACCATTTGCATCACCCAGACTTCAGAAGAGTACTTATTAAGGTACAAAGATATTTGCTACCAAATAATTGAAAAGTTTTGAATATTAATAAGATAATCTCTATGACATAATAAATTCATTTATTGTGTACTTTTCATGTGCCAAATTAATTTAATCCTCACAACAAATCAATAAAGTAGAATTTATTATCCTCGTTACTGAGTTGAGGAGCCAAGACTTTTGGGGTGTAAGTAATTTACCCCAGGTTCCACTGCTACAGATAGCCTCATAGCTGTCTGCTCTTAACCACTTCATTATACTGTCTCTATTTAAAGTAGACAGTCATCCGATTAGAGACAGATTATTTACTGAAAGTTTGCGTGTAAGTAATTTGCTTGGATCCTGGAATACATTTTCCCATAGAAATGTGATCAGTGATGACTTGGTTTACAAATCAGCCCACAAAACTATGTTTGAAGCATAATGTATGAGCATGCTACTTATGTACAACCAAAGAAAAACCCAAGGCTTTTGCTATACTAGTGATTAAATAAAACAGCAAAACAATAATATCATTGAGCAAGAGGTTTCTAAAAATTATCTTAAAGGCTAGGACTTGATTAAATGTAGATAAATCAGTAAGTAGGGGATGGCTCTCGGCATTT
>NW_004444159.1:2267538-2269351 GCF_000243295.1 Trichechus manatus latirostris
GATCACAACAGTCTGAGCCACAACCCATCCTGGGCGTGGCACAGCGTTTCGTTCTGTTGTACATGGGGTAGCCATGAGCTGGGGCTAGCTAGACGGCAGCTAACAACAACTAGGAGGGGGCGGATATAGTGGGGAAGGAAGACTGGCTCCTGTTGTCCTTCCAGCCAGATACCAATTGATAGCGTTGGACCTAGACAGCAGAGGATGAAGGACTGAGCTGGGCAGAATGCTGCCATCTAGAGGCTGACTGGGGAAGAAGAGGAAGAGAGGCCAGAGACAGGAAGGAAAACCAAGTGATGTCATGGAGCCAAAAGAAGAGTGAGTTGCCAAGAAGGAAAGATGGATCTGCTGTGATGAATGCTGCTGAGTGATTACGTGGGATGGGGATTGACTATCCTCTGTTGGATTTGGCGAATGCAGGTCACAGGTTCCATAGTCATAAGCAGTTTGAACAGAGTCAGATATTTGAGCTAATGATACCCAGGCCCCATGAAAGACATTTTGACCAATGGGGTCCCAGTGCCCAAATCCGCAGTAACGGGCGGAGGTATCTCAGTGACTGTCCACCGAGATGGTATTGCAAACACGATTCATAGTCATCACCATGAAAGTGGAAGTAAAAGACTAGCCATCTGCAATATACTATACATCCTCATCCCATATGCTCCTACCATTTCCTTCTTCCAGTGTTTTCTCAAAGTCTGAACCTGAGTCTAGCTCCTACTCTTTCTCTGTTACATGAAGAAGCTGAAAATCTGAGACTAAAAGGACGTCTGTAGGAGAAAAAAGCTCAAAGCCCCAGTCCGCACTGCTGTCAGAGATGACCTCCTTCTGGGAGTGGCTTCCCTCAGTCTTCACACTCTCCCGTCAGCCACTTCTCTTTAAGTATGCTCATGTATTCTGAGTGAGCAATTTGAAGGCTACATATGGGGCTACAGGGTTTACTGAAAAGTCTCCTCATCTCCCAAACAGAATGTGAGATGATGCTGAATCCTTTTTCATTTGGTATCAAAGATTTCTATAAGTTTTGTGTGTTTGTTTTTCCCTAAAATGTGAGTTAGGGGGCAAGGGCATTCAGTGGTAGAATTCTGGCCTTCCATGCAGGAGACCTGGGTTCGATTCCTGGCCAATTCACCTCATGTGCAGCCACCACTGGTCTGTCAATGGAGGCTTGTGTGTTGCTGTGATGCTGAACAGGTTTCAGCAGTGCTTCCAGACTAAGACAGGCTAGGAAGAAAGGCCTGGCCATCTATTTCTGAAAATCAGCCAATAAAACCCTGTGGATCACAAGAATCTGATCCACAACTGATCATGGGGATTGTGCAGGACCAGGCAGTGTTTTGTTTCATTGTACGTGGAGTCGCCATGAGTTGACAGCCAACTCAATAGTAGCTAATGACAAAAAAAAAAAAACCAAAAACGTGAGTTATTATTAACCATGTTACAAGTATTACTCTGTATTGGCAGGACAATTTTTATAGTATTAATTTATGTTTTCCTTCCTTGTATCTTTCCCTTAGCTTCTCCAATTCAACTACCTAATGGGTTATTTGGATGGAAAATAGAAGTATTCTCCAAGACATTTTATTCCCTCATTTTGGTTTACAAACCTCTTTGGGAACTGAGTCCTAGTTCCCAGAGGTAGTAAAACCCCAGGAGGGAATAGGCTGAGGGATCCCCAGCCTCGCCAAACATTCCTGTACCCCAAGACTCTCATGAAAGTATCAAGGGTGCTTGACATTTGGAACTACTTAGACCAACGGGGACCTGCTGTCATAACTCCTCCAAGATTGGCAGAAATGTCTGAGTGAGG
>NW_004444159.1:2270329-2278110 GCF_000243295.1 Trichechus manatus latirostris
GAAATGTTCTATATCATGATTGTGGTGGTGGGAACATGACTGTGTCCATTTTACGTCTCAAAACTCATTGAATTTATACTTAAAGGTAGTGAATTTTATTGGCTGTAAACTATACCTCAATAGAGAAGACAGGAATGAAGAAGAAAGCAATAAAGGCGTTGAATAACTACTTCCTGAATACTTGAGAGAAGTGTTCACCTGTTGCCAGCACCATCTCCTCCCACAGCAGCCTTTTTCTACTCTTGCTCCTGGAGGTCATTGGTGAGATTAGTCAGGGTTTCATTTACTCATTTCTCCCAGGTGGTGCTTCTGTGGAGGGCAGAGTTAGGAGACCCGGACTGGGTTGCGCTGTTTCTTGGATACTCTTTTCCTCTTTTTTATTGACAATCAGCCCTTTCCTTTGTTTTTTGCTGCTGATGGATATTTGCAAACTCTTACCCTTTGGTTGTTCACATTGTTAGGTTTTGGAAGGGAGGAAGATATTTGAGATCAGCTCTCCCTCTGCCAATTTTAATCAGAGATCAGAAACACCTAAAAGAACTAGGTGCTTCTGTTGTATCTCACATACCAGCCTATGTATAATTTTCCTTCCCGGCTCTTATCACAGCTTGTAACTGTTTATACTAGGGAAGTTATATTTTTTCCCTCATTAGCTGGAAGCTCCATGAAGGTAAGGAGTATATCTACATTGTGCCCTCAGTTATTAGCAAAATGCCTGACATGTGATGGGTGTTTATAAAGTATTTGTTGGATGAATGAATGAATGAATGAACCAATCAGGTTATCGCCCCTCACTCACAGTATCACAGTAATTATCGATCATGCTCCCTCCCATTGATTTGTGTATGAGTGTGCGTGTGTACGTGTGTGTGTGAGTGTGTGTTGTATGTGTGTCTCTGTGCGGAAAGTTAACACTAACAGGCCTATTTGAGCAATGCATGTCAGTAATGCAATGTGCCAGATACTGTGCCACATACCAAGGGAAACGGATTGAAATTGTGAGTCCTTCATGTCTCTTCGTCCTCATGCAACTTATAGACTAGAAGAGACAGTAGCTGTTAAGTGCTGTGCTAATTTCCCACATTTGCCATAACAAAATGCCACAGATTGGAAGGCTTATAAGGACAGAAGTCCTCTCGCAGTTCTGGAGGCCAGAAGTCCAAATTCAGGGTGTAATTCAGGGTGTTGGCATGTCCACGCTCCCTCCTCGGCGGGGGGAAGAACCTTTCTTGTCTCAGCTTCTGGTAGCCCCAGGCATTCCGTGGCTTGTAGACGCATTTCACGTGGCTGTCTTTCCTCTGTCTTTTCTCTCTCTTTTCTTAGAACCCCATTTTGGTGGCGCAGTGGTTAAGAGCTCAGGCTACTAACCAAAAGGTTAGCAGCTCAAATCCATCAGCTGCTCCTTGGAAACCATATGGGGCAGTTCTACTCTGTCCTATAGGGTCACTTTGAATTGGAACTGACTCAATGGCAACAGGTTTTTAGTTACGGGTATGATTGGATTAAGGAGCCCTGGTGGTGCACTGGGTAAGCACTCAGCTGCCAACAGAAAAGGTGGCGGTTCAAACCCACCAGCCACTCTATGGGAGAAAAATGTGGCCGTCTACTTCTGTAAAGATTTACACCCTTGGAAACTCTGTGGGGCAGTTCGCTGTCCTACAGCGTCGCTCTGAGTTGGAATCAACTCGACCACAAAAGGTTTGGTTTTCAATTTATGATTGGATTATCCCTGGTTGACGCAAATGGTTAATGTGATCAGCTGCTTACCAAAAGCTTGGAAGTTTGAGTCCACCCAGAGGTGCCTCAAATGAAAGGTCTGGGGATTTACTTCCAAAAAAATCAGCCATGAATAACCTTGTGGAGTACAGTTCTACTCTGACACACAGGGGGTCACCATGAGTCAGAGTTGTTTCAATACCAGCTGGTTACTGGATGATTGTATTCGGACCCACCCTACTGCATTATGACCTCTTGTTAACTGATAACATATCTAAAGACTCTATTTCCAAACAAGGTCACATTCGTTGGTACAGGGGATAGGACTTCAACATATCTTTTTGAGAGACGCAATTCAATCCATAACAAGTGCCTTATTAAAAATATAGACCAAGTAGCGTGAGAGCTCAAAGGAAACTCCTCTACGCCTTTCCTGAGAGGATGCTGACGCCGGCTGCTAACATATGTCTTTTTTCATCCCTAGTTTAGAGTATTAACTGAGATCATGAGGGCAGGTGTGTTGAATAAATCTCAAATTAAACATAATCAAATAGCCACTTTTTCCTTTCCGGTTCAGTTCTGACTCCAGCCACCCATGTACCACTTCTTTCTCTGATCCTAGCCACCCAGAGTTAGGTCAGATCTCACAAGTTAAAAGGAAACTGTCCTTCAGACTGCCAAACAGGCAGATGGCCAGCCTCAAGTTTGGGAGTCCACAGGACACCCTCACTTCTGACTTGCTGGCTACAAGTTTGGGGTCTCAGGATGCCAGCTGCAAGCTCTGAAGTCCCCTCTGGGCGTCCTCATTTCTGACCTCCTAGCTTCCACTACTCCTTTGGGTTCAATAATTTGTTGGAATGACTCATAGAAGTCAAGGAAAATGCTATCCTACAATTACAGCCTTGTTTTAGCAAAAAAGTAACCAAATGAAGAGGCACATAGGGTGAGGTCTGGGAGGAGTCCCAATGCTGAGCTTCCTCATCCCAAGGAGTAGGCTACCCTCCCATGTGCTTCAATGTCTTTTACCAACCAGGAAGCTTCCATATCCAAAGTCTTCATTGGTGTCATAATGTAGTCATGATCGACTGAATCAGCCCCCTCCTTTCCCCGAGGACAGCTGATTTCAGGCCACCACAGTGGTCTTTCTGGTCAGGCCAGCCCCCAACTATTAGTGCAAACCTCCAGGTGTGGTCTAGAGGTCTAGGTAACAAAGGCATCTCAATTATTCAGGAAATTCCAAGGGTTTAGAGTTATCTCTCAGGAATCAAAGACAAAGGACAATTACTGTGAGGTAAAGTAATTCTTCACCCTACAGCATGATTCATTAATTTAGTGAGAGATTGAGAGGAGGAAATTTCACTTCCCAAAGCGTTTTTCATGTGCCAAGATCATCCTGAGCAGGGATGGAGCAAAAGTTTCTAAACAGTCATCTCAAATTCCAATCCTGAATCTGAAAGATCTCACTCTGCTTGTAGAGGGCCCTGTTTCCATTTCAACACGAACACAGTGTCTGACATGGGTCCCCTGGATTATTCGTTTCTAGAGCGATTTGCCAGGCAGAACTAAGCTGCTCAATGACTTTGCTGTTTTCAAATCATAATATTTTTCCATTTTCAAAAAGCAAAATTTCATGTTACCATCAGTTTCCATCACTACATAACCATTCAATGACCTCAAGCATCCCGATGTTCCAAGACGACTGAAAACACTCACCCTTCACATGTGTGCGAGACTCCACGGCGGAAGAAAAATACAACATAAGGGAGGAAACGGCAAGCCCTTCAGATCTTTTCCATGAGAACCAGGCTGTGGTGGTGGTGATAGTGTCTGTTATTAAAAATTATTTCCTTGGAGCTTGATAAATAATAAATGCCACTCTTACCTGTTCCTTCTTTCTGCCTCTCACCTTCTCCTCCACCCTTACACCCTAACGTGTGAATTGGTTATTCCCACTGCATTTGTTTCGTAGTGCTACCTTAACAAAGTACCAAAAACTGTGTGCCTTATTAGAACAGAAATTTATTGTCTCACAGTATTGGAGGCTGGGAGTCTGAAATCATGGTGCTGGCTGTGTTTATCCCTTCTGAATTCAGGGTGCTGGCTCTCAGTGAAAATCTGTTCTGTGTCTCTCTCCTAGCTTCTGGTGGCTCCTGACGATCTCTGGGCTTCTTGAGTTTAGATCACTCCGATTCTGCCTCTGTTTTCACATAGCGTCCTTCCTCTGCCTCTCACTCTGTCGCTTCTCCTCTTTTATAAGGACACTGCTCATATTGATAAGAACTCACCCTACACCATTGTGACCTCATGTTAACTGATAACATCTTCAAAGACCCTATTTCCAAACCAGGTCATATTCACGGGTACTGTGGGTTAGGACATCAACCTATCTTTTGGGGGGACACAATTCAATCCATAACACCAACCAAGTGAGCACAGCAAGAACATGCATGAATTCACATGGCCACAGGAGTCAGAGCGTTATGATGAAGGAGCTTCCCAACCCATACCTGCCACCAGCACAGCACAGCCAGTCTTAGGAAGATTCTCACAATGAGAAAGAAAAGACTACTGTACCTGATCACCAGTCCAGTTGCTGTCTAGTCAGTAGTAACTCATGAAGACTCCATGTGTGTGAGAGTAGAGCTGTGCTCCACAGGGTTTTCAATGACTGATTTTTCAGAAGTAGATTGCCAGGCCTTTCTTCCAAGGTGCCTCTGGGTGGACTCAAATCTTCTACCCTTTGGCTAGCAGCTGAGCATGTTAACTGTTTACACCACCCAACAACTCCATAAAATGAAGCAATTTTGAAGATGGATTTACCATATATTTCCCACACAGATACATTGTATCAGGAAACTCACAGGATGAGCAAACATCCAGGTAACCAGTGTAGCCAGTGCAAAGTTGTTCAGGCAGGATGATAGAGTGGGAAGGGAACAGACCTGGGTTTGCAACCTGCTTCCCCACTGGCTAGCTGGGGGTCCTGGGCCAAGTTACTTGAGTCCTCTGAGTTCAGTTTCTTTAGCTATAAAACTGGGACTAGCAATGCCCGCCTCCCAGGATGGTTGTGAAGATCAAATGCATCAGGCAGCGTGCAGGTGCTGCTGGAGCTCTTGTAGGTGGACAGTTTCCCAGGGAACCTGACCTAGGACATGTATGCAGAGCACCTCATTCACAGTAGGCACTCAAGAAAGGGAAGCTGCCCTAGTTCATCAAATCCAAGAGGCATCAATCATAAGATGTACATTATCAACTGAGGGATTGTTGGTGACAGCTGCTGGAGTCCATTGTGTATGTTGTGTCAATCTGTCTCACTGAGGATTTCCCTCATTTTCACTGACCCTCTGCTTTGCCAACCGCGATGTCCTTTTCTACTGACTGGTCTTTCCTGATGACAGGTTCAAAGTAAGCCAGCTGGGGTCTTTCTATCCTCATTTCTGAGAAGTATTCTGGTTGAATTTCTTCTAAGAAATTTGTTTGTTCTGATTTGTTGATTCTTTTGGCAGTCCACGGAATATTCAGTTAGGTGCTTACAAAATCATTTAAAGGGCTGGAGAAGTGGGCTTACGGTAGGGCTTTCAGAAATAACTAACAGAATGACACCCCAGAAGTGGCCCACTAGAAGTGCTACCTCCACCACAATCAGGGACCAGATAAGGATTTAACACCTTACCAAAGACCCAGGGATGAAAAACCTCTGCTACTGTGGCCCCAGGAGCAAATGCCTTGGGCTTAAAGAGATCAGGAAAGTTCCCCAAGAGCTGGGAGTCCCAGAGCCATCCTGGCCTTATAGATCCTCACCAGCTGAACTCAAGCCCCATCCCGCCTGAGCCATCTGCTAATGTGGAAACAGCTCCTCCAGCCCACTTGCCAACAGCAGCAGAGGCAGCAGGCGAAGTAAGACCCCCACTTGGCTTCTGCCTGCCAAATCTCCACAAGGTCATCTGATTGGTTGACCTGGCATCACGTCGTACCCCAGGCTGCAATGGAACCCAGAAATGTGGTTTTTAGCCTCCAAATTCTACAGTTGAGGAGAGCAAACTAAACCCAGCACCCAGTACCAATTGCCATTGAGTCAACTCACTTATGGCGACCCCATGTGTGTCAGAGCAGAACTGTTCTCCGTAGGGTTTTCAATGGCTGATTTTTCAAAAGCAGATCGTCAAGGCTTTCTTCTGATGTGCCTCTAGGTGGACTCGAACCCTCAACATTTCTGTTAGCAGCCGAGCCTGTTAACTGTTTGTACCATCTAGGGACCCCAAGCAAACTAGGAAGGTGGAATGAGTCCCAGAGCACCTCACCAGGTTGCTTACGTAAAGAACCCAGCACTGATCCTGGCACCTAGTAAGTAATCAGTAAATTTGCAGCTGGAAGAAACAACATGAAAATGGTCCACATTTTCTTTCTCAGCTGAGGAAAGAATCAAATAAAAGGAGAAAATCAACCCAGTTTTTATCTCCTGGGGAACTTTCATCCCCAAACAGGAATGTCTTCCACTGTTATCTACCAGCAGTAATCCAGATGGTTATTTGAAGCAGATGGCTTGCAAAGCCGCTGAGAAAGTGAAATTCTTAGATAACGCAAGCAAGAGAATGCTCTTTTCAAACTCAGACAGCTGCCTTTTATGACTCTCATAGCAGATTCATAGCAAATTTTTTTTCCTACAAATATATTGCTGTTCCTTAAAGATAAATTACGCCAGTAAAGCTGTAGAAATTTCAGAAATTTTCTGAATTGGTTTACTTCTTGCTTCCCGTGAACGACTTCAAGACTCATAACATTCATTTCTTCAGGAGCATGAGGAGACTGAAGGGATTCATTCAATCAGCATCTGCCCTGCTCTGTTCCAGATTAAAGAGAAGGGACGCAGGGGCCCGCCCTTCTGTTCCAAAGCCTCCTCTGACATACACGTGGCGGGCGCAGTGATGGACGGCAGGCCCACGCTTTGGTCCCAAATTTACCCTCCTTTGCATGATCTCAGGCAAGCTATTATCTTTCCACGCCTCAATCTTCTCACCTCGAAAATGGTGATGAATCTTATTCTCTCTACCTACCAGCCTCCCGTGGATATTAAGGCAAATCACAAAACACAGGTATAGATTACACACAAATCTTAACATTTTAAAGTAATAGACTAACTTTTGCCCTCTACACCGAGGTAATCTAAGTCCTTGCTATCTTCTCAGCAGCTTTTTGTAGAACCTATTCTTACTGCTTTCTTTGTTGTAACAGAGAAATTCTTACTATGGCTGTTTTGGGAAAACACATTCTGCCCTCTTTCTTGCCTCAGAAAGAAAGACCAGATGCTAGGAGCATAGTATTCATTCCACATGGGCTAGTGCATTGGCAGTGAGGCTCCATCGTTAAGAGCTGGGTTTTGGTGTCAGGATTGAATTTCAATTCTCAGCAACTGGCTATGAGATTTTGTATAAGCTACTCAATCTCTCCAAGCCTCAGTTTCTCAGCTTCTTAAATGGAGACTGGTAATAACAGCATCTGCCCACAGAGTGAAGAGTACATGAGATGACTTATTGTAGTGGATGCTTGGTGTGCAACCCAGATCTCCTCCTTCAGAATGGAGGTACTCTTGCCAGCTGCCAAGAGCATTGCTAATGACAGTTTGCACCTGAAGACTACCCCCAACCAGTCAAACTGCCCTTGATCAAAGGGAGACCTCATCCAGGGTTACAACCCCTGGGAGAGTCTTGGGAGAGGAGTCAGAGCTTGCATCCAATGAATGGCTGATGTAGCAGCATAAAGCCCCCTTGCCCCAACTGGGGACAACTCTGAAGGACCATCTCAGCCCCAGAATCCCTAACACGAAATAACATGTTCCTATAAGATTGGCTAATCCCTTTGTCGTGACTGCATTGTAGCTAAATTTCTCCCTGTGCCCATCCTGCTGCCTTCACTCTCTGACTAGTGCAATCCTGACAGCACTCCCCAGTAAACATCCTGCATCAAATCTGGGACTCAGAGACTGTTCCCAGTGAACCTGACCTAGGACATTGATGCAAAGCAGTTCATTCATAGGACACATTAAATAAAGGGAGGTTACCATAGAT
>NW_004444159.1:2279466-2286914 GCF_000243295.1 Trichechus manatus latirostris
AAATGGGATTTCATCAAAATTAGAAACTTTTGTGCCTTAAGGGACTTTATCAATAAAGTGAAAAGACAACCTACAGATTGGGAGAAAATATTTTGGAATCATATATCTGATAAGGATTTAATATCCAGAATATGTAAAGAACTCCTACAACTCAACAACAAAAAGATAACCCAATTCAAAAAACAGGCAAAGGACTTGTATAGACTTTCTCCAAGAAAATATACAAATGGCCAACAAGCACATAAAAAGATGCTCAACATTATTATTCCTTGTTATTGTTGTTAGCTGTCTTCGAGTTGGCCCAGGCTCATTGTGACCCCATGCACAGTGGGATCAGATCTAATGATTAGTCATTAGGGAAATGCAAATCAAAATCACAATGAAATACCGCTTTACACCCAGTAAGATGACTATTATCAGAAAAACAGAAACAAGTGCTGACAAGGATGTAGTGAAATTGGAACCGTCTTTCATTGCTGGTAGGAATATGAAATGATGCAGCCTCTGTGGAAAACAGTTTGGTGGCTCCTCAAAACGTTAAACACGGAATTACCATGTTAGTTGTCCAGTGAGTTGATTCTGACTCATGGTGGCTCCATGTGTGCAGAGTAGAACTGCTCTATAGGGTTTTCAGGCTGTGACCTTTCGGAAACAGGTCACCAGGCCTGTCTTCTGAGGTGCCCCTGGGTGAGTTTGAATCACCAACCTTTCAGCTCATAGTCCAGCGCTTAACTGTTTGCGCCACCCAGTGGGCCCATTACATATGCCCTAGAGGTAGGTAATACAAGCACAAGCACATTTCTTTATGAAATCTTCAGTGATGTATGGTGTGTTTGCTAATACTATAGAATGAGAATTCTCTGAGGGCACAAGAAGAGGTATCCAGGTTGACCCCTAAGCAAACCCAGACACAGGATCCAGAGTAGAAAGAAAAAGCTCACATTCGTGTTACAAATCATAACAGTGGCAGGTATTCAGTACTTGCCATATTCAAACACTAGTAAGGGAAATCACATTCACTATCTCTAAGCCTCACTGCAGCCCTTTGAGGGAGTATAGTCTCAATCTACAGATGAGGGGTAGGAAGCAATGAGAAACTAAGAATTTTCCCAGGTCACACAGCTAAGAGGCAGAACCTGCATTGTATCTGACTCATCCTACTGCCCCTTTTGATCAAGACTATTCCTTCTAGTATGTGACGTATTACTTAAAAGTGTTTCATTTGTATTAGTGTCAGCAATACAAAATAAAGCCCAGGTTCAAACTTGATCTCTCTGTCTGTATTCCTGAAAAAAAAAAAACAATGAACCACACCCATTGCCGTTGAGTCGATTCCGACTCATAGCGACCCTATACTTGAGTATTTCTGAAAGCTCCTTTAATTACCTTCTCATTCTAGAATCGGATTCATGGCTTGGAGCTGGAGGAACAATATGGGCTACCGAAGTTCCACGATTAAGGGAAATTAGCCTCATAAACATAGCACTCAAGCACTCAGACCCCTTAGTTGGGGTCACAATGTGATCCTTACAAGGCAGGGCCCACACTCCCTGGAGCCAGGGGCCTTTCTTAATTTAACATTGTCCAGCTGGTATATGTAGCAACTCTTTAAACTGGGAGCACCCCCTGCCTTGTATTACATAACCAAATTAAGCTTACCCATTGCTGTCAAGTCGATGCCGACTCATAGCAACCCTGTAGGACAGGGTAAAACTGCCCCATAGAGTTTCCAAGGAGTGCCTGATGGATTCGAACCACCAACCTTTTGGTTAGCAGCCATAGCACTTAACCACTACGCCACCAAGGTTTCCCAATTAAACTTAGGAATATATATTCTATTCTAAGGCAGCATCCTTTTTCTTAGGTGGCCTTAATTGTTTTGAAGGGGAAAGTGACTTGGTTTGTTTAATAAACATGAATCCGACTTATAGCCCCTCGACGTTGGCAAATCCCATTCTTATTTTCTTTATGAAAGGCAGCACTAGTAATCACTGGTCCCAATCCAGATAGCCTTTTTATATACCCAAAACTCTCGAACTCAAGTCCAGAGCAGGAAGTAAAATCACTAATGTGATAAAACAAGCGTGGTTTAGAAAGGCTTTAGTTTAACGATTAACACATCTGCTTGTTTATAGCAACTGAACAAGCAAGCTACATTTAAAAACTGACCTTATAAAACAGTCAAGCAAATGTAAAATAGATCTGAATTTTATATATGCAGATTGCAACAGAGCTTTACACAAGAACTCCTGGACCTTCATGAACTCACTAAACATACAAAGTCCTCAAAAGACAGAGGGAAATACCCTACACACATTTTTTGTAGTGTTAATATTTCTGTACTAGAGAATATGTAGGTGATTAGAAAATATTAGAAAACTATCCAAGCCAGTTTAAAATATTTCACCTGAAATTTACCACTTGACAACCGATTTTCACTAAAAGATTTGAGAGTATTCAATCAATCATACTAAAAAAAGTGGCAGATACAGTAAAACCTGTGAAAGCCAGAATCTGTGTAAGGTGGAAACCTGTCAGAGAAGAAAAATGCAAATATTTTCCACTAAAACGAGAGATAGAAAAGTGGTAAGACTGTACCCTGTCAGAGGCGGAAACTTGTGAGATCTGGAAAAATAAGGCAGTCCGGTCGAGTTCCGGCTCTCACAGTTTTCACTGTACTTTGAGATTATTAATCTAATTTAAAATTCCGAGTGATGAGTTCAGAGAACTATTTTTTCTTATTTGTTGTTGAGAATACAGCAAAACATACACCAACAGTTTCTACATGTACAATTCAGTGACTTTGATTACATTCTTTGAGTTGTACAACCATTCTCACCCTTCTCTTGAGTTGCTCCTCCTCCATTAAGTTAAACTCACTGCCCCCTAAGGTTCCTATCTAATCTTTCAAGTTGCTATTGTCAATTTGATCCCACATAGACAGTTCTTACAAGAGTATACTGCTCAAGGCAGACATTTTTTACTAGTTAAGCTATTGTTTGGTTTTAAGATTTCAGAGGATATTTTTGGTTTAAGGTTTAAAGATTATGTCAGGGCAGAGTTCAGATAATTATTGAAAACACTGCCAGTATCTAAATTAAAGTCACCAAAAGTCTAAATATTTGAGACACTTCCTTAATTTTTCTGCTCACAAATGCCTCCCCTACTGAAGCGTCATTTTCCTATGGCAGATGGAAACCTCATACTTACCCCTTCTTCCTTCTAAAGATGAAAAGGAGGTGAGATGGGATGGGGAAGGATAAAACACAGAGGATAAAGCAGGTTCCAGTTTTTCTCCAGTCTGATTCCAACTCCCTTATGTTGGTTTAGAATCCTCCAAGACTCTGGCATTTGTTAAGTAGTCTTAATTTTAAAAGGTGTTGCGAGATCTGGGCTTTGGTGTCTTCATCTGAACTATTGCTATGTAAAGATGATCGAAGAAGTCACCTTTGGTGTATGACTAAATGGTATCAAGATACAATGTGAGTTCATTTGTGGATCAGTTTGATCTATTTTAACAAGTAGCAGGTAGTAAAATGCTCCAATTTTCTGGGGATCAGGGAACTCTGGTACATAGGAAGAGACTGCCATGAAATGGCAGAAACCTCATGATGCAAATCCATGGATAATAAACGTTTATACAGTGGTTAAGAGCAGGAACTCCAGTTCCCATTCTGGTTGAATTATTTGTATGATGGGGAGCTAACAGCTTCTCTATGCCTAAATTTCCCTATCCATAAACATTTCAAGGAATGATGGGGATTCAAAGATAATCATATATCTTAAAGAAATTTTAAAACCTAGTTGGGGACAGTAGTAGTAAGTAACTGAAATACAAGGTTAAAAAAAAAAATGTGTGTGTGGACCCCAAAGCAGAACTGCCTGGGTTTGAAGTCAAGCGGCATCATTTTCTTTTATAATTGGGGCAAGTTATTTAACACTTTGAGCCTTAGTTCTTCATCTCTAAAATAGGGATAGTAATGCTTATACCTCTTAGGGTCATGAGAGAAATAAGTTTAATATAAAGAGCTTTGAACAAAGTTTAACACAAAGTGCTCGATAAATGTTAGCTGTTATTAGTATTGTTGGTTCAGGAGAGAAAATTATTTACAGCCAGTAGAATATAGCCAAGAAAACTCTATGGAGCAGTTTACTCTGTAACACAGTCAGAATCGACTCAACAGCAACTAACAGATCAGGAACATTGGTGAGGAGTCATTTGAGCTAGGCCTAAATGGATGGGTAGGACAAATAGCAGTTAATACTAATTACCAGCAGCACTTCATAAATCAAAAGTAGATGTTAGATGACTGGGGTTTGTAAATTCTTTTGTCAAAATTTAAAATAACAAATTAATAATTATTACATTACATTGAAGAAGATATAAATTCTATTCTCAAGTAGCTTGTAATCCAGTGGAGTTTGAAACCCAGCTAAGTATAGAAGATTAATACTTTCAAGAATCACACAAATGACTCTTCACACCTAATTTTACATTTTATTAGTTTACAGTAGTTGATGCCATACTTAAAATTTGGACTTTAAAGAATTCTGCTTACATTTCAGATAATTTCCTTTCCTCTTATTTTTCTCTTCTACTACAAACCTAAGTATACCATTTAATTGTGCTCTTTAGTTTTTCTTCGTTAGTGAAATCATGATTAAACACAAAATTACAAATTAAGGTATAAGACATGAAACTGCCAATAATTCTAGTGGTTTTGACCTATAAAACCAGCAATTTCATATAGTTCAACATTATAAACCTGTTAACCTGTTACCATCGACTCTCATAGCAACCCTACACAACAGAGTAGAACTGCCCCACAGGGTTTCCAAGGAGCGGCTGGTGTATTTGAACTGCCCACCTTTTGGTAAGCAGCCAAGCTCTTAACCTCAACATTATAGTAACTCCAAAGTCCTTGCTTTTATGATTTAGAAATTATGTTTTATGGCAGCAGTAGGACTACATCTTAGCAGGTGACCTGCTGATTTTCAACTTATAAATCTCAGAGCTCCTTCCCATACCTGAACCCTAACACTCACTCAATGTGATCCAAATCCAATCAACCTTTCTGCCACAAATAATTCAGGTTTCATTTCTATTTGGAACCCACAGTGGAATCTTTAGCCTGGGTTTCCAAGATTTAGGACTATGATATTGTCATTTGGACATGAGGTGCTTAGTATTTCATGCCAAAGTTTCATCTGAATTATCTGTTATACAACAGAATATACAACTCATGAACACAAAGGAATGAACTACTGACACATACAACAACATGGACAAGTCTCGAAAACAGGCTGAGTGGAAAGGCAGAGCACACATTGCATTATTCCATTTACATGAATTCTAGAAAAGATAAATCTAATCAACAGTGACAAAAAGTAGATCTACAGATATGTGTCTGGATGATGTATATATTGCCACCAAAAATATTAAAAAAAAAAAAAGAAAAGATCTGTGGTTGCCTGGGGTTGGGGGTAGAGAGACTGATTGCAGAAAGGGATATAAGGGAACTTTTGGGAGTGATGAAAATGTTCTGTATCTTGATTGTGGTGAAGGTTACATTCGAGTATAAATGTTTCAAACTCACTGAAATGTACTCTTAAAATGGGTGCATTTTACTGCATCTAAACAATACCCAACAAAGTTGATTTTTTAAAAACAAAAGACAGTACATTTTTAATTAACAAATGAAACACGGACATCTTATTTTAAAAAATTAATGTATTATGGATAAAGCTAAAGTTCTCTCTGATCACCACCTCAATCCTGGTCTCCATCCCTGATCTCTCCTACCTAAATTCCACCCCTCAAATAACACTGTTATGACTTTTGGGCAGATTCTTCTGGACCTTGAAAATATATTTACATACATATATAATCATAAAAAATGTATACTAATATTTTTTACACAGATATAAATATGGATCTTTCTGAAGCTTGGTATTTTCACTTGGTTTCTGAGATCTGTCCATTACCATCTAGTCAATTCCAACTCATAGAGACTCTACAGGACAGAGCAGAACCGCCCAATAGAGTTTCCAAGGCTGTAATCTTTATGGAAGCAGACTGCCACATCTATCTCCTGTGGAGCAGCTGCTGGGTTCAAACTGCCAACTTTTCAGTTAGCAGCTGAGCCCTTAACCCTTCATGTTAACACTGATCTAGCTTATTCCTTTTAATTCCAATATAGTAATCTGTTCTATGACTATACCACATTTTATTCAGCCAGACCATTCCCCTTCTGGTAGATCTTTAGGTTGTTTTTCCCTACTATAGTTCACCAACGTAGTGGTAAATGGTAGCAGCCATGGGGGTGGGCCTGTGGACTACAGATGGTGTTCCAAGGGTGCCATAACTTTATCTGGAAGGTTTAATGCTTTACAATAAGAAACGTTACTCATGTTATTTTTAAAGAAATCTTATGATACATAAATTACCAAAAAGAATGAAACAATCAGTAACAGGAAGCATATCATCTATTAACATAAGGAAAACAAAGTTCTAGGGCATAATAGTGTACTCACGGTTTAAGGCATAAGTGTTTATTGAAAAATAGTGATCTGAGCACTAAACACATCCCCTACTCAAGGCAATTACAATGAAAACTTCAGCACACTGGTTATCACAGCATAGCATAATTAATACATGCACAACTACGTCATTTTTCATATTTTTTGCTTTCTTCTTTTATGACTACGATGTCTTTCTCCATCCCTGAAATGAAAGAGATTTAAAAAAACACTATTACAACTATGGGTATTTTAATATCAGAGCTGTAAAGTAATAATTCAACAGTAACATAGTTTCATGAGATATAAACCAGAACAAGTTAAAATACACATTTAGAATTGAACAGTGATTTTGTTTTATTGTGGTAAATATATATGTAACAAATCATCTGCCTTTTCAACATTTTTCACCTGTACAACTGAATGACATTAATTATGTTTATCATGTTGTTCAACCATTACCATTATCTGTTTCCAAATTTTTCTGTTACCTAAGCTCAGTGCCCCCTAAGCAGTGAGTCCCCCTTTTCCCCTCCCTCCCACCCACAAACAGTGATTTCAATAGTAAATGAATTATTAAAACTAAAGACAAAACAGAAATAGAGATAAGCAAGACTTTTTTTTAATTGCGCTTTGGAGTTCTGCTTTAAAATTAACTTGAAATGTAGGTATATATGACTGATAACCAGGGAATTCATTTCAAATAGAATACTGAAATCATAGATGGGATTCAGAAACTGTCTGATTTCCTTATCCTGGCTCCTATCTCAACTCCCTATAATTTATTCCACCTCAGGGTGGATATCAAAGATTAGCCTTCTCCTACTGAGAAGTACATTTCCTTCTAAAATCCAGTTTATACCCTTTAAAGGAAAATTATTTCATGTTTAGATTCTGAGGACTTCTATGTAATCAAGTCAATAGCGATT
>NW_004444159.1:2287014-2301161 GCF_000243295.1 Trichechus manatus latirostris
ACAGAGCAGAACCGCCCAATAGAGTTTCCAAGGCTGTAATCTTTATGGAAGCAGACTGCCACATCTATCTCCTGTGGAGCAGCTGCTGGGTTCAAACTGCCAACTTTTCAGTTAGCAGCTGAGCCCTTAACCCTTCATGTTAACACTGATCTAGCTTATTCCTTTTAATTCCAATATAGTAATCTGTTCTATGACTATACCACATTTTATTCAGCCAGACCATTCCCCTTCTGGTAGATCTTTAGGTTGTTTTTCCCTACTATAGTTCACCAACGTAGTGGTAAATGGTAGCAGCCATGGGGGTGGGCCTGTGGACTACAGATGGTGTTCCAAGGGTGCCATAACTTTATCTGGAAGGTTTAATGCTTTACAATAAGAAACGTTACTCATGTTATTTTTAAAGAAATCTTATGATACATAAATTACCAAAAAGAATGAAACAATCAGTAACAGGAAGCATATCATCTATTAACATAAGGAAAACAAAGTTCTAGGGCATAATAGTGTACTCACGGTTTAAGGCATAAGTGTTTATTGAAAAATAGTGATCTGAGCACTAAACACATCCCCTACTCAAGGCAATTACAATGAAAACTTCAGCACACTGGTTATCACAGCATAGCATAATTAATACATGCACAACTACGTCATTTTTCATATTTTTTGCTTTCTTCTTTTATGACTACGATGTCTTTCTCCATCCCTGAAATGAAAGAGATTTAAAAAAACACTATTACAACTATGGGTATTTTAATATCAGAGCTGTAAAGTAATAATTCAACAGTAACATAGTTTCATGAGATATAAACCAGAACAAGTTAAAATACACATTTAGAATTGAACAGTGATTTTGTTTTATTGTGGTAAATATATATGTAACAAATCATCTGCCTTTTCAACATTTTTCACCTGTACAACTGAATGACATTAATTATGTTTATCATGTTGTTCAACCATTACCATTATCTGTTTCCAAATTTTTCTGTTACCTAAGCTCAGTGCCCCCTAAGCAGTGAGTCCCCCTTTTCCCCTCCCTCCCACCCACAAACAGTGATTTCAATAGTAAATGAATTATTAAAACTAAAGACAAAACAGAAATAGAGATAAGCAAGACTTTTTTTTAATTGCGCTTTGGAGTTCTGCTTTAAAATTAACTTGAAATGTAGGTATATATGACTGATAACCAGGGAATTCATTTCAAATAGAATACTGAAATCATAGATGGGATTCAGAAACTGTCTGATTTCCTTATCCTGGCTCCTATCTCAACTCCCTATAATTTATTCCACCTCAGGGTGGATATCAAAGATTAGCCTTCTCCTACTGAGAAGTACATTTCCTTCTAAAATCCAGTTTATACCCTTTAAAGGAAAATTATTTCATGTTTAGATTCTGAGGACTTCTATGTAATCAAGTCAATAGCGATTCATTATCAAAACCAGTGGCTATCGAGCCAACTCTGACTCATGGCGACCCTACGTGTGTCAGAATAGAAGGGTGCTCCACAGGGTTTCAGCGGCTGATTTTTCAGAAGTAGATCACCAGGCCTTTCGTCTGAGATGCCTCTGGGTGGACACAAACCCTCAACCTTTCAGTTGGCAAAAAACTGCACCACCCAGGGACTCCTAGGGATTGATTAAGAGATGTCAAAAAACAACTTAAGTGGAAGAAGCACTAACAAACTCCAAAGAAGTGAAAAGAACACGATCCCTGATAAAGAATCACAGTTAAACTGTGTATAATCATAAAGTATCATTATATGAATGAAAAGGGCTTACTAAGGAAATACTCCATTTGTAGAGGAGAAGCACTAAATCATTGATAGCTTTAAACCTAAAAACTGAATGACAAGAAAATAAGCAAAATTCCCAAACCAATAAGCCTGATAATTTCTGACCATCAATGGCCCTGAGAGAGACAGAATATCATTTGAGGGCCAATTATTTGACAAGCACTGTGCATATAAAACTAAGACATGGATGCTGCTCACAGCCTAGTGGGGAGAACAGTAACTATTAAGTAGAAGAACAAGTACGTGCCAGGTAAGGTGGTGATAAAATAGAAAACGTGATCAATTCTGCCGAATATGGGAAGAAAAAAAGGCTTCACAGAAATGATTGAGCTGGGTCTTAACAGGATGAGTAGTTTACCAAGTGGTGTATTAAAAAAAAGAAGATAGGCAAGAGAACACTACCTGGAAAAGCCCAGATGTGGCACAGTGTGGATGAGGAACTGTAAGTAATTCAGGCTATCTGGGATATAAGTTACGTATTTCACAGGTTATTGGCCAAAAAAAAAAAAAGTTAGATAGATAGGCAGGACCTCTGGCCCTGTAGAGTCTTGAGAACTACTCTAAAGAATTTGAATTTTGCCACTGAAGAGTTTTAAGAGGTCAAATTCTCTCCGCAGTAGACTACGGGATGGATTAATATGGGACAAGCTTAGAGGTAGGCAGAACAATTGGGAAAACTATGATCATTTTCCAGATGGCCAGAACAGAGACAGAGAGAAGGAGGTACATGTGAGGTATCTTCAGGTACAACAGCAAAGAGGAACTGACCAGATGGTAAGGGACAAGAAAGTAGTATCTAAAATGACCCCTTGATTTCCAGCTTAGGTGACTAGATGGGTAGTCAACCCACTAATCAGGACAGGGGTGCTAGGAAAAGAGGAACAGACAGAGAAAACGATAGTAAGTTCATTATAGACCTGATGAATTTGAGATGCAGGAAGACATGTCCAGGAAGCAGCTGGAAATATAAGAATACACATTAATTGCCTAAAATTCATCATTTTAGTATTAGTTCATATCTCCTCAGATATCAAACTTTTTATCAGGGACATTAACAAGAACAAAACCAACTAATATTAAAGTTTCAATCATCTCTCAGACCTTGTACATCTTTTAACTGAGGAATCAACAAGAGAAAAAACAAGAGAGAGGGAAGGAAGGAAGAGAAGAAAGGGATCTAGGCAAATACCTGTGACGTAATAAACTCCCTACCTAGACCTGACTTTCACATATCCTGGTTAGGACATACAACAAAGTGAAACTAAAATCAAACATGCATACAGAGAACTATGTCATTAGAGCTATGGTTTTTTCACTGAAATGCAGGGAATGTTAAAATCTTCATCAATTATTCACTCTACTTACCTTAACTCACTCTTACAATCTATTTTCTCAACATGGTCTACGGAGAAAGGATCTGTCCTATTTGTCGTTAAGAATTCAACATCGGATGATGCAGTGACAGACTTACCTCTCTTTCCTTCTTCTTGAGTCCAAGTTTCTATCCTTATCTTTACTTTTCTTTCGTTTGTGCGGGCTTCTACTTCGATCCCTCCTATGTCGTGAACATTCAGCATCCAAATAGCTTCCACCAGACTGCCATGAATCTACTGAAGCTGATCGCCTTTCTTCCTTCCTGAACCATAGAAAACAGCCTCTAGTATGCACGCACATGCATGCACATATACACACACGCACACACACACACACACACACACACACGGGCCTAAAGTTCAATATTCAATATCATGCCAATGATAAGCCAGTTGCTGTCAAGTAGACTCTGACTCATGGCGACCCCATGTGTGTCAGAGTAGAACTGTGAGCCACATGGTTTTAAATGACTAATTTTTTTAGAAGTAGATTGCCAGGCTTTTCTTCTGAGGTGCCTCTGGGTGGGCTCGAACCTCCAATCTTACTGTTAGCAGCCGAGCGCATTAACCGTTTGCACCACCCAGGGACTCCATACTAATGATACAAAAAACCAAACCCACTGCCATCGAGTCAATTCCAACTTATAGCAACCCTACAGTACAGAGCAGAACTGCCCCCCAGGGTTTCCAAGGAGCAGCTGGTAGACTCGAACTGCCAACCTTTTGGTTACATGGTCTAATTAAATATGCATAATAAGAGGATAGTCAGAGTGACACAGCTCTTATGTTTTGCTATTTCATTAGCTATTTTACTAATATGGTTGATCCCCCAAAACTGTCAACGAGCAATGTCATAAAACAACTCCTGTATAATAATCCTGAGCAATTACAATAAACAAGCATTTTGATGAATTATACTGTATTATACTGAATTATACTAATGGTCTTAGAAAAGCCAAAACAAATAACTATAGGCAAGAGATTAAAAAAAGAATATTTTCATCAATAAAGACAAAGACATACTTTATAGCACCATCTTCTGCTTTTTCCTGCTCCTCTTGCCACTGACTACTAAGTTCTTCCATGTGTACATTTATCACATCCCGAATCACCTAGGAGAGTTAAGCAAAGAATTTCAGAAAAGAAAGCTATTTAAAAAATTAAGGGCATAAAGCTAGAAAAAACATTGCTAACCACCAGTGAAGTATTCACTAAGAGCTATGACACAACAGACTGTGGAGTATGTGCAGTTGGAAGAACAATGTTCAAACTGGAATATGAATGGTAGATGAAAGCATTGCATCAATGCTAAATTTACTGAAGCTGACAACAGTACTATGACTGTGTGAGAAAATTTCTCTATTCTTAGGAAATACATACTAAGTATTTAAGGGAAAAGGGTATGCAACTTACCCTTAAATAATTCGGAAAAAAAATCACGTACAAACAGAGAATGAGAGAGTGAGGAAGACAGTACAAATGATAAGCAAATGGCGTAAAATGTCAACAAGAGGTGATCCAGGGAAAGGGTACACAGGTGTTCTTTGTATTATTTATAGTTTTGCATCTTATCTGTAAATTTAAAATTATTTACAAATATAGTTTTTCTAACAAAACTAATTATTAAGCCAAAGAGATGATAAAATCTGACACCTTACAGGCAATTCAGATTCTTTGCCAATTAGACTACACATCCCTTAATGTAAGAACCATTAGAAATGTTTCTCTTTCCTAGTTACCCATGCCACCAAGCACGGGCTAATCACTAGGGAGACACACATGGAACTAAAATACACATGTATGTTTTCCTCATGCGTAATTAGTAAATCTTTTCAGGAAAAAAAAAAAGTATGAAAGACAAGAGAAAAAAATTTCAGAATGATATACGCTGTAGTTCAGGTCTGACTGCATTTCTTCTCTGCTCAAATAAACTTGCAATGGCTCCCTAAGTAAAATAAAATAACATCCAAACTCCTTAACGTAACTTTTTCAAAGTCCTCCATGATTCTACTACAACATGTAGTCGATTCCAGCTTTATCTCTCAGTATACAGTTCATCAGAGCCCTGGCACAGTGGTTAAGAGCTTGGCTGCTAACCAAAAGAACAGCAGTTCAAATCCACCAGTTGCTCCTTGGAAACCCTATGGGGCAGTTCCACTCTGTCCTGTGGGGTGGCTACGAGTCGGAATCAACTCAATGGCAATAGGTGTGGTTTTGGTTCATACAGTTCATCAGAGGCTCTAAGCTCTAGTCACCCTGGATTATTAACAGTTCTCTGAAAAAACTCCTGTACTTGTATTTATTTTTAGGAATGCTAATCCTTCTGCCTGAAAAACCCTTATGCACTACTTCCTCTCCCTCAGTCCATTCTCCTATTGAACACTTCAGACACTTCAAGGTCTCACCCAGGGGAGTGACATAGACGGCACACACCTGAACTCCAATTCCAGCTCTGGCACTTCTAGCCTGTGAACTCCTCGAAGACTGCGTATTACTGGATGTTGTTTCCAGAGAGCCTGCTAGCCAGGCTCTGCCATATAGGAAACAGTCAATAAACAGACATTCCTTTTCCCCTTCCTGCCTGTCCCTTTCCCTCAAATGCTCCCATCTCTAGGAAGCCTATAGCAAGCTCATCTTTAGAAAGAAGCTCTCCCTCCTCCCACAGCACCTGGATTTCACCTCTATTTTAGCACTTAACACAATCTCTATTTTGAAATGTCTGTTTCGCTTGTTAATCTATAAGCTCCTTGTCGGTGGGGTCTGTGTGTCATTGATCTCTGCATACCCCATTTAAAAAAAAACAAACAGTTGCCTTCAAGTCAATTCTGACTCATGGAGACCCCACGTGTGCAGAGCAGAACTGCACTCCACAGGGTTTTCATGGCTGTGACCTTTCGGAAGCAGATCGTCAGGCCTTTCTTTGGGTGGATTCAAACAGCCAACCTTTTGGTTAGTAGCCGCATGCTTGACCATTTACGCCACCCAAGGTCTCCTTTACATACCCCATAACAGTATGTTACGCATAGTAACTAAGTACTCACTAAATATTTGCTAAAATCTGTCAAAGTTCAGAGTAAATAAAAAAAATATGCAGGACAGGAATAAAGCTAGGAATGGATGAAATGTTGAAAAAGCCATGACCAGAGATAAGGTAAATCATTAAAAGATTTGCAAATACTGAAGTATTTATGAATGAAGATATCTGGGTTTTCGTTTCAAAATGATTAAGTGTAGGAAGTGCGGTGCGAGGTAAGCGGGAGCATAGATAAAACAAGACAGGCCAATATGCTGGTAACTGTTAACAAGACAGGTGATGGGTACCTAAGGGTTCACTATACTATTCCATCCACTTCTGAATATGTTTGAATATTTCCATAATAAAAAGTTAACAAATAAATACAAAGAACACGATCAGCAACATTTAAAATTGATTGCAAGGGTATGAGCTCAAGAAGAAACACCTGATGAACCACCAAGTATTTGAAGGATTCTAAGAATCACAAAGGTAGTAGGACATGGCCCCAGAGCTCTACTGGCAGAGAGAAGTCTGAAACACATACTTTAATTTCAAAAAAGGACAGCATAAAATGAAGCACTTAGCTGTGTCCAAGCCCAAGCCCGATGCCATCGAGTCGATTCCGACTCAGAGCGACCCAACAGGATAGAGGAGAACTGCCCCATAGAGTCTCCAAGGAGCGGCTGGTGGATTTGAACTGCCGACCTTTTGGTTAGCCACCAGGGCTCCCTGAGCTGTGCAGGACTGAGCAACTGTGCAATAAGCCAGTGGATGGCTCAGAGTCCACAAACATCCCATGGAAACAGCCTTAGGCTCATTAAGATTTACAATGGCAAAACCAAAAGGTATTTCAGGTGAGAAAACAACATGCATTGAGGCATGCAGGTAAGAACAAAGATGTGTAATCATGACATAATCTAAAAGATATGACTGACTAAAACAAAACAAAATGCTTGGTAAATGGAACCAGGTTATGGAAGGTCTCTGAAACCAGAGAAGTAAGAAATAAGGTGGGTACAATTAGGGATTCGATAAGGAAATTATTTGTAGAATTTGGGCAGGGTAATTCACGTACCAAAAAATTCATCAACTCTAACTCTATCCATTAAATGACATTTGGAAACAAGTCTAGATATACACTAAAAGAAGCAGAGTACATAAAGAACACTAAAATTCTGCAAAAAAGATAATAGCTAATATCATTGAGCAACTTCTGTGTTCATGTGCATTATTTCAATCTTTTCTCGTAACAATCCTGCAAGATTTGTAAATGAAAAAACTGAACCGTAAAAAGCTCAAATATCTTACTCAAGTCAAACAGCCCAAGACAAACAGCAGAACCAAATCTCAAGCCCAGATTTGTCTGAAGCTAAAACCTACGCTCTCCTCACTAGGCAATACAACCTTCTCAAAAGTAGTCATTTTATAATACGGTAAAACCTCTTTACATAAGGTTTGTGTAGCCTGAAAAGTCTTTTCCTGGGAAACAGTGGGTCTGAAAGTGATGGAGCAAATACAGGTTAAATGCAGCCACCATGACGACACTTTATTTCAGAAAACCTCCAATCAATTGTGGAAATCCACAGAAGAGACTTAGAAAACTAAGGGAAATTTTTGTTCTCAACAAAGCTTTCTACGAGATGATGTAAAACATACCTCAGTATATGATTTCTTGGTTATGTGAACATTCTTAGCTCTATAGGACTGGCGTCTTCTTTTATAATCTCTCACTTCTGCCAGGATTTCAAGGTAGGATTTTGGACATTTTCGACTATTATCTAATGAGAGAATAAAATTGTTATATCCTTAGGAGCTTTTCAATTCTTGTGAGTTATCAGGCAGCAGCACCACAATCATCCCATGTTTCAGTGTAGCACAAAACACATGCTAAAAACTCTACGATATAGAAATGGGTGATAGATAGCGTTGGATCATTCCTTTTCTCTGGCTACAAAACAAAACAAACAAAACAAACCAGTTGCTGCCAAGTCATTCCGACTCTCAGCAACCCCACAGGGCAGAGCAGAACTGCCCCACAGGATTTACAAGGCTGTAAACCTTTACTGAAGCAGACTGCCACATCTTCCTCCTGTGGATGGTGGGTTCGAACCACCAACGTCCCAGCTAGCCACAGGTTGAACACCATAGTGTTTAGGTATACAGATTAAAGTAACAACACAATTTTAAGTAACATTCTTACAGAAGGAAGACATGCTTAATGTAAAAGTCTGAGATCAAAATTTTATGTACTAAGTAAATGTCTTAATACATACATGAATATCAAATGCTGCAAAAGCATCCTATTTCGATTAGTTTTCAAAGTGGTATGACAAGAAATGTAAAGCTATGATATTCGTCTCAAACCTTGATTGACTTTAGCGGCCAAGTCTACAAAAAGATCACTGTCATTTTCAATGATCTGAGAACTGGAACGCTTTTTCTTTGTTTCCTCAACTACGAAATCATAGATGGCAAGACGATCAGCTTGGGTTAGATCACAAACAAACCGTTTGTGATTCAGAGGAACTTCAATAGGCAGCGAAGAATAAATCCCTAAAGTAAAAATAAAACCACAAAAATAAACAACACATGAAGGAGTGTGAACTTAAAATCTACTACTTATTTTTAAACACATGCTGTAATACTGCAATATTAACAAACGATTTCTTCATTGAAATCTCTAAATACACCAAGTATCAATCTATGAGATAAACGCAATGATTACTCTATCCTGAATGCTAGACAACCACAGAAAGGATGCACCATGGATGTCTGCTACTCTAACATGGGACAGGTCCCATAAGGGCAAGCCTAACAACCATAAGAAAGAATGTGCTCACAAAAAACCTTCTGCATGATAGTTTTTAAGAAGGCCATCCACATTACAAAAGTAGATATTAACTTTATGTTATAAAAGTAGGTATAAACTTTGTTTATAAGCTTTTTCTCACAAAAGCTGGAAAAACATCTGCTTTTAATAGTTAGAACACATAGTCTCTCCCAAAAACTACGGAAATAAGAAAAATGTATTTCAAAAAAATGTCGTTTTAGTATGAGACATCAAACTTGATTTTCAATATTCAAAACACTTCCCACTTGTGCACTAGCTTAAGCGCTGAGGGCCAGAAACAATTAATTAAGTAGCAGAAATCCCAAACTTCCAGAGAAACACAGATTAATTTGAGAATAAATTCTTTTTAATTTCCTGAGGAAGAAGCATATTGGTTTAACCGAATTAATTGAAAAAAAGTTAATAGGAATCCCCCACCCCCAACAGTCACTTATGGAACGTTCTAAAATCTGTTCATTAATGAAAAAAAGTATATACAATACCTGGATATGATGTATTAAACACTGAAGAAAATTTTTGTTTTGAGATTGAAATTTTCTCAAAGAAACAAAAAATTATTTTAACTGTAAATAAAGCAATTTAATACGACTCTTTCTAGACTTCATTATTCACTAATATACACAAAAAACATGAGCTACTAAAGGAATCCTTTTAATGTTTGCTGGGTTACCCTAAAGCAATAACAGGTTCACAGAACAATGCAAAATCGGTAACTCTTCCCAAATACTAATATTTGATAAAGTCTAACTTCATTAACATCTTAGTAAAGAGGCAAAAAAAAAAAAAGAGAATTCCTATAAGAGCATACTATGTACCTATGAACTAAGCACTACAACTCAAAAGGGAGATGGCTTTTGATCTGCCTACAATTTAACAGGAGCACTACACTAAGCCTGAGCTCCCAGCTGACAGTTACAGACAACAATGCATGGCCAGTGGTGTTTGTCAAAGGGTTTTGAGTTAGTCAGGAGAAGGGATCCCCTTTCAGGTCAGTCGATTTTACTCTAATTCTGGTCGGCACTAGGAAAAGTCCTTTTATGTAGACAGGTGTTAAAACACTTAATTTTATAATATCAAAGCGAGTTATCAGAGTTAGCTCTGATAAACCTAATTCCTTTGAATATAGGCTATGAAAATCTAGGAGAAAAAAACAAAGATTAGAAAACAACGATGCATTATATAAATCTTGGCCTATTCATTATTTTTAAACAAAGAAATATAATTTCTTCCTTAACATATTTTGGCATTGTCTTTGATTTATTTATCTTAAATTTCTTTATGGTGAAGGCTGATACTTAAATTCCTTGAAACTCAACCAAAATTCCAAGTCAAGCCTATAATATTGTGACAGCTATCAAAATAAAGTTTAGAAAGTTGAGTGATACTTTTAAAAGGATATCGTTTGCAAAAAGGATACTGCGTATCTTTAAATAAGGAGCACACTCAGGTTCCTAATTCCTCTTTATACTCACCCCAATTACTGAAAAAGAAGAAGTGGAAGAAAAATTAAACAACAAACTACATACAAATCATTCAGAACATAGATATGGGTAAACACACTTAAATAAGCTTATGTTTACATAAAATGTAAATTTTCAAAACTCAGGTACAACCGAATTGCTATAATCATAGTAATTCTGTAACCCTCTATGTTCTTCTTTAGTAATTTCATTTCTCGTTCTTCCCTGCTAGTCACTTTTGCCATCATAGGGTATTTAAACACATGACATACAATATTAGTAAGAGATATTGTTTCAAAGTTACAAATGTAGAATTTTAAAGCTGTAAGAATTCATACAACGTCAATTCCCTAGCATTAGAGACAAAGAAATTAAGGCCCATAGAAGTAAAATGACTTGCCCAAGATCTCATACGTGATAGAAGAAGATTGTATCTAGAACCATTACATCCTGTCTCTGCAGGGTTCCTTTACAGTATACCGATCTTCAAGTCATGTCCATGACTCAAATATACTTCATGAAACTAAAGTACAGCAATTTAAATCTTTCATGCTGAAGGAAAGCAATAAACCACTGAACAGAAAATGATTGTTTATGATTGAAATTAACATCTTGGTTATAAAATCAACCAAAGTAACTCTATCTGAAAATAAGTAAGGAGACCTAATGGGTTGTTCAAGCTTTCACCAAAGTTAATGGATTGAGAATTCTGTACACTGAGTTTAGACCTGATATGACTGATGAAAAGATACATATAACCTCATTAAAAAAACTTACATTTTAGTACATAACATAGTATTAATTGAACGGGGATATATAAAATTTTCCATGTTAGTCATTCCTCCTTCAAAGTAAATATATCAACAAGAAAGAATATATTAAAGAGATTAGTATCCCAGGGTAAGATGTTTAAAAAATGTCTAACACATAAGTGGGCCACAAATACAATCTGTTTAGAAATTGCAGAACCCTACACAGGATGAAAAAAAACATTTAAGAGGGTTACATAGTATATAAAAATAGTGTTAACAATTAAATCTTAATTTAAGATAGTATAAAATTTCAAAATCAAATAAAAGTTCCTCTGAACTACCTATTCAAAAAACTACTCATTCTACGTAATTCTTCGCTTTGCTAAGAACTAAGCTCAACGTCCAAATCTTCCTTATTAATCAAGTATACAGATAAAAACTTAGGACATTTTTCTGAATTACTCACATATATAAAATCCTCACCCAGTCATCATCTTAATATGGTTTTCTATACATTAGTTTACACTTAAACAATAATAGCTACCAATTATTGAGCTAGGGCTAGTTCAGACTCATTATTTCTATTCTTCTAAACAATGCTACACCAAAAAAAAACAAAAATTTCGATTCATAGCAACCCTAAAGGACAGAGTAGAACTGCACCATAGGGTTTCCAAGGAGTGGCTGGTGGATTCGAACTGCTGACCTTTTGGTTAGCAGCCAAGCTCTTAACCACTGCACCACCAGGGCTCCAAACAACTCTACAAGATAGTTTTATATTCCAGGTAAGGAAACTCAGAGAAGTCAGTTGTACACGGTCAAACAGCTGATTTATATTTTTAAAACAGGCTTAATCAAAGTAGAATGAACAATGAACAGCAGTGACAGTAGCAGGGAACACGTACAGATTTGAAGTTTACGATATTGTTCTACTTAATCTCTCAGACATAATAAATAATGAATACATTTGAACAATAGCTAGAATACTGATCCACAGACTTCACTAATGCAGAAAGTTTTTAATAGAAAGCACAATAACTCAGTTCAGAGTTTGTGCCAAAATTCGGAACTTGGTTCTAGATACAGCTGTCCTATTACCTGACAGAAGCACGTTAACTAAACTCTGTGTGCCTCCGTTTCTTCACCTAACATAGAAGAAAATAATTATCTAACCTATCACAAGTTTGTTGCAAAAGAGAAACGAAATACATAAAAGAGCTTTGAAAAAAAAGAATCTTTTAAAAAACAAAAGAACTGACGACATTTAGAGCAAATCCACCAGAACTTTATCATATTGCTATCAGACAGGGATTATTTCCTTATTGGCAAAATATAGGGGCTGGATGAGATGATCTCCAAGTTTCTTTTCAACTAAAATAAAAATTTCAGTAAATCTCTCTAACTAGTTAAAAGTCAAAGTCTTTTAACTATTAAACCCTCAAAAAAATAAATACAAACCTCTTTGCTTTTTCACTGGTCTATTAACTACACAGGAGCAATAACAGGGGTGAAGAAAGTTTCACTGATCAAGGCCAGCAGTCTCTACAAATAAGACAAATTGAATGTCTGCCTCAAGAAAAAACCTGAAATTTAGCTGACAGTGACAAAAATGGGGCCTTCAGAACAGGAAATACAAGAAATCTGCTTCTGGTTGTTGTAATCTAGACAGACAAAGGTAAGTGAGTGAGGGAAAAGGTAGTGTGTCCAGAGAAAGCAACTTTCAGAGGGTTCAAAGAAGACAACTCAGGAATCCTTCTAAGAAGGGCCAGTCATGCTGTGGCTACACATATACTTAAGTTCAGACATCTAAGCTCTGTTCACTCATTTACGTCTATGCTTTTGACGGATTATGTTTTCTTTCAATTTTCTAAAAGCACATGCTTAAAAATTCCAACCTAGTAATAAAAAAAAAATTCCAAGCTAGTCTCTGCTGAAGTCCCAGGTAGAAATTCTCAACCCAGTTCCAAAGCTGGGCCTGAAAAGGTCCACAAACTCTCTGAAACTATATGTAAGACTCTGTGCTTTTTTCTGAGAAGAGGATCCCTAGCATACATCAGATTCTCAAAGAAGTCCAACACCAGAAAGACTGGAAACCCACTCACTCAAGGGGTAACGCTCTGAGGGCAGTTGTGGATACGGATCTCTTCTAGCCCAAGCCTTTCCCTGTACACTGCATTTCAACATTCTCAAGAGAGGGAAAGTCTCAGGGCAAGACAGTCTCACCCGATGAGATTTATTTACTAAATAATTTTAAAAATTGTTTACTTGACAGTCTCACCTACCAAGTAACTCCAAAGCATGAGCACCTAGCTAGGAGAGTGTCCTAGTGAAACTCCGGTTTATTTAAGCTGAAAACATCGATCAGATGAAATTAAAGCCAAGCAGATTAGCCCAATGTTAAATGTAAAAGCTAACCTTTCCCATGTAATTGTTTACACAAGATTTTTCTTGAAGAAAATTAGTAATCAGTGCTTGTGGGGAAAAATAATTTGCTTCATCAGTTAGATCAAACTATGATGTCACTTACTTTGATTAGAACAATCACCATCTTTTCCATCTGTAGTTCTAGCCTGTTTGATTATCTGTAATTGTGAGTCCTTATCTGAAAAAAAATCCATAAACACCATATGAATCACCAGTGTTCACAATTAAATTATTAACATTTTTACTGGTTTCCAATCCACTCTTTGGACACACTGCCAAACTGTTCAGAACCTTAAGGGAAGAAAACACCCAAATCCCTGCCAACTGACTCTGAATGCAGAATCCTCTCAGATCTAGCTATAGCACAGTAAATAACCCAGGCTTCAAGCAGTTCAGAAAACACTGTATTAGGTAAGCAGCAGTAGCTGCTACAAATTTTAGCAAGCACTAATAGCTAACATTTCTTGAATCTCAACCAA